>NC_134364.1:44272393-44647393 GCF_048569485.1 Anomaloglossus baeobatrachus | reverse complement strand
CAGGTACCCGGGCGCTTGCATGCAGCCACAGGCACCCGCCCGATCGCCTCAGACAGGACCCCCCCCCCCCCCCCGCTACCGCTTTATAAGACGCACCCCCCATTTTCCTCCCAAAATTTGGGGAGGAAAAGTGCGTCTTATAAAGCGAAAAATACGGTATATATATATATATATATATATGTATATATATATAATTATATGAATGGTGTCATTAGCTACTGTAGTTTCTGAATATAATTTGTAGTAAATCCTATTTTGAGTCCTGCTGTGGATATCGCTATGCTGGCCAGAGGGTGCATCTGCTGCAGTGTGGGGCACAAGCTCATGATATTACATGGTTGCCTATTCATTTGAGTTTGTACTGCAAATATCACTGTAATGCTCCAGGCGCAGACCCACGACAGTCAGTTGATGTGTGCTTAGTGTTGTCAAAGGCATATTGAATTTGGTCACATTACCCTCTGGTGAACCTGTATTTATACACTGGGGAGTTGCATAATGAGTAAGGCTATGTGCGCACGTCGCGTAAAAACATGCAGTTACGCTGCGCTTTGTAGCGCAGCGTAACTGCATGCGTCCTGCGTCCCCTGCACAGTCTATGGAGATTGTGCAGGGGCTGTGCGCACGTGGCGTTTAAGAGCGCAGCGCTTCGGCTACTGCCGAAGCGCTGCGCAAAAAGAAGTGACATGTCACTTCTTTCCTGCGCTTTGCCGGCAGCTCCTGCTCTGTCTATGGCAGGAGCTGCAGGCAGAGCGCATGGAATCGGCGCTCACTACGGACATTTCTGCAGCGATCTAAAGCGCACATGTGCTCTTCAGATCGCTGCAGAAATTTCTGCAGGGCTTGTACGCAACGTGCGCACATAGCCTAACTCATATATATTATTTTTTTTTTTTTTTAATAAAATATTGAAATTTCAGGCAGTGGAACAGTAAGAATTCCTATTTAGTAGGCTAGGAAGCCTCTTAATGAAATACAGGCTACTTTTATATTAAGGGGAACCTGTCGCCAGATTTTCCCCTTTTAAGTTGTGGTCAGCACCAGTAAGCCCTTTATATACAGCATTCTAGAATACTGTATGTAAGTGCCCAGGCCACCCTGTACAACACAAAAAAAAAAAAATTTTATTATACTTACCTGCGGGGCGGTCGGGTCCAGTAGGTGTTAATGGTCTGAGTCCGGCTACTCCTATCTTCTTTCCCTCACCGTCCCCCTTCCCAGCTTCATGTGGATGACGTGCCCTATGTCATCCACACAGTGTCCGCTATTGCGCCCTTGCGCATGCGCACTTTGATCTGTTCAGCTGAGGGCAGATCAAAGAATTAGGCAGATCAAAGTATTAGGCTATGTGCGCAAGTTGCGTATTTACATGCAGTTACGCTGCGATCTGCACCGCAGCGTAACTGCCTGCGTCCCCAGCATAATCTATGATGATCATGCAGGAGATGTGCGGACGTGGCATATTTGAGCACAGCGCTTCGGCTGCTGCCCGAAGCGCGTGTTCTAAGTGACATGTCGCTTTTTTCCTGCGCTCTGAATGCAGCTCCTGCTGTCTATGGGAGGGGCTGCACTCAGAGTGCATGGAATCGCCTTTTTTTTTTTTCTTAATACGGACTCTTTCTGCAGCGATTTGAAGCGCACGTGTGCTGTTCAAATCGCTGCAGAAATTTCTGCGCACATAGCCTAAGTGTCCGTGCGCAAGCAGTTTTTGACTTTTTCCTAAGCCTGCACATTACAGTACTTGGCTCTGCTCTCAGCAGGGCAGATCAAAGTGCACAGCATAGCAGTGGCAACCTGTGTGGATGACGTAAGTGGCGTCATCCACACAGAGCTGGGAAGGAAGATGGGAGGTGCTGGACAGAGACCAGCAATGCCCATAAGACTGGATACTTGTATACAGTATTGTGTATATAAGAGCTTACTGATGGTGGCTGCTGCTTATAAAGGACAAATTTGGTGACAGGTTTCCTTTTAAATGCTGGCATTAATAGTATGTTCCCATGCAAACTAAACTAGTACATACACTTCTCACAAAGTTAGGGATATTTGGCTTTCGGGTAAAATTTCAGGATGGTGCTAAAATACACTCAGGCTATATGCGCACACTATAAACAACATATACATGGCTTAATTCAATAATCACTGGGGGAAACACAACCTGGAGTTCCCACAGGGGGGGGTGCCTACTTCAAAAAGCATTTTGAACAAAGAGGAGGGAAGAAAAAACGGCACCAAAATTGTATGCAAAAAGTGTTAAATTTTATTCACATAAAATATATGAGGATGCAACATTTGTCATAAGAATAAATAGTACAATATCAAATAGAACAAAAAATAGAAAAAATGAGGAAACCTGGGGATGAGGAATGCAGGTGTGGGTAGAACACAAAAAGGGGGGGAGATGTAAAGTCCTACCCGTTGCCGTAACGGAACCCTGGGGGGGTGGTGTATCACTGAAGTATATGAGTCCAAAAAATGGACCCCAGCCCCCCAAGGTAGTAAATAACCCAGATGACCCTCCACAGAGGATGTATAGTCAAAGATAAAAGTACATGACCAAAAAACAGGTAGACAAAGTACTTAGAAGAAGTATAAAGAGATAGTATCCACCAGAGTAGTCGTGAGGCAATAGAGAGGAGGCTGAAGCGTTGTGTGTAATGTATGATTATAGTCGTGAAGCCGAGAGGTGCCCAATAGCACATAAACGGCTAATAAAAAATACACACACACAATCAGGTCCTATATGCCCGGACTAGTCGTGGAGCTGGAGAGGAAAGAAAATACACACACACAATCAAGTCCTTTATGCCCGGACTAGTCATGGAGTTGGAGAGGAAGAAAAGAAAAATGTGAAAGGTCCCGTTAAGGGACACAAAAAAGAGGGCAGATATAAACAGTTAGAAGGGTGTGCAGCCCAGCTCAAGAAGTGGACTAGTCGTGTGGCAAAGAGAGGAAGCAAGTAGGTACAAGAAAGGGAGTAGTCGTGAAGCCGAGAGGTGCAGTACAGCACAATGACGGCCAAAGTAAAACAAGGAGGGAGAGGAAAAGCAAGTCTCTGGACCCACAGTAGTTATGTGAGTCAAAGGAGAGTGAAAACAGAGGAAAAGTGAGAAGAACAAAGACTACCTGTACAGTGGAGGGAGGTGGCGGCAGGAGGACGGTCCCAACAGCTGTTTCGCCTGAACGCTTTTACAAGGGAAGTTATATGCGCACACTGCAGTTTTTTTTCTGAAACCAAAACTGCACCTTGTCACAGAGCCTGGAAATGCAAAAAATAAACGCTTGTAATGTTGGTGCATTTTTGCTCCGGTTTTGTTAATGCGTTTTTTAAAGGAGAAATAAAATGATAGCACATATGGAATAGATGGTAAAGAATAGAAAGAAATACCAGAATAGCTCAATAGAGGGATAGTTAGCTTGGCTAGCTCTTTTTGTTTGGTAAAAAAAAGACTCGGAAGGTGGGGTGGGTGATACCTCTGGCACCACAGGGAGTCTCCTGCATTGGCTTTCTACTCCCTGGTTGTCCCCTGATGAATCCCTGGCATCTGTTGGCAGGAAACGTGTCGGAACCTTGTCTCTGGACTTTTGCAGATAAACTTTTTTTTTTTTTCTCTTTTTTGACCCTCCATCTAATTTGGGGGTCTTTTGTTTCTTTAAATTGGTGATGTTGTTTGGTCTGTGCAGGGCTAATTAGGGCCACATAGGGTCTTCCGTCGGTGAATGGGGGTGCAACACCCCTAGGGCGTCATACCCTCCATTGCTAGGTAGGGAGAGATTTATTAGGGTTTATCTGGGGCCAGTCTGAATTTTTTCCTCCCACATAGCATTTGTTACTACACATTCTGCACATTATTTGTTTTGTGCCTATTTGGTCTTTGACCTTTTTAATATTATTAAATGTTAAATTTTAACAGGGTTTTTTTCTTTATAGTAATTCAATTATATTTTTTCCCCACTTTATCGGCTGCGGCCTGGTTTTGCATAAAACATATGTAAACAGCTTGTAACCATGCGTTTTTGCTATCCGTTTTTCAACCCCTCATTGATTTCAATGGGTAACAAAACTTGACAAAAAAGCAAGAAGAATGAAGGTGCTGCTTCTTTTTTGTCACAATTTTGTAATAAAAAACAAAAAACCCCAAACTGCTGACAAATTGAAACATGCGCACAGCAAATCTAACTTCTCATAGACTTTGCTGGGAAGTCAAAAGTGAGAAAGTTCTGACAACAAAACTACCAAAAACCGTGGCAAAACACATCAAAACCTGCAGTGTGTTCATATAGTTTTAACATTCTTGCCTGAACTGAGGGTATGTGCGCACGTTGCTTTTTACCTGCTTTTTACCTGCTTTTTTGCTGCTTTTTCTTCTGCGCTGTTTAATGCCAAAATGGATGTGTTCTTCTATTCAAGCAAAGTCTATGGGAATTTGGGTTTCTTGTTCACACTATGTTGTTCAAAATGCTGCCTTTTTGTGGCAGAACTTTGGTCAAAAACTCAGCTTTTCAAAGAAGCAACATGTCAAATGTTTTTGCCATTTGGGTTTTGCACTGCAAAGCTGAGTTTTTGACCAAAGTTCTGCCACAAAAAGGCAGCATTTTGAACAACATAGTGTGAACAAGAAACCCAAATTCCCATAGACTTTGCTTGAATAGAAGAACACATCCATTTTGGCATTAAACAGCGCAGAAGAAAAAGCAGCAAAAAAGCAGGTAAAAAGCAACGTGCGCACATACCCTTAATGTGACTTTCTCTAAATTTTTGAATGCACATGTACAACAGTTTAAAGCACACCAATCACCAGGCTTTTCCTATATAACCTAAAGCCAGTGCTATACTGGCACTATCAGGCTGATTCTATACACACCTTTAGTTGTCAGCTCTGAATAGGCTTTGAAACACAAGCAAGTAAAGTTTGTAAAATCAGCAGCTTGTTGAGTGACAGCAGCTGCCGATCAGCTGATAGCTGGGGGGTATGCATAGTAATCCCCTCCCCCTGTTACTTATGCTAAGTCTATTGGACAATCGTTTTACTTTGTGGCTAAAAAGACCTGTGCTGATGTCATACCCATGTGACCAGAAGGGGCGGGGCCTCAACAGAATAATGTTGCTTCCTGGTATACGCTATGTTGGCTGAGGCACTGCCATTTCTGGTCACATGGGTATGATATCAGCACAGGTCCTTTTAGTCACAAAGTAAAACTATTTGTATAATTAGTATCAGCATAAGTAATGGGGAGAGGATAACTATGAATACCCAACCCAGCTGATCGGCATCTGCTGTCACTCAACAAGCTGTTGATTTTACAAACTTTCTTGTGTTAGAAAACCTATACATCCTAGCTGATAACTAAAGGGTATGTATAGAATCAGCATGATCGTGCCCGTATAGCACTGGCTTTAGGTTATATAGCAAAATCTTGGTGATTGGTGCACTTTAATGTTTCAGAACTTCCCACACAACTTGTTCTCTAACAAGGAGCTTAATGGAATAATTCACAACAGATCTTTGATCCATGAATCGCCCAATACATTTTGGGGTGGAATTACAATTGTTATTAAACAGTCCTAATCATGATCATATTTTGGCGACATGAGACCAAGACGGCACCTAACAATTGTTCAGCAGGACCGCGCCATTGCGAGGCTTCAAACAGGATGTTCTCAGAAGGAAGTGGCCACTGAGCTTACAGCGTCATCAGCAGGTTGCAACAGCGATACAGAGAGACTGGAAGAGTCACAGAAAGATGTAGAAGTGGACGTCCTTTGGCCACATCCCACACTGATGACCACTTCATTGTGAACAATGCCCTTCAGAATCAGATGCTTGCCACACAACTCCAGCACATTTAAGGAAGGAGAGAGTGTTACGTCAGACCATTCAAAACAGTTTCTATCGGCGTGGTCTGCATGCTTGATGCCCTACAAGGTTCCTAATTACACAGGCACGGGAGCATCTACACTGGACCAGTGACCTCAGTACTGTTCACGGATGAAAGGCAATTCATGCTGAGTAGAAATTATGACTGCCAATGATGTTGGAGATGTTATGGAGAGCTCTATGCGTCGGGCACTGTCACCAGACGAGCCTTTGGTAGTGTAGATGTTAGTGTGGTCTGGTGTGTCTACTCAATACAGAACTGCCCTAAACTTTGTGAATGTTAGTGACAAGCCCCTACTATTTGAATAACCTCATTAATCGGTCATTGTGCCTCTGTGTGAACAACACAGGCCTAATTTCATCTTCATGGTCCACAATGCTCCAGCTTATGGAAGTTGCATCATTAGAGAATGACTGCTGGAGACAAAGCTACCTCAGATAGACCGGCCTGCACTTTCCCCAGACCAGAAATCGGCGCAGTCGCTGTGTAGAGGCTCGTAACGCTGTAGCCCAGAACCTCAATGACCTGAGGCACGCCCTTCAAGAAGAGTGGTATGCCATGCCTTTTGAAGACAAAAACTCCGCTTGTGAACAGCAAGAGATGTCATTGTCAGCTATAATTGATGCTCAAGGCCACATGTAGTTATTGAGACATTGACATTTTTGTGTTTGGTATACTCACTCCGGTTTGCTTTACATAAATAGTTTGAGATGAGGAAATCACCATTGCATGCTATTAAAATCCCTACTAGTACTGTACTGAATTTTTTTACGTTTTACATAAATTTCACCCAAAAGCCAAAAATGCCTAACTTTTTGTGAGTAGTGCAGAAATAACAAGGTAAGAGTACGGACTACTCGCCTAAAGTATTGATAAGGAGGAGTGATTATGAAACAGAAAATACTGATTATGAAACAGCAAATGTCCATGTGTGCCAACATATTTTGTGCATGCGTA
The DNA here is from genome assembly GCF_048569485.1 of Anomaloglossus baeobatrachus. Classification (NCBI taxonomy): domain Eukaryota; kingdom Metazoa; phylum Chordata; class Amphibia; order Anura; family Aromobatidae; genus Anomaloglossus; species Anomaloglossus baeobatrachus. Next base: position 44,640,556 of record NC_134364.1, on the reverse strand, counting down.
GGAAATCTGCATGTATTACATGCAAATTTGGTTGTAGATTTACTACGAATTTCACCTTCTGCATGAAGTATTGGTCATGGCCAAAAGTATTAGCACCCTTGAAATTGTTCCAGAAAATGAAGTTTCTCCCAGAAAATTATTTCAATTACACATGTTTTGTTATATATATGTTTATTTTCTTTGTGCATATTGGAATAACACACACACAAAAAGATGAGGGGGGTGGGGGCAAATAATTTCACATAACTACAAAAATGATCCGGACACAATCGTTAGCACTCTCAAGTTAACCCCTTAATGACCGTGGGCGGTAAAATTCTGTCCTAGTGGTCATAGGGTTAATCTCCTGCTGCTGCCGGCGGCAGCAGTGGGAGATCGGCGCACATCTCATCTGATTTATACAGCTGACATGTGTGCCTGCTAGGCACGAGTAAAATTGTTATCCGCCCCTGCCGTTTAACCCCTTAAATGGCGCTGTCAATAAGTGACAGCGCCATTATAATCACGAGCGCGGTGAACGTTTACATACCGCTGATACCGGAAGTCAAGTGATGTGATCATGTGACTTCCGGTCGTTGTCATGGTAGCACAGAATCATGTGATGACTCCTGTAGCTCACATGACTTGCTGTTCCACTCTGCCCAGAACTGGGTGAGACATGAAATTTGCATATTTGCTGTTCACAGCTGTGTAGCTGTGATAGCAGATATGGCAGAGCGATCAGACAGCAGATCCATATAGTCCCCTAGGGGACCTAGTAAAATAAAAAACTAAAGGTTCAAATCACCCCCCTTTTGCCCCATTGAAAATTAAAGGGTTAAAAAAATAAAAAATATACACATTTGGTATTGCCGTGTTCAGAAATGCCCGATCTATCAATATATAAAATCAATCAGTTTGATCGGTAAACGGCGTAGCGGCAAAAAAAAAATCCAAAGGTCAAAATTACGTTTTATGGTCGCTAAAAATTTTGCGTTAAATGCAAGAACAGGCGATCAAAACGTAGCATCTGCGCTAAAATGATACAGTTAAAAAAATCAGCTTGAGATGCAAAAATTAAGCAGTCACTGAGCCATGGCATATGGCATAAAAAGTGCGCCATTTTTTTCGGATAAACTTCTGATTTTTTTTTTTTTTAACCCTTTAGATCACGGGTGGGCAATTAATTTTCCCATGGGGCCACATGAGAAATTGGGATGGTTTTAGAGGGCCGGACTAATTGACTCTGTTCTACCCAATATACTACACCTGTAATAAACTACATCACTACACCCCATATACACCTGTAATATACTGCATCACTACACACCATATACTATACCTGTAATAAACTACATCACTAAACCCCCTATATACTACACCTGTAATATACTACATCACTACACCCCTATATACACCTGTAATAAACTACACCACTATATACTACACCTGTAATATACTACATCACTACACCCCATATACTACACCTGTAATAAACTACATCACTAAACCCCTATATACTACATTTGTAGTATACTACACCACTAAACCCCTATATACACCTGTAATATACAACATCACTACACCCCCCCACATACTACACCCCCATATACTACACTTGTAATAAAACTACATCACTACACCCCATGTATTAAAACACCATATACTACACCTGTAAAACTACACCACTACACCCCCAGTATTAGTCACCTGTTACCCCCTCTCTCCCCCATTGCCCCTCCTTAGGTTATTAGTCACTACTTGCCTCTCCCTTCTTATTGTCCCCGTCCTCAGGCACCTCCGTACAGGTCCCCCGCAGAGCTGCTCCTCTTGTACAGGCCCTGGCTGCGCTGATGCTGTTCTCCGAGTGGTCCCCGCTGCTACTTTTCTCCGTGAAGGGGCCCGGCTGTGCTGCTTATTACCCTGCCCGGTGGGAACTTTTGAAATGACACTCACGGGCAGTACTGACCACATCAGAGCGCGCGCGTGTGTCAGAGAAAGTGCCGGCATTGAACAGAGGAGAGATTCCTGCGTTCCGCTGCCTGCACTGACTGTGCGGAGCTGCAAGATCGCTCCATGCCCGGCACGCAGCAACCTGGCTCCACTTCATCGGCTGAAGGGGGGCGGGCCGGTCACAGACAGTAGGCGGGCCGGATGTGGCCCGCGGACTGCCCCTTGTCCAGGTCTGCTTTAGATAAAAGTAAACCTATACATATTTGGTGTCTATGAACTCGCACTGACCTCAGGCATCACACTGACACTTCAGTTTTACCATCGTGAACACGGTGAATAAAATATCTCAAAACCAATAGTGCTATCGCACTTTGCAATTCTTCCGCATTTGGAATTTTTTTTGCCGTTTTCTAGTACACTATATGTTAAAACTTTATGGTTTTAATTTAAAAGTACAGCTTGTTCCGCAAAACATGACCCCTCACATGACCATATTGACTGAAAAATAAAAAAGTTACGTCTCGGAAGAAGAATGGCGGAAAAAAAACAAAACGCAAAATCGGTTGGTTGTGAAGGGGTTAATATTTGGCTGCACATCCTTTTGGAATAAATAACTGCAATCAATCGCTGCCTGTAACCATCAACAAGCTTCTTACACATCTCACCTGGAGTTTTGGACCCTTCTTCTTTTGCGAGCTGCTCCAGGTCTCTCATATATGAAGGCCTGTTCTCCTAACAGCAATTTTAAGATCTCTCCACAGACGTTTAATAGGATTTAGATCCGGACTCATTGCTGCCACTTCAAAAAACTCTAGCCTTTTTATTCCCATCCATTTCTTAGGGCTTTATGAAGGATATTTGGGGTCATTGTCCTGCTGGAAGACCTATGACGCAAACCCAACTTTCTGACACTGGGTACTATGTTGCGACCCAAAATCCTTTTGGTACGCTTCAGATTTCATGAGGCTTAGCACACAGTCAAAAGGCACCCAGTGCCAGAGACAGCAAAACAACCCCAAAACATATTTGAGCCTCCACCATATTTTGCTGTAGGTCCTGTGTTTTCCTCTTTGTAGGCCTCTCTCTATTCCATTTTTGGTAAACCAGTAGAATAATGTGCTTTACTAAAAAGCTCTACCTTGGTCTCATCAGTCCACAAGATACTTTCCCAGAAGGCTTTTGGCTTACGTACATTTTGGCAAACTGCAGTCTAGTTTTCTGACAGCAGTGGGGTCCTCCTGTTTCTCCTTCCATAGCATTTCATTTCATTCAAATGTAGATTGATAGTTTGCGCTGACACTGATGCACCCAGAGGCTCCAGGACTGCTTGAATTTCTTTGGAACTTGATTGGGGCGACCTATCCATCATCTGGACTATCCTGCGTTGTAATCTATTCAGTTATTCTCTGCTGTCCAGGGAGATTAGCTACAGTGTCATGGGTTGTAAACGTCTTGGTTATGTTGCGCACCGTGGGTAAAGGAACATTCACATCTCTGGAGATGGATTTGTAACCTTGAGGTTATTTTTCAACTATTTTGGTTCATCTGGGTCCATCCATCACTAGTAATAATGTATCCCAGCCAGTGTGAAGCCAAAAATGTCAGCACTAGTCCGGAGGAATCCAGGACCATCCACTTTCCCCATCCATCTTCTGAAAAATATTTGAGAAATAGACTATGCAGTACTTTATACCTTTTTTTTCTTTTTTAATTTTTATTCTGCAATACACTTCTTTTGGTTTTCTTTTTGTTTATAAAAGGAGCACCGTTAGAAACCATTGAGTATAATGCTATAGTGACAGTCTAGGGGTAGACAGACTGCCTTTTTGAAGGGAACCAATCGCCAGGATTTTCATATATAACTTAAAGCCAGTGCTATACTTGCTAATGCTCTACATACCTTTAGTGGTCAGCTTGGATGTTTTAGATTTTGAATTCCAAAAAAGTAAAGTTTATTAAATCAGCAGCTACCTGAATGACAGCAGCTGAGTATCAGATATATTGGGGGGTATTCATACATTTCCCCTTCCTCTGTTAGAATTAGCAAAAGTATTATACAACCAGTTTAACTTTTCACTAGCAGGACCTGTGTGAGGTCATACCCATGTGATCAGGAAGGGCAGGGCCTCAGCCAACAAAACTGATAGCAGGAAGCAACATTTTTCTGATTGCTGAGGCCCCTCCGCTTCTGATCACATGGGTATGACTTCACACAGGTCCTGCTAGTGAAAAAGTGAAAAGTTAAATTGATTGTATAATACTTATGCTAATCCTAATACGGGGAGAAGATAAGTATGAATAACCCCCCCTCCCCCCCAAGCTATTATCTGATCCTCAGCTGCTGTCATTCAAGAAGCTGACGATTTTTATAAACGTTTCTTGGATTTCAAAACCTAAACATCCGAGTTGACCACTAAATGTTTATAGAGAATCGGCCTGATGGTGTCAGTATAACAATGGCTTTAGGTTCTATACGAAAATCCTGGTGATTGGTTCCCTTTAACTCCCAATCCTAATATATATATATATATATATATAATATATATATATATATATATATATATATATATATATATAATGCCACTGAACAGTAAAGTGGGGTGATTGGTGAAGGAGAGGATTATAATGGGAATAGGCAGGACATACTGGAACACGGGGACCCGATCTGCTGAGCAGCGATTTATTGCCCACACTCCTGGGCTGTAGGTGAGAAGAGTGTATGGTTCATGGGTTCACTCCTCCCAAAGCTATGTCTAAAGGTCCAGTCACACATAACGAGATCATTACTACGTCACCGTTTCCGGATCGTTGTTAAGTCATTGGTGAGATGTCACAAGTCATTTCTTTGTCGCTCTATTGGGAGACCCAGACAATTAGGGTGTATAGGCTATGCCTCCGGAGGCCGCACAAAGTATTACACTCAAAAGTGTTAAGCCCCTCCCCTTCTGCCTATACACCCCCCGTGCTCCCACGGGCTCCTCAGTTTTTTGCTTTGTGCGAAGGAGGTCAGACACGCACAGCACAGCTCCACAGATTAGTCAGCAGCAGCTGCTGACTATGTCGGTTGGAAGAAAAGTGGGCCCATATAGGGCCCCCAGCATGCTCCCTTCTCACCCCACTCTTGTCGGCGGTGTTGTTAAGGTTGAGGTATCCATTGCGGGTACGGAGGCTGGAGCCCACATGCTGCTTTCCTTCCCCATCCCCCTCAGGGCTCTGGGTGAAGTGGGATCCTATCGGTCTCCAGGCACTGAGACCGTGCTTCATCCACAACTCCTGTGGAGCCTTCTGGATAGGAGCCGGGTACCGTTCAGGGACATGGCCCTGCTACGTGAAGGTACTCTGTATCCCTGTGGGGACCGCGCACGGCAACACCTCAGCTTTGCTGGGTGTGCTAGTGCACCGGGGGACCGGGTTAAACTGTGCCATTACACACTCAGCGTCGCTGAGTGTGTTTATATGTAGGGGCTACCGCGCTAACCGCCGCTGCCATGGGAAACTGCGGCGCGGCTGGGACTTGTAGTTCGCCGGGGACTTCGGCGTTGGCCGCAATTTTACGGCGGCCACGCTTATACTCGAGTCCCCGGCTTGGCTTGCGGCCTAGTTTCCCTTTCAGTGTGAGCACCTCGGCTACGCCCACGGCTCCCTCCTCTTGTCAGGACGCCGCAGCCATTTCCTGTCAGCTCCTACGACGCTGCAGAGAGGGACAAACCCTGAGAGACCCAGACACGGTCTCTGGTGGCCTCATAACCGCTTTAGGCGGATGGTAAGCAGCACCTGTGGTGCTAGCCTCATGGTGCTGTAGTGTACTGATACAGTGTAAAATATATACTAAAAACAAATAATGTATGAGCACAGTTCATTCTGGCTATATACCCTAGTGTGTTACTCAGGGAAAACAATAGCATGGCGCCCACAAAAGGCAGGGGTGCCAAAAACACAGGCTTATTATGCTGCCTGCGGCGCTTGTACGACCCAGCTGCCGGCAGGTTCCATTGACCCTCATTGTGTGCAATGTTCGGCCCCTGTGACACTTCTTTAGCCAGGGCCTCTGCTAAGAGGGGCCCAGGGGGAGCCACCTGTTGACACTGTCCTAGTGACGGGGACGGAGTTTGCAAAACTCTCTGAGACTATGGCTAAGATACTAGAAGCCTTGCAGTCCAGGCCGGTATCTCAGCAAAGGGACTCTGTTGAATCATTGTTCCCTGGCCCCCCTCAGTTGGACCAACAATGTCCTCCCGGGGTATCTCATACATCCCAGGCTGAGGGTTCTGACTTAGACCCCAGCCCCAGACCGACTAAGCGGGCTCGCTTAGAATTTCCCTCGACATCATATTGTTCATGGTCTCAGCGGGGGGAATCTCTGGTTGATAATGCGGAGACAGCTGATCAGGATTCTGATCCTGAGGCCGCTCTCAATCTTAATACTCCAGACGGGGACGCCATACTGAACGTTCTTATTGCGTCCATCGATCAAATGCTGGATATTTCTCCCTCAGCTCCTCCGGCGGAGGAGTCAGCTTCTCTTACACCGAGTATGTTTCTAGACCACTCTGATTTCAGAGAGGCAGTCCAGAATCATCATGCTTGTCCAGATAAGCGTTTTTTCTAAGCGCCTTAAGGATACACGTTATCCTTTTCCCCCTGACGTGGTTAAAGGTTGGACTCAGTGTCCCAAAGTGGATCCTCCAATCTCCAGACTGGCGGCTAGATCCATACTTGCAGTGGACAAGGGGGCCTCGCTCAAGGATGCCACTGACAGGCAGATGGAGCTCTGGTTGAAATCCATCTATGAAGCTATCGGAGCTTCTTTTGCCCCAGCATTCGCAGCTGTATGGGCGCTACAAGCTATCTCAGCAGGTCAAGCACAAATTGAAGCAGCCACATGCACGGCCGCGCCACAAGTGGCATCCATTACCACCCAGACCTCGGCAATTGCGTCTTACGCTATTATTGCTGTCCTGGACTCTGCGAGCCGTACGGCGGTCGCGGCCGCCAATTCGGTGGTACTCCGTAGGGCCTTGTGGCTACGGGAATGGAAGGCAGATTCTGCTTCCAAAAAGCGCTTAACCAGTTTGCCAATTTCTGGCGACAGGCTGTTTGGCGAGCGTCTGGATGAAATCATCAAACAATCCAAGGGAAAGGATACATCCTTACCCCAGTCCAAACAGGACATACCCCAACGGAGGAGAGGGCAGTCGAGGTTTCGGTCCTTTCAGGGCGCGGGCAGGTCCCAATTCTCCTCGTCCAAAAGGTCTCAGAAAGTACAAAGGAACTCTGATGCATGGCGGTCTAAGTCACGTCCTTAAAAGGCCACCGGAGGCGCCGCTAACAAAGCGGCTTCCTCATGACTTTCGACCTCCTCTAGTAGCATCCTCGGTCGGTGGCAGGCTTTCCCGCTTTTGCGACACCTGGCTTCCACAAATAAAAGACCGCTGGGTGAGAGACATTCTGTCTCACGGTTACAAGATAGAGTTCACCTCTCGTCCCCCGACTCGATTCTTCAGGTCATCCCCGCCTCACTAGCGAGCCGAGGCTCTTCTGCAGGCGCTGCGCACTCTGGAGGCAGAAGGAGTGGTGATCCCGGTTCCTCTTCAGCAACTGAGCCACGGTTTTTACTCCAACTTGTTTGTGGTCCCAAAGGAGGACGGGTCTTTCCGCCCGGTCCTGGACCTGAAACTGCTCAACAAACATGTAAAAACCAGACGGTTCAGGATGGAATCCCCCCCGCTCCGTCATCGCCTCAATGTCCCAAGGAGATTTCCTTGCGTCGATCGATATCAAAGATGCTTATCTCCACGTACCGATTGCTCCAGAGCACCAGCGCTTCTTGCGCTTCGCCATAGGAAATGAACACCTGCAATTCGTGGCACGGCCGTTCGGCCTGGCAACAGCCCCACGGGTTTTTACCAAGGTTATGGCTACTGTAGTAGCGGTCCTCCACTCTCAGGGTCACTCGGTGATCCCGTACTTGGATACTGATCAAGGCACCCTCTCAAGAGGCATGCCAACGCAGCCTCGACGCTTCCCTGGAGACTCTCCAGGGTGTCGGGTGGATCATCAATTTTACAAAGTCAAATCTGACACCGGCCCAATCGCTGACATATCTTGGCATGGAGTTTCATACCCTCTCAGCGATAGTGAAGCTTCCGCTGATCAAGCAGTAGTCACTACAGAAAGGGGTACAATCTCGCCTTCAAGGCCAGTCACACCCCTTGAGGCGCCTCATGCACTTCCTGGGGAAGATGGTGGCAGCAATGGAGGCAGTCCCTTTCGCGCAGTTTCACCTGCGTCCCCTTCAATGGGACATCCTACGCAAATGGGACAGGAAGCCGACGTCCCTCGACAGGACCGTCTCCCTCTCTCAGGCGACCAAAGCTTCCCTTCGGTGGTGGCTTCTTCCCACTTCATTATCGAAGGGGATATCCTTCCTACCCCCATCCTGGGAAGTAGTCACGACAGACGCGAGTCTGTCAGGGTGGGGAGCGGTTTTTCTCCACCACAGGGCTCAGGGTACGTGGACCCAGCAAGAGTCCTCGCTTCAGATCAACGTTCTGGACATACGGGCAGTGTATCTTGCCCAGAAAGCGTTCCAGCAGTGGCTGGAGGGCAAGCAGATCCGAATTCAGTCGGATAATTCCACAGCGGTGGCATACTTCAACCACCAAGGCGACACACGCAGCCGGCAAGCCTTCCAGGAAGTCCGGCGGATTTTGATGTGGGTGGAAGCCACGGCATCCACCATATCCGCAGTTCACATCCCAGGCGTGGAAAACTGGGAAGCAGATTATCTCAGTTGCCAGGGCATGGACGCAGGGGAATGGTCCCTTCACCCGGACGTGTTTCAGGAGATCTGTTGCTGCTGGGGGGTGCCGGACGTCGACCTCATGGCGTCCCGGCACAACAACAAGGTACCGGCGTTCATGGCACGGTCTCAAGATCCCAGAGCTCTGGCGGCAGACGCCTTAGTTCAGGATTGGTCGCAGTTTCAGCTCCCTTATGTGTTTCCTCCGCTGGCACTGTTGCCCAGAGTGTTACCCAAGATCAGGACCGACTGCCGCCGCGCCATCCTCGTCGCTCCAGACTGGCCAAGGTGGTCGTGGTACCCGGATCTGTGGCATCTCACGGTCGGCCGACCGTGGACACTACCAGACCGAACAGACTTGCTATCTCGAGGGCCGTTTTTTCCATCTGAATTCTGCGGCCCTCAACCTGACTGTGTGGCCATTGAGTCCTGGATCCTAGCGTCTTCAGGGTTATCTCAAGAGGTCATTGCCACTATGAGACAGGCAAGGAAACCAACGTCCGCCAAGATCTACCACAGGACGTGGAAAATTTTCCTGTCGTGGTGCTCTGCTCAGGGTTTTTTCTCCCTGGCCTTTTGCCTTGCCCACTTTTCTGTCCTTCTTTCAATCTGGACTGGAAAAGGGTTTGTCGCTCGGCTCCCTTAAGGGACAAGTCTCAGCGCTCTCTGTGTTTTTCCAGAAGCGCCTAGCCAGGCTTCCACAGGTACGCACGTTCCTGCAGGGGGTTCGTCACATCGTTCCACCTTACAAGCGGCCGTTAGAACCCTGGGATCTAAACAGGGTTCTGATGGTTCTTCAGAAACCACCATTCGAGCCAATGAGAGATATTTCCCTCTCACAACTTTCGCAGAAAGTGGTTTTTTCTAGTAGCAGTCACTTCTCTTCGGAGAGTGTCTGAGCTAGCAGCATTGTCGTGCAAAGCCCCTTTCCTGGTGTTTCACCAGGACAAGGTGGTTCTACGTCCGGTTCCGGATTTTCTCCCTAAGGTGGTATCCTCCTTTCATCTCAATCAGGATATCTCCTTACCTTCTTTTTATCCTCATCCAGTTCACCAATGTGAAAAGGATTTGCACTTGTTAGATTTGGTGAGAGCACTCAGACTCTACATTTCTCGTACGGCGCCCCTGCGCCGCTCGGATGCACTCTTTGTCCTTGTCGCTGGCCAGCGTAAAGGGTCACAGGTTTCCAAATCAACCCTGGCTCGGTGGATCAAGGAGCCAATTATCGAAGCTTACTGTTCGGCTGGGCTTCCGGTTCCATCAGGGCTGAGGGCCCATTCTACCAGAGCCGTGGGCGCGTCCTGGGCTTTGAGGCACCAGGCTGCGGCTCAGCAGGTGTGTCAGGCGGCTACCTGGTCGAGCCTGCACACTTTCACGAAACACTATCAGGTGCATACCTATGCTTCGGCGGATGCCAGCCTAGGTAGACGAGTCCTTCAGGCGGCGGTTGCCCACCTGTAGGAAAGGGCCGTTTTACGGCTCTCTTACGAGGTATTATTTTACCCACCCAGGGACTGCTTTTGGACGTCCCAATTGTCTGGGTCTCCCAATGGAGCGACAAAGAAGAAGGGAATTTTGTTTACTTACCGTAAATTCCTTTTCTTCTAGCTCTAATTGGGAGACCCAGCACCCGCCCCTGTTTTTTTTGTGTACACATGTTGTTCATGTTGAATGGTTTCAGTTCTCCGATATTCCTTCGGATTGAAGTTACTTTAAACCAGTTTATAATTCTTTTTCCTCCTTCTTGCTTTTGCACCAAAACTGAGGAGCCCGTGGGAGCACGGGGGGTGTATAGGGAGAAGGGGAGGGGCTTAACACTTTTGAGTGTAATACTTTGTGCGGCCTCCGGAGGCATAGCCTATACACCCTAATTGTCTGGGTCTCCCAATTAGAGCTAGAAGAAAAGGAATTTACGGTAAGTAAACAAAATTCCCTTCTTTCCCGACTTTAGTAACAATGCAGCGACCTGTATAACGATCTCATTGGTTGTTGGGACGTAACGACTCCGACCTCGTAAAGGGGTGTAGTGTTTGACGCTGTAAGCCACGTAGGCGTGCATATGTGTCGCCTTTTCCACACCCCTCCGCTCCGATTGGTGGCCAATACTGCGTTCTGATTAGGTGGCCGGTCTAGAAGGCAACTTGTATCGCTTCATCCTTTGTCCCTTTTTGAGCCTTGCTTTGAGGATAGAACCTGCGACTCCACACGGATTTATTCGTACTTTGTTCCCGGTTGCTTGCTTGCTTTTTGGATTGAAGTTGCATCTGCACCTGAATTCATCCCTCCTTCGTTCCTGAGTGTTTGCTTACTGTTCTCAGCGCCAACCAATCGGTGCAGAGGGGGCACGGGAAAGGTGATGCAACTACACGCCTATGTGTCACACTTTAAGTTCTCATCTAGGTCGTTAACGAGATCGTTGGTAGGTGTCAAACATACAGATCCATCCTGCCCAGCAGGACTCCGAGCCAAAAATGGGCCAGGACATTCAGCAACGACCAACGATCTCACAGCAGGGGGCGGATCGTTGGTACGTGTCAAATAGAACGAGATCGCTGGTGAAGTCGTTGTTTCGTTACAAACTGACGAAGCAACGATGTCGTTGGCGATCTCGTTGTGTGAAGTGGCCTTAAGGTGTGGGGGTCATGAGATAGGCAATGATAACCTATACAGATATAGGCAGTGTTTTGATCTGTGTGGCTGATGCTGAGGTCCACACTTGGGAGCTACACTGGTATATTATCACCCCTGCATATAATTCCCAAAGGATAGAGGTTGATAATTGATATGGGGATAATCTGAGATTGTGCTTGTGTGTATTACTTCCTCTGCACTCCTATTGAGTATTGCGGCAGAGCTATCCATAAGCTCCTTACTCCCAGCCTATGGGCCCTGAAGCTGCAGAGCACAAAGAAGCTGTGGTAGCAGGGTATGCATCAGGGCCATTGACCTGGTTGTTAGGCTGTGATAAGTAGCCTCATGTATACTTTCAGCTGGCTAAGTGCCTACCTTTTAGTGTAGCGTTCATTACTGTCCTGTGACTAGGCTCATCAGCTCCAGTTTCAGCATCCACTTTGAAAATGGATATTTAAACTGGGACTTGACTGGGCTTTGTTGAAATGGAAGTGGACATGACTGGTCAGTATTGGATATGAAGGGGATTGTCCACTACTGACATATTTTTTTTTTTTTAATTAAGCTTCCCAATTTGTTGAATAAAACTAATCAAAGCTTTCTTATTATCATTGAGTTCTGTCTCCCAAAATACTTTAAAGATCTGACCAGACAGAGAACTAGTCAGTCTCTGCCACCATCCTGCTCTTCCCAGCGCGCTGTGTATAGGCAGACACCTGTCTGTCCAGGGCACAAGATGGGAGCTGCCGCTGGGGACCAGTCTGTGTGAATAGTCTACCACACCACTTAGTCCTAGGCAGATAGTAAAGTATATTTTTCTCAGAAGCACAGCAACATTTTAATCAAATGTACCTGGATGAGGTGATGCAGCCAGTGTCTGATACATGCTCCCTACAGATTGGGCAGCATGTGTCTTGTCGGGTTCCTTTTAGAGTCTCTCCATGTAAAGTCATACGTTGTATGAAGATATGGTTTCTCTACAAATTCCTAATCTTAATTTTGGTTTTACAAAAAAAAGGTACTATCCGTGTCCTCTCAATTTATGTTGCAGTTTACAAAAAATGCTAAATTGGGAACTAAAAATTGACAGCTGGTTATATAATTTCTAGAAAGTAGCAATCGGCGCTGTGACTGCACTTGGCTGACTAATGCTCTCTACACCTGAAGTGAATTGTGGGTCCTATTTGCATTTTCATGGTTTTCTTTGGGACAAGTCTGTCGCCCACAAGCTATAATTGAAGTCTAATGTGGAGCGTAGAAATGCTGATCCCTGTGCACCTACTTATCAATCCCCATGAATCCACAGGAAGCTAAATGCAGACATTCATTCCAGCTGTATCTTTAGTAATCTTCCCCATAGCTATGTGCAGTTTGGTAATATACAGTGCCTACAAGTAGTATTCAACCCCCTGCAGATTTAGCAGGTTTGATAAGATGCAAATAAGTTAGAGCCTGCAAACTTCAAACAAGAGCAGGATTTATTAACAGATGCATAAATCTTACAAACCAACAAGTTATGTTGCTCAGTTACATTTTAATAACTTTTCAACATAAAAGTGTGGGTCAATTATTATTCAACCCCTAGGTTTAATATTTTGTGGAATAACCCTTGTTTGCAATTACAGCTAATAATCGTCTTTTATAAGACCTGATCAGGCCGGCACTGGTCTCTGGAGTTATCTTGGCCCACTCCTCCATGCAGATCTTCTCCAAGTTATCTAGGTTCTTTGAGTGTCTCATGTGGACTTTAATCTTGAGCTCCTTCCACAAGTTTTCAATTGGGTTAAGGTCAGGAGACTGACTAGGCCACTGCAACACCTTGATTTTTTCCCTCTTGAACCAGGCCTTGGTTTTCTTGGCTGTGTGCTTTGGGTCGTTGTCTTGTTGGAAGATGAAATGACGACCCATCTTAAGATCCTTGATGGAGGAGCGGAGGTTCTTGGCCAAAATCTCCAGGTAGGCCATGCTATCCATCTTCCCATGGATGCGTACCAGATGGCCAGGCCCCTTGGCTGAGAAACAGCCCCACAGCATGATGCTGCCACCACCATGCTTGACTGTAGGGATGGTATTCTTGGGGTCGTATGCAGTGCCATCCAGTCTCCAAACGTCACATGTGTGGTTGGCACCAAAGATCTCGATCTTGGTCTCATCAGACCAGAGAACCTTGAATCAGTCTGTCTCAGAGTCCTCCAAGTGATCATGAGCAAACTGTAGACGAGCCTTGACATGATGCTTTGAAAGTAAAGGTACCTTACGGGCTCGTCTGGAACGGAGACCATTGCGGTGGAATACGTTACTTATGGTATTGACTGAAACCAATGTCCCCACTGCCATGAGATCTTCCCGGAGCTCCTTCCTTGTTGTCCTTGGGTTAGCCTTGACTCTTCGGACAAGCCTGGCCTCGGCACGGGTGGAAACTTTCAAAGGCTGTCCAGGCCGTGGAAGGCTAACAGTAGTTCCATAAGCCTTCCACTTCCGGATGATGCTCCCAACAGTGGAGACAAGTAGGCCCAACTCCTTGGAAAGGGTTTTGTACCCCTTGCCAGCCTTGTGACCCTCCACGATCTTGTCTCTGATGGCCTTGGAATGCTCCTTTGTCTTTACCATGTTGACCAAGTTTGAGTGCTGTTCACAAGTTTGGGGAGGGTCTTAATTAGTCAGAAAAGGCTGGAAAAAGAGCTAATTAATCCAAACATGTGAAGCTCATTGTTCTTTGTGCCTGAAATACTTCTTAATATTTTAGGGGAACCAAACAGAATTCTTGTGGTTTGAGGGGTTGAATAATAAATGACCCTCTGAATAAACTTTTCACAATTTATAAAAAAAGAAATAACATTCTTTTTTGCTGCATTTCACACTTCCAGGCTGATCTACAGTCCAAATGTCACAATGCCAAGTTAATTCCGAATGTGTAAACCTGCTAAATCTGCAGGGGGTTGAATACTACTTGTAGGCACTGTATGTACATGAATGAGAACTAGCATGCAAGTTTTGCGTATTAGCCACAAACCTGAAAGCGGAGCTCCTCATTGAGATGTCTGTGTCCAAGATGTGGCGGTTAAGTTTTGTGTATTTTTTGTTTTTTTTTTCTTGCTAGGAGATGCATACTATGTCCTAGGCCTTAACGGTTATACTCATGTTAGAGTTGTATTTATCATCAGAGTAGCTGGACCAATTTACGGAGCTAGAGAGAAAAACTCATAGACATAAAACATAACTTTTAATTCATCAGAAGAATAAAAGTGAATTGAACATTCACAGGTGAGAATAAAAAACCAGTGTGATTTTTAATATCCTCTGTAACCAGCCCAGGAGGAGGTTAGCATACGATGGGGCACAACAAGTCCCCATCGCAGTCCCCCTGAGCTGATGGAAGAACCTCCCACCAAAGGTAAACACATTCTTAGTGAGGCAGAAGGTAAGGGCCTTAATGACGAATTCGTTGTGTTGGGTATACTGGCTCCCTCTAGTACCGAGGAAGGATTTCACCGCCTCCACTCCAGCCTCATGGGGTATCGAGGAATACAAGGCCTCCACGTCAATGCTGCACAACAGCATACCATCCTCCAAAAAGATGTCGTCGATTCTGCGTAGGAAATCAGTTGTATCCCTTAGATATGAGTTAAGGGAAAGCACGAAGGGTCTCAAAATCCTGTCCACGTAAATACTCAGTTTCTCTGTTATACTGCCTATACCAGACACGATCGGGCGGCCTCTTAAGGGATTACAGCCCTTGTGTATTTTAGGTAAAATGTAAAACGTCGCCATTACTGGAAAAGCAGGTAACAAGTAATCAAATTCATTTTTGTCCAAGATGTTTAAATCCAAGGCTTCGGATAACATGTATTTTAGTTCATTCTTGAAGCCTACAATCGGACTAGAGTCTAATTTAGCATAACATGCCTCATCATTAAGAATGTCGAGGCAGATGTTCTTATAATCATTGGAGTCCAGTATCACCACGTTGCCCCCTTTGTCGGAGGGCTTTATGGTGATACTGGGATCCTTTTCCAGACTCTGTAAACTGAGCATTTCAGATCGTGACAGATTATATTGACCCCTTCGTGTTCCTGTGTGATTTTTAATATCCTCTGTAACCAGATTAACAAAGACATCTATGGCGTCAATCTCCGCCACTGTTGGAGGCATTTTCGTACTTTTGTTTTTAAGAGTGGTGAACGGTCCTACCCCTAGGTCATTAGGGTTCATATCACTCAAATGGTACAGTAGTCTAACGTCCTGTATTAGATCTTCCGGGATCCCTAGTTCTGCTGATGTTCTCTCAGTTTGTCTCACAAAAAACTTTTTCCATTTAAGACCTCTGGCAAAGAGGTTCAAATCCTTAATTGCTGTGAATTTGTCAAAATCAGTGGTAGGAACGAATGATAAACCTTTATTCAAGACAAGTAGCTCCGTATTATTAAGGGGTCTAGAAGACAGATTTATCACCTGAGGTGCTCCAGCCTTCATAGAGGGTTTAGTTGACCCTTGCTCCTCAGGTGATATTGGTTGTCTAAAAAACCTCCTCGGCCAAAATTATGACCAGCTCCCCTAAAATTAGATCTGCCTCTCCCTCTCTGTCTCTTGTACTGTTGTTGGGGTCTAAATAAATTGCCCCTAGTGTCAGTATCAGAAAGTTCAGCGTCAGTTGATGAAAGATCTGTCTCACTCTGTCTAGTCGTTCGATTACCGGATGGAAGATAAACCCTATTGTCCTTAAAGTCCTGAAGATCCCTGATATAGAACTTGTGTTTCCTTTCTTTTAATTTATACTGAAATTTTTCTATCACACCTTGCAAGACTAGTTCTTTATTTGTAAACTCGACCTCGCTAGAAAATTTGCGTGTTATATCAATATGTTCTTTCAGGGAATCTTCAAGGATGGACAAATTCTTCCTCTCTTCCTCTAACAGTAATCTCATGAGCCTAAGGGAACTCTCAGTGGCCTCTTTCTCCCACTTTGTGACAAATTCAGTGTTTTTGTGACGGTAACCAGGCTGTAAGGTTATCCTTAAATGTCTAGGGACAATTTTGCCGCTTCCGGTCCAGCGGCACTCTGGGAGTGCGCGTCATAACTCTCGGACCTTATTGCGCATGCGCCGGGCTATATATGGAGCGTCCGTCTGGGTGCCGAGCGCGGCAATTTGAAATAGGTCTGGATATACGCCACAGAGCGGTGAGTTTCTGAATCAAGGGGCATGACGGTGGCCTGGCAGGTAGTTTCCAGGGCTTATCCCTTGCTTTCTTTTGTCCTTTAGTGACCTGGGCATCCTTGGACTGTTGCGATATGATGGCACTTAGCAACAGCCCTTTTTGATATCCCACTTGGACTCCCCTGATGATCTATTGGTGAAACGTTGGGAGTGGGAACGTCCATCTTTAATGCCTGATATGGGTTTCCTGGCACGTTTGGAATTTTGATGCGCTGATTGGCAGCCCCCCACTGGAGCCGGTACCCTGATTATATGCCTGATATTTTCCTGGACCTGGTAAGACCGTTCCCATATGGTTTGGGACTTATATGGCCTATTTAGGTACCAGTATTTTACTACCTGTGACACACTGATGAAATTCCCCATGCATCTATAGGGGATCTTTATTGTAGTTATTAACTGTGTGTATACTAGTGTGACTGTTGCCTCAGCGGGTTGGTGGGCTAGAAGGAGTTTTGTGTTCAACTCACCTTCCTTTGAACCGAGCTGAGATAACTTGTACTTAGGGGCCTTGTGTATCCCCAGCCTGATATGGTCTGAATCACTGGACCATTGGCAACCTTGGTTTTTTATTCTCACCTGTGAATGTTCAATTCACTTTTATTCTTCTGATGAATTAAAAGTTATGTTTTATGTCTATGAGTTTTTCTCTCTAGCTCCGTAAATTGGTCCAGCTACTCTGATTGTGACTACTGTGGACTGTTTTTTGGTATTTGCTGTATTACTACTTTAACTACAGTTGTCTATGGCAGGTTTTCTGTCATCTGAGATTGATACTAGGCAATGGGCCTCTGAGGCCAAGGATGTTTTTTCCGAAAAAAATCTGACACTTAAACGATATACACCTACCCTGAGTGGTGCTTTTAAAGACCTGACCAGGGTATACAAGGAACGGGTGGTATCCTGGTGGGAAGTCCAATCATTAGAAATTATCTTAAGGACAAAATTGTCCCTAGACATTTAAGGATAACCTTACAGCCTGGTTACCGTCACAAAAACACTGAATTTGTCACAAAGTGGGAGAAAGAGGCCACTGAGAGTTCCCTTAGGCTCATGAGATTACTGTTAGAGGAAGAGAGGAAGAATTTGTCCATCCTTGAAGATTCCCTGAAAGAACATATTGATATAACACGCAAATTTTCTAGCGAGGTCGAGTTTACAAATAAAGAACTAGTCTTGCAAGGTGTGATAGAAAAATTTCAGTATAAATTAAAAGAAAGGAAACATAAGTTCTATATCAGGGATCTTCAGGACTTTAAGGACAATAGGGTTTATCTTCCATCCGGTAATCGAACGACTAGACAGAGTGAGACAGATCTTTCATCAACTGACGCTGAACTTTCTGATACTGACACTAGGGGCAATTTATTTAGACCCCAACAACAGTACAAGAGACAGAGAGGGAGAGGCAGATCTAATTTTAGGGGAGCTGGTCATAATTTTGGCCGAGGAGGTTTTTTAGACAACCAATATCACCTGAGGAGCAAGGGTCAACTAAACCCTCTATGAAGGCTGGAGCACCTCAGGTGATAAATCTGTCTTCTAGACCCCTTAATAATACGGAGCTACTTGTCTTGAATAAAGGTTTATCATTCGTTCCTACCACTGATTTTGACAAATTCACAGCAATTAAGGATTTGAACCTCTTTGCCAGAGGTCTTAAATGGAAAAAGTTTTTTGTGAGACAAACTGAGAGAACATCAGCAGAACTAGGGATCCCGGAAGATCTAATACAGGACGTTAGACTACTGTACCATTTGAGTGATATGAACCCTAATGACCTAGGGGTAGGACCGTTCACCACTCTTAAAAACAAAAGTACGAAAATGCCTCCAACAGTGGCGGAGATTGACGCCATAGATGTCTTTGTTAATCTGGTTACAGAGGATATTAAAAATCACACAGGAACACGAAGGGGTCAATATAATCTGTCACGATCTGAAATGCTCAGTTTACAGAGTCTGGAAAAGGATCCCAGTATCACCATAAAGCCCTCCGACAAAGGGGGCAACGTGGTGATACTGGACTCCAATGATTATAAGAACATCTGCCTCGACATTCTTAATGATGAGGCATGTTATGCTAAATTAGACTCTAGTCCGATTGTAGGCTTCAAGAATGAACTAAAATACATGTTATCCGAAGCCTTGGATTTAAACATCTTGGACAAAAATGAATTTGATTACTTGTTACCTGCTTTTCCAGTAATGGCGACGTTTTACATTTTACCTAAAATACACAAGGGCTGTAATCCCTTAAGAGGCCGCCCGATCGTGTCTGGTATAGGCAGTATAACAGAGAAACTGAGTATTTACGTGGACAGGATTTTGAGACCCTTCGTGCTTTCCCTTAACTCATATCTAAGGGATACAACTGATTTCCTACGCAGAATCGACGACATCTTTTTGGAGGATGGTATGCTGTTGTGCAGCATTGACGTGGAGGCCTTGTATTCCTCGATACCCCATGAGGCTGGAGTGGAGGCGGTGAAATCCTTCCTCGGTACTAGAGGGAGCCAGTATACCCAACACAACGAATTCGTCATTAAGGCCCTTACCTTCTGCCTCACTAAGAATGTGTTTACCTTTGGTGGGAGGTTCTTCCATCAGCTCAGGGGGACTGCGATGGGGACTTGTTGTGCCCCATCGTATGCTAACCTCCTCCTGGGCTGGTGGGAGGAGAAGGTGGTCTTTGGCGGGTCCATCGATACCGAAGACGTCGTCCTGTGGGTTAGATACATTGACGACGTCTTCGTGATCTGGAAGGGATCGGAGATGGACTTTCACGCCTTTATGACCAAACTGAATAACAACAATATTGGTCTGCACTTCACCAGTGAAGTGGGTGGAGATAAATTGGCCTTCCTTGACGTCTTGGTGGAGAAGGGACCGGAGGGTCGTCTAAAAACAACCACCTACAGGAAGGCTACTTCATCTAACTCCTTGCTAAAATGGGAGAGTGCTCATCCTGTTCCTTTAAAGAGGGGGATCCCTAAGGGACAATTTGTAAGGATGCGGAGGAATTGTTCCGATGATGCCACTTTTTTGATACAAGCGGCGGACCTGAAGGGACGCCTGAGAGAGAGAGGATATCCGGAGGAGGTGATTAAAGAGGCGTACAAATCAACACGCAATTTGGACCGAGGTAGTCTATTAAATCCCAATCTTAGTAATGTGACCACCAGTGATGTTTCTAGATTCATCACAACATTTAACAATGGTGCAATGGACCTGCGGAGAATACTGTCCAAGTATTGGCCTATTTTACACATGGACCCCACAGTTGACAAACATCTTTCTAGCCACCCTTCCATCACTTATCGAAAGGCTAAGTCTATAGGCGATAGACTGGTACATAGTCATTTTCAGGAAAAGGCCAATAATGACTAAGAGTGGTGCAAAGGGTTGTTTCAAATGCCACGACTGTATAAACTGCAGGTTTGTGGAGGAAGGGAAAGAATTCACTAACTCCAAGGGCAATAAAACATTCTCCGTGAGATCACTCATAACATGTAAGTCAAAAGGGGTGGTCTACAGGGTCAGCTGTGGGTGCGGTAAATTGTACGTGGGTAAGACCATTAGGGAATTGAGACGCAGAGTGGGGGAACACAAGAATGACATCATTAAGAAAAACGACACACCGGTGGCGAGACATTTTAACAACTTTCATAATGGTGACTTGGGAAGCCTCAAAATAATGGGCATTGATCTGATTCATCCTCCCCTACGTGGTGGTAACTGGGATAAGGCCATCCTCCAGAAGGAATGCTTCTGGATCTTTAGCCTGGATACCGTGGCTCCGGCGGGATTAAATGAATCCCTTTCTTTTACCCCTTTTTTAGGAGCACCTTAGAAGTAGGTCATATACTAGGAGGGCTAGTCGACGCCCGAGTGGGGGCACCACAAGCGCAGGACTTTTAGGGTGCCGACCCCCACATGTTAGGTAGGGACATACTGCTTTTGGTAGGGACAGTCCATAGAATGCACTTTAGATAACATAACCCCCCTTTCCCCACCTTTTTTCCCGCCGACGTTTTCTGGCCCCCCCTGGTTTCGCCCTCCTTTTTGATCACCTCCTGGGATGATGCCTCAGTGTATTGTGATGCTGGTTTGGTCTAGCATCAATGGGGCTGTGTAGGTATTTTTTGGGGTTGTCCCCTTTTTTTAATAATCGTGGTCCCCAGCAAATTTGATATGAGCAGCATACATGCATTTGTGTGTCCTGATAAACTTCCTGGTGGCTACATTTGCCTATGACCTTTTTGATATAAACGCCTGACCAATGACTATACTGATTGATACCAGGCATGTTTGAGGTCTTGTACCTCCATGCCCGTTATTTACTATGTTTTGCGGCTATCACTAATGACGCCCACATTGCTATGGTTACGCCATTTGCATTACTGTGGGACGGTAGCTTGCGTGCCACCCACCTGGATATGACGACACCAGGCAGTGGTTGCCGTGTCTCTTCTGGTGACGCGGCTGAGTGTGACGCGGCGCTTCCGGTCCAGCGGCACTCTGGGAGTGCGCGTCATAACTCTCGGACCTTATTGCGCATGCGCCGGGCTATATATGGAGCGTCCGTCTGGGTGCCGAGCGCGGCAATTTGAAATAGGTCTGGATATACGCCACAGAGCGGTGAGTTTCTGAATCAAGGGGCATGACGGTGGCCTGGCAGGTAGTTTCCAGGGCTTATCCCTTGCTTTCTTTTGTCCTTTAGTGACCTGGGCATCCTTGGACTGTTGCGATATGATGGCACTTAGCAACAGCCCTTTTTGATATCCCACTTGGACTCCCCTGATGATCTATTGGTGAAACGTTGGGAGTGGGAACGTCCATCTTTAATGCCTGATATGGGTTTCCTGGCACGTTTGGAATTTTGATGCGCTGATTGGCAGCCCCCCACTGGAGCCGGTACCCTGATTATATGCCTGATATTTTCCTGGACCTGGTAAGACCGTTCCCATATGGTTTGGGACTTATATGGCCTATTTAGGTACCAGTATTTTACTACCTGTGACACACTGATGAAATTCCCCATGCATCTATAGGGGATCTTTATTGTAGTTATTAACTGTGTGTATACTAGTGTGACTGTTGCCTCAGCGGGTTGGTGGGCTAGAAGGAGTTTTGTGTTCAACTCACCTTCCTTTGAACCGAGCTGAGATAACTTGTACTTAGGGGCCTTGTGTATCCCCAGCCTGATATGGTCTGAATCACTGGACCATTGGCAACCTTGGTTTTTTATTCTCACCTGTGAATGTTCAATTCACTTTTATTCTTCTGATGAATTAAAAGTTATGTTTTATGTCTATGAGTTTTTCTCTCTAGCTCCGTAAATTGGTCCAGCTACTCTGATTGTGACTACTGTGGACTGTTTTTTGGTATTTGCTGTATTACTAGAGTTGTATTTATGTTGATACATTTGAGTATAATTATGAACAATTGAACTTTTTTTTTTCTTCCCCTTAATTTTCTTTTCTTTTACAGAACTACATAAAATTGAAAGACAATGGGGGCGTTTTTAGACAAGCCAAAGATGGAAAAACATAATGCCCAGGGGCATGGAAATGGATTGCGCTATGGGCTAAGTAGCATGCAAGGTTGGCGGGTTGAAATGGAAGATGCACATACAGCTGTGATTGGTTTGCCAAACGGACTTGACGGATGGTCTTTCTTTGCTGTATATGATGGTCATGCTGGTTCCCAGGTTGCCAAATACTGCTGCGAGCATTTGCTTGATCACATTACAAGCAACCAAGACTTCAAAGGGACTGATGGACAGCTGTCTGTGGAAAGTGTAAAAAGTGGGATCAGAACAGGTTTTCTTCAGATTGATGAACACATGAGAGTTATTTCTGAGAAGAAACATGGTGCTGATAGAAGTGGGTCAACAGCTGTGGGTGTTATGCTCTCGCCACATCACATTTATTTTATCAACTGTGGAGACTCCAGAGGCTTACTTTGTAGAAGCAAGAAAGTTCATTTCTTTACACAAGATCACAAACCAAGTAATCCCCTTGAAAAGGAGCGTATTCAGAATGCAGGTGGCTCTGTAATGATTCAACGTGTAAATGGGTCTCTTGCGGTATCAAGGGCTCTAGGTGACTTTGACTACAAATGTGTCCACGGAAAAGGCCCTACAGAGCAGCTTGTTTCACCCGAGCCCGAAGTTTATGAAATTGAGCGATCAGAAGAAGATGACCAGTTCATAATTCTTGCTTGTGACGGAATATGGGATGTCATGGGAAATGAAGAGTTGTGCGATTTTGTAAGATCCAGACTTGAAGTTACTGATGACCTTGAAAAAGTATGCAATGAAATAGTTGACACCTGCTTGTACAAGGTATTGTATGTAAACATGGTTCCATGTCACGTTTGGTAATGTGATATTTGTCGGCTTATGCAATGTTTATTCAAAACTAGAGTCGCCTTACCCCATGCAAGTGCAGATAAGGGCCTTCAATCGCAACAGGATTTTCCAAGATATCAAAATGTCCATAACAAAAATAGGATTAAAATTACAATTTAATTTCTGTGCGGTCACTGGTCCTCCCTGTTACTGATAATTATTTATTTATTTTTTTTTTTTTGTGCATTATATTTCTTGATCTATTTGCATTTATTTTTTTTTCTTTTGCAATACTCCAACATTAAATTTCACCACTAACATTCCCCTATGCCGATTAGTGGATCGGGGCACTACATAATGGTTAAAACAAAAATACTGCATGCAACAAATGGTGATCTGGATCACTGCTGGGAAGTTGGGGAACAAGCAGAGAATAATTTTGCAAGGCCCAAGGGCAATGTGACTAATTTTTGCTAGAAAGAATGGAGCCTGATGTAGTCAGGGTTTGATGTTTAGTTGTGGACCATCCATATGCAGAGTACAGATACGGCCGGTACGAAGCCCCATCTGTATAAGTTAGGCACAGTTTTATAAACTACATTGCTGGCATACGTCAGATGCATTTTTCTGTATACCAAACAGAGGGATACTGTACCACACTCACAGGCTTCTGTGACTAGAAAACTGTCCAAAATGAAACCTGCTAAATACTCCTAGATGTAAATCTAGTCTAATATCTTTATAATACGTTTAAGCTAGCCCCCCCCCCCCCATCCTCAGGAACTGAGCTTTCCTGTGTTTGCTATGAGACTGCCAGACTCAGAGGATTGGCCGTTGAAATCCTTCTGTACCCTGGCATCATCTGTTGGGGGATGGACGGGATTCCTCCCTTTAAACATTAGTTGGTTGGACAATTTGCCGAAGTCGGCAGTACAGCTGACTTTTGTATGATGTGTTTGGGGCCATACACCAAAAGGGATATCAACTTTATGAATGTTCAAAAGGGCAAAGGTGAGGGCGATGCAGATAGATATATTATAGTCTTCCAACTTGTCCTTAGCAAAATGATCTCCAAATGAATGCAAACTGAATACAACTGTATATCAGGTGTGTATTACACATACGAAAAAATGCAATTTCTCCAAATTGATAAAATAGCCATGATTAGTAAACTATAGTTTTTGCTTTTGAACTTTCCCCATAGATGGTAGATGAAACTCCTTTT
Source organism: Anomaloglossus baeobatrachus (assembly GCF_048569485.1). NCBI lineage: Eukaryota > Metazoa > Chordata > Amphibia > Anura > Aromobatidae > Anomaloglossus > Anomaloglossus baeobatrachus. The sequence goes on along the minus strand of NC_134364.1, from coordinate 44,616,396 downwards.
GTCATTAGAACAGGTATCTCAATTTGGGCTAATTTTTCAGATCTTGAAACCGTAGTTTTAAAGTGAGGAGCTAAAGTGTCAAATCATTTTATTCTTTATAGTATTTTTTATTTTTTTGTAATAATTGGTAAAGCAGGTAGGCTATGTGCCCATGGGACTCTGTACCCGCGGATTTTTCTGCGGAAAACCTGCGGATTTATCTGGATTTTCTAGATAAATGCGCAGGTTTTAGCGAGTTCAGACACTCCCCATGTTATCCTATGGAACAGGGGGAGTGTCTGTGTCCATGCTGCGGAATGTGCGGCTGCGGAACATGCTGCAGATGTCCCACAACCGCACATAAGTGCATGTCAATTATTCCTGCGGATTTACCGGCGGAAATCCCGGCGCTCCACTATGGAGATAGAGGCCGGGACTGCCGCCGGTAAATCGCATGAATGTCTGCAGGTTTACCGCAACAATTCCGCTGGAATCCGGGGAGCTGCTGCGGTAAACCTGCGGATATATCCGCAGGTACGAGCTCCCGTGGACACATAGCCTTACTGAAAATGTATTGTAAATGCTCAGAAGGGCCATATTCATGTAGTCAAACCAGCTTAAAAAAAAATTCTTAAATGTGTTTTCTCAAGTTTAAAAGTTATCCCCTATCTACTGCTTAGGGTTTAAGTTTATGAATGCTGGCGTCTGACCAACCAATCCTGCAGAGGTCGATCATGCGCACTACCACGCCATTCATTCTTAATGGCCGCACTCGGCTGAGCATCACCACTCCTATAGAATGATTGGAGGCATTGTGCAGGATTGTCCTCTGCTCCGTTCAGCACCTCTGCTCTCAGGATCGGTAGTTCAATCCCAGTGATGAGAAAGGTTTTTTTGTCTTTTTGGATAGGGAATAACTTTGAAACTTCAGAACACCCTCGTTAGTTACAGCTTATGCAATTTAAAAATGTCATTTTGATATGTTTTCTTGAATGTAAAGATGTCTGACTAATATTTATCTCCCATTCTAGGGAAGCCGGGACAACATGAGTGTCATACTGATCTGTTTTCCAAGTGCTCCAAAAGTATCACCCGAGGCAGTGAAAAGAGAAGCAGAATTGGACAAGTACCTGGAAAGCAGAGTAGAAGGTGGATCATTTAACCAAAATTAGTAACCTAATGAATAGTATTTGTTAAATTTGCCTTCAAGTGCCATGTAAATGTGGCAGTCTTAGTTCACCACAATCTATATGATGTGAGCTTTGTCTACTGACACCTTTCTTACATTTTTGAAAATTTGACTATTTCCTAGAGAAAAAAAAAAATTATCAGGAAGGGTCCAAATCCAAAGATGCGTAGTAGTTTTATGAATAAAACAAAAGGCTCAGTTTTCTTATGTGACCTGCAGTAGTGTGGGTAACAACTTCCTATGTTCTAGTATGTAATTCTGTACAGTTTTTTGTAAATTGACCTAATTTTTAAAGCGTTAAAATTTGGCATTGCTCATTGGGACTTTCTAAACTCGTAGCATTGTTAAGCACTGTGGCATGCTTAAATGTCGTCAGCTTAGCAAACGTTTTATAATTGCATATCTAAGTTCCTCCTCTTGGCAATGGACAGCTAGGTGTAGTTTTTAGTGTGACAGAAGCATGTCATAGGAAGTAGCATTTTCTAGTCTGGTTTAATATGAATTTGCACTCCATTTAAATGATAAACACCATGTTCTGTTAGAGCGGCTGTGTGTGTGTGTGTGTGTGTGTGTTTTCCCATAATTATTCACCATTCCAAAGATGCGCATTCCCATGGCGGAGACGTTATCGCTTTACGGTCATTAGACATCTAGCATGGCCGTTTACATCTCTGGCAAATTCTTTCAATCAACAGCGCCGGATGGACAGCTATTGTAGCCCCGCACACACTTTTATAAGGCAACGATGTTGTGACAACTGAATGTTACAGTGGCCATATCCCCTACTGACAACACTTAGCTCAGTTGGCCATACATGTTACCCGGCTGTCATGGCAGTTCTCTGTCCAGACTTTCCCCACACACTTTGATTCTGGCAGAGACTCTCCAGAGAGCACAGTAGGTCTCTGCCATGCGGGTGAGCAAAAGGATCGGGCGATTGAATTTCCACTGCCCAATTCTTCTGTCCCCTGGCATAACCTGTTGGTATAGGCTGTATGCGCCCACATACACATTGGATGGTTGGCCCTTCTGCTGCTTCGTATAACTTTAAATATCCTGGAGAGAGAAAAAAAGTAAAAAAAATAAAATAAATTAAATAAAAAAAATAAATTTATATATATGTTTTAAAAAAAAAAAAAGTCTGAAGCAGCCAACCAACTAATGTGACTTAAGAGGATCTTGCTGTTAGCTGACCTTTGGGGAACAGTGTGATTGTGGAGGGGATGTATGTAGGAGGGGCGCTAATTGCTTTTTGTGGGGATTTTTATGCTAGAATACTGGTTTTCTGTTACTCTCTTTCCAAAAACTGAATGGTCAGAATAATGTCCTATGCCCCAAAAATGTATTTTATTCTTGAAAAATAAACTACCAAACATATAAATCTGGTATCGCTGGGTGTGGGTGCGATCATGGCCAATCACAGAATAAAGTTGGTAAATGTATAAGTCTGTGAAAGTCGTAAAAAAAACAAGTCAGTGACTTTTCTTCCCTCCCCCTATATGTTACATGCACTCCATAATGGTTCCTATAAAAACTGCAACTCGCACTGCAGAATACAATGTCTCCAAACATATTGAGGGGGAAAAAGTGTTAACCACTGGAACATAGAGATGGGAAACCTTTACTGGTCCTGACGTTTTTTGATCATTTTGTCTTTGAGCTTAATTTGTTTCAACTGGAAAACACCTTTATCACGTATCCTCTGAACAGGTGAAATCTGTTAGGACCATCTGGATTAAACACTGCGACCTCCACCAGTTGACTGACTGGGGTCCTGTGACTCCCATATATGCATTCCCCAAATAATAAGACTAGTTTGGGCACATCACTGCTCCATTCACTTCTCCATTGTCCTATATGACAGCTGCAGCTAAACACTGACCTCACTGGTGTAACACTTAGGCCATTGATCGGCTACAGCTCTCACCCAGGTTTATTTATTAGATGGATGGGGTTGTTTTTTGTGGGGTTTTTGTTTTTTTTTCAGGCAACCCCTATACACCAGTGTAAAATCTGGCAATATGTTATGATGGGTAATGCATGGGTATTCTCTTCCTATGTTGTCTGTCTTGAAGCAGTTTTTTTCTTCTTCTGTCTATTGTCTTGTTAGGTGCACACATTGTAACATAACTTCAGTGAGAAACCCCAGCACAGAGTGAAACTAAGGCAATCTGTATAACTGGAAGTTTTGATTTCATCCAGGCAATAGTGTGCACAGATCTAGTCCTACATTTTGACCAATTTTTAAGGACATTTGAATGTGGGCGATAAGATGAGTAGCAGTGTTACATATTTTAAGCAGTGTTTTTCTTGCCAAAAGATGCAGAAGTTTCTGCTGCGAATACTTAGCGTGTGCACGTACCTGTCAGCATTTCCATAGTACTCCAGTTTAGGCTTACACCAAACACTCAATGTAAAGGGTTATTCCCACAATGTTAATTAGTTTTCTCCTCTGTATATCAACCCTTGAAAACCTGCATGTCAGATGTTTTTGCAAATGGATTTGTCCCATAGTTTTTATGACAGGTCACACGTGCTCTTTAGATACCCTGTACAGAGGGATAGTTGTTATCCTCTTTGCTGTGAGGAAGAACACCTACATGGTTTTTCTCATTAAAAGCTTGATTATTTGTTGTAATGGACGCTTCCTACCTATAGATACAGCTGGGCTGTGATCTACAATGTCTGCAAAAGAATGGAGTCTTTAACCACAGCAACCGGTCAGAGCTCAGATTTAAAGGGGCTGTCCTGTCTAAAATAAGTCTGCAGTCACATTGTCACTCTGTGGCTGCAGACTTATGAATCCTCACGCTATACATGTGTATTGAGCGAGACTGCGCCCACTAGATGGCCATGCCTAGTCGGCCTCACCCACCATACACTTGTATAGAGCAACGCTGCACCCACTAGTCTGGTTCTGGCCAGGAACATGCATAATGCACAATTGTGGTCACATGACTGCGTTCCCGGCTCCGGGAAAATCTAGACTGATTAGAATTAGGGATGATTGAATACTTCGATTATTCAGCTTTGCGAATATTTTGAATATTTTCCGACTACCTCGTCGCTATTCGACTATTTGCGAATATTCAATGCGCAATGCAAGTCTAAGGGACACTCGAATAACAACTATTCGGGCTTCCCATAGACTTACATTGTGCATCAAATAGCGGCAAGGTATTCGGAAAATATTCGTGAAGCCGACTAATCGAAGTATTCGATCATCCCTAATTAGAATCCTTTACACCAGAAGGTAGGGGCAGCCAAAAACTACATTTATTTGTAGAATCTTACAAACTTTGCATAGTGACGTCTCTTGTCTGCTCTGTCCTGGTGGCCACTTGCAGATTACAGAACAGGAAGATATATAGTAAAAAAATATTAATTTCATTTGTCCACCAGAGGTTTTGTTTTTTTTTTGTTTTTTTTTTTCGGTTATGATTTTTTAGGCCCCTGAGCCGCCACCATACCTTTTTTAAACGCTGTTGCTTCGTCGCTTTTAAAGGGGTTGTCTGGGACTTTATCACTGACATTTCCTTAGGATAGGTTATCGATGTCTGGTGGGGAGCGTTACCCAGGCCGATCATCTGTTCCTGGGACTGACGCTAGCCAGAACTACTCCGTTGCAGAGCTACACAGCTCCGTCGGCTGTATAGTAGCTGCGGCCGTGTACTGCACGTCCACCCTTACTCAAATGTTAGGGGATGTGTGGTACCAGACTGCTGCCTCTATAGTTAGCTGTGCAGTTCACAACTGAGTAGTTCCAGCTAGCGAGGGGTCGAGTGTTGCACCCCCGACCATCAGACATTGATGCCTATCCTGAGGATAAGTGGTCAATAGTAAATTTAAAGGAGTTGTCCAAGATTAAAGTAGTTTGTGAAATAACATTGATGGTGATATTCTGAAGAGCCATAGACTCTGGGCTCCAATCCCATATTTCTGCAGAATTCACATTTCTCCGCCACCCTGTGTCACTACCTGCCTCATCCAAATCTCATGGCTGTGCCTGCTGAGTACAAGGCAATTCTTTGTAGGGATGTAGCGTGGCTGGGAATGTCAAGTATGTAATGATGGCTGCACCGCATTTCTGACTTTCATTGGTAATTGTGATACAGTGCACATTATTATTTTTTTTATGGCAATGCTTTAACAGTTTTTTTTTTTTAAAAAAAAAAAAGCATAACCTGTTCCTTCTGAAAAAAATAATCTAGATCAGTAGATGGCATGTATGGGTGTGGATTCTGTCAGTGACCATAGTTATAAGATCCGAGGACAAAACATGTTTTATAGGGGCTTCTCTTTCAATTACAATTTTATTTTGACTCTAATTTTATAAATGTATTTTTTTTTTCTTCAATCTGCATTTAGAGGGGGATGTCTCCTGCTTGAATACTAATTTATAGAGATGGGCGAATAGTAATTATTCGTGTTCGGATAATGCTTACCAAATACCGAGGACTATTCTGCTATTAGCCATTAATAACTAACCTCTTGTGCCAAAGTACTTTGGGATTCGTTACTAATAATCCGGACACTGATACTTACTGTTCGCCCATAACTACTAATTTATGCTCATACCAGCAAAACATTACACATTATTAATCTTTTTATGGAATTTTGTTTGCGTTTTTATAAACAAATGAAACCTAAAAATACTGACTTTGTACTGCACTTTAAGTACTGGTTTTTTTTTTGTTTTTTTTTTTTTTGTTTTTTTTTGTGGGGGTGTTAACAACCGGATAGGCATCAGTAATGCATGTACCCATGTGGTAAAATACTTCCCGGTGTCACACGAGTTGTGACTGGCCAGATTTCTGCAGTGCTTACTCAGCGGACAAGTAGTCACTTCTCAAATGTAAGTCTGAGACTCAGAACGAGGAGTTTATAGGCTCTCAGAAACTGACTTGTATCAGAGCCGCGTTCACAAGATGCAGAAAAGGACCTGGGTGGTACCAGAAACAATAGATGATGGGCTCCAGTACAGATATTGCTACAAATAGGGGTTGTACGTTACTGATGCCTATCCAGGGAGGAAATAAAAGAAAATAAAATTAAAAACTTTGGAGTGGTACTTTAAAGTTGCTTTCCAACATGGCCCTTTTTAATATAAACCAGTTTTTCATACTTTGGTGCATACCTATAAAACATAGGTCTGAGGCTTTTTTTTTTTTTTTTCTTCACCCTCTCCTCCCCAAAATGTAACATTTTCTAGGTTAGCTTTGTCTTTTTTTTCCCCATTTTAGACTCCCCCTTCCCCCCCCCCCCCCCCCACCCCTTCCCATAGACAAGGGCAGTATGCACACTGTGTATATACAGACCGAGATTAAATTTCCTTCATATTACAGTAAGGCCGGGGCCACACGAGATCTACTGCGATCCTCGCATGACACTCGGCTCACAGCAGAGTGTCATGCGAGTGTGCCTGCGACTGAGGTCCGTTCGTGCGATGGGACCTTAGCTGCAGGGGGCAGGCCAGCCCTGAGGAGGGGAGGGGGGGGATTTATCTCCTCCTCTCTTCCGTAGCTGGCTATTATTGCCATTCTCACCCTGCACTCACAGTACACCAGTGTACTGCGAGTGCAGTGCAAATTTTTTTTTTTTTTTGCTCCTCGCCCCATAGACATGGGTGCGAGAGAAACTAGAATCACATTAGTCTCAGCATGCTGAGATTGTTTTCTCAGTCCTATTAGGGCTGAGAAAATCGCTCATGGGTGCTGGGACATAGGCTAATGTTAGTCTGAGTGGAATGCAATGTTTTATCGCATTGCACTCGCTCAGATTTTCATGTCGTGTATCTTAGGCCTACATGATATTTCCCAAAATCTCATCTCTGCCCCCTGGATTTGAGATCCCTAGCATATATTAATTTACTGTGGACTGCAATGTCAAGCATGTAGCAGATGCAACACATTTATGCAACAAAATCTGCCTGGTGAATGGACTAAAAGATTTAATCCAGCTGTGTTCTAACAAATCGCACCAAAATCACCTGGTAAAACCACCAAATGGAAGTGCCATAAAGTGTCATTCTGCCAGCTTTGTTATTCAGTGAGGTCAATTATTTGCATGTATGTTCCTTTTTTTTTTTTTTTTTTTTTGTTTATCTAAGCACATGAAGCACTTTTAACTTTTTACCCTAATGTGGCTTTGTCTGCCGTCAGCAAACTTTCCCACTAGATTATTTCAGAGGAGCATGTGGCTATCAGATAATGGTAGCATACACGCATGTTTAGTCATGAGCACAATGATCCCGTTTGGCTCCTAACACTGTAAAACATCCCGCATTGTTATATGATCTAGCTCCATCAGTCCTATGTAAGATTATGCACTGCTGGAAAGGACACCTCTTGTCAAACATGGCTACTGTTCCCATCCCTGACTTCGATCGGTGCGTGTTCCTGGAATGCACAACAGACTGCATTTTCATACAGTTGAGTAGTGCAATTTTTTTTTTTTTTCCCATGGCTCCCCCCCCCCCCCTCTTACATTGTGGCCAATGGTGTACGTACACCATTTTCCAGATCTTAGTAGGTATACGTAGGAATATAATGTGTGCATGGAGCTTTTTTTCCCCTTATGGTAAAGGTAAATGACATATTCATTTCCCCCAACAAAATATGACTGATCACATTCCCTTGTAGATAAGCTATGCATGAAAATAGGCTAATCTAGCCTAAAAGTGAGTGAACAATGCTGGTGTTTAATACTGCTGTCCTAAATTTACAGCAAAAAGGACAATGATTTGCCGATTAACAAAGCAGCAAAAATTAAAAAATTAAATTGTAGGTGTGGGGATGTAAAATGATCTTGTGTGTTGGTTTATTCTAATTTGCTCCTTTTTATTGGCTTTTTTTTGTCTGTATCATGCAGTATGTATCTATAGCTTACTAATCTAATTAATGTACATGTTTAGAGAGGACTGTTACTTGTAATCCTCTGCCCGGATGTTATTGTCTACAGATCATACTCTTTATTTTTGTATATTTAATTTCGGCAATAGAAACCTTTGTAGATTCAATTTAGATGTTACCTTTACACAATAAAATAAATTGGCAAAACAAATCTGATATCTTTGCATTTTATTCAGAACCAAAGCATTATTGTGTAAAATGTTTTGTGGTTTTTTTTTTTTTTTTTATTTTCGTTCTTTTATTTTTTTGATGAGCATTTGTGTGTGGATGTACTGGGGGGGGGAAATAATTTACATGCGTGTAGCCTGACACATTCAATGATATTTTATACGATTTGATGGCAAACATCTTATTCTGTCGCAAGATATCGCACTCCTTTGCATGATTGTAATGGTTATCTGTACTTTACACTGGTTACATTTAAACAGCACTTACAAAACAAGTACTTCTAATTCCTAGAGATCATAAAGAAGCAGGGTGAAGAAGGTGTACCAGACTTAGTCCATGTGATGCGTACGTTAGCCACTGAGACCATCCCTAACCTCCCACCTGGAGGGGAATTGGCGAGCAAGTGAGTTACCCTGAGCATTTTTGTGTCGTCTGTACATTACATACGTAGGAATAAATATGCCACAATTTGAAAAAATAAGTTTAGATAAGTCAACCTGCTTACATCCAGGTAAGAGATTTCCTAGCCCTATTTCAAGCCATATGGTAATCTGCCCCTATAACACTTTGCAAATGGGAGCTGATTCTTTTATAGACTTCAGACCATGTATTAAGTGATGACTGTTTGAGGTTACCATGTAATGCCACTTGCTGTGTATTTTATTTATTTTTTTCATTTTTGTAGTAGACACTACATTAGAATTGTGTGGCTATTGAGAGGTTTCAGCTCCTGGAGGCAGTGATGAACTGGTTTTCCAGCCAGGCCTTCTTTAGAGAATGGGGTTGCTTGGATTGCATGGAGCTGAATAATCATTTCACATAAAAAGTAATGGGTAGGAATCGTCACATGGCGTGGTAATAAACTTATTTTATATAAATTGTGGCATTTATTTATGTAGCATGATCACTTTTTATATTGTGAAAAGTGCTTTGCTCCCTTTGTTAGCTTGTGAGTGAGTTGTTTTTGTTAGCCAATGCTACATTGCTACATTTTAATATAAATTTTATATATATATATATATATATATATATATATATATATATATATATATATATATATATATGACACACGCACATGGTTATTAATCTGTTATACCTTTTTCCTTCACATTGTTTCCTTCAATATTCTCGCTGATTGTCATGTTTTCCTTCCTTGACCAGGGACTACATTTTGCTGCTTTTGTCCGACTTCTTTGATTGTTCTCTTCTTGAATGTGTGTAGAAGGTTTCAATTAGACTTGCAAAGTCTTAGCTATACCGACAGAGTGAATGACTATAAAATGTGATTGTCAGATCCACACATGTGTATGTAATTTTTTTTTTATATATGTATGTGCTTTGTATAAAATATATATACAGGGTGGTCCAAAAGTAGGTGGACAGAAAATATTTGTTTTGATTTATATATAAAATTATATTTACTAACACAAGCATAACATTGACAATTAAATTTTACTCTGAACAATAATACAAAAGCCCTTAAATTGTATCACCGCAGTTGCGCAAACTGTTTTCTTTGTCGCTCCATTGGGAGACCCAGACACTTGGGTGTATAGTGTAAAGCCCCTCCCCTTCTGCCTATACACCCCCCGTGCATCACGGGCTCCTCAGTTTTTATGCTTTGTGCGAAGGAGGCTGACATCCACGCATAGCTCCACAGCTTAGTCAGCAGCAGCTGCTGACTATGTCGGATGGAAGAAAAGAGGGCCCATAACAGGGCCCCCAGCATGCTCCCTTCTCACCCCACTTTGTCGGCGGTGTTGTTAAGGTTGAGGTACCCATTGCGGGTACACAGGCAGGAGCCACATGCTGTTTTCCTTCCCCATCCCTTATGGGCTCTGGGTGAAGTGGGATCCGGATCGGTCTCCAGGCACTGGGACCGTGCTCCCTCCGCAGCCCCTGGGAATCTGCTGGATAGGAGCTGGGTATCGTCAGGGACAAGGCCCTGCTACTGTGAGGTACTCTGTGTCCCCGTGGGGACCGCGCATGGAGCGCTTGTGCCATACACATTGCAGCACTGCTGGGTGTGTTAGTGCGCCGGGGACTACCGCGCGGCCGCGCTTATAACTTTAGTCCCCGGCTTCTGCGGCCTATTATCGCATATTCCCGCCCACAGGCCTGCCAGTCAGGGGAAGGGCGGGACGCTGCACACATCGTCAGCGTTGAGGGCTGGAGCATACATAGTATCCTCCTCCCCCCTCACTCAGTACACTGGGGCACTAGATTCCCGCACTTTCTTGGGCACGCCCACGGTCCCCTCCTCCCCACAGAATGCCGGCAGCCATTCCTGTCAGCGATTCAGACGCTGGAGAGGAGAGACAACACAGGGAGACCAAGGCAGGGAATCTGGTGATCACACAACCGCTCTGAGCGGTCGGTAAGCAGCACCTGTGGTGCTGGCCCCACTGAGTGCCGAAGTGTGTATATATATATATATATATATATATATATATATATATATATATATATATATATATATATATATATATATATATATATATATATATATATATATATATATATATATATAGGCTTATAGGCTATACATTTGCACTGTACGGTCGCTCTGTTGATTTTTGGCTATATACCCTCCTGGATTGTTCTCAGAGGAGACAACAGCATGTCGTCCGCAAAAAGCAAGGGTGCCAAAGCACAGGCGTACTTTGCAACCTGTACCTCATGTGCAGCTAGACTACCGGCAGGTTCCACTGACCCTCATTGTGTGCAATGCTCGGCCCCTGTGGCACTTGCTCAGCCGGAGCCTCTGCTACTGGTGGCCCAGGTGGAACCATCTGCTACCACTGTCCAGGTGACAGGGACGGAGTTTGCAGCTTTTGCTGACAAACTGTCTGAGAGTATGGTAAATGGTCTGCTAAAATACTAGAAGCCTTACAGTCCAGACCGGTGATTCAGGCCCCGGGCACTGTTCAATCTTTGACCCCTGGTCCCCCTCAATTGGAACAGCAAAGTGCCCCTGGGGTGACCCATAGGTCCCAGGGTGAGGTCTCTGACACGGACCGCAGTCCCAGGCCGCCCAAGCGGGCTCGCTGGGAAATTCCCTCCACCTCATCACACTGTTCAGGGTCTCAGCAGGACTCTCTGGAGGATGAAGCGGAGGTAACAGATCAGGATTCTGATCCTGAAGCCGCTCTCAACCTTGATACACCTGAAGGTGACGCTGTAGTGAATGACCTTATAGCGACCATCAATCAGGTGTTGGATATTTCTCCCCCAGCTCCTACAATTGAGGAGTCAGCTTCTCAGGAGAAATTCCGTTTCAGGTTTCCCAAGCGTACATTGAGTACGTTTCTGGATCACTCTGACTTCAGAGAGGCAGTCCAGAAAAACCGAGACTGTCCAGATAAGCGTTTTTCCAAGCGCCTTAAGGATACACGTTATCCCTTCCCCCCTGATGTTGTCAAGGGCTGGACTCAGTGTCCTAAGGTGGATCCTCCAATCTCCAGACTGGCGGCTAGATCCATAGTTGCAGTGGAAGATGGGGCTTCGCTCAAAGATGCCACTGACAGACAGATGGAACTATGGTTGAAATCCATCTATGAAGCTATCGGCGCGTCTTATGCTCCAGCATTCGCAGCCGTATGGGCACTCCAAGCTATCTCAGCTTGTCAGGCGCAGATTAATACAGTCACACGTACATCTGCCCTGCAAGTGGTGTCCTTAACCTCTCAGGCGTCGGCGTTTGCGTCCTACGCCATTAATGCTATCCTGGACTCTGCGAGCCGTACGGCGGTAGCATCCGCCAATTCGGTGGTAGTCCGCAGGGCCATGTGGCTACGTGAATGGAAGGCAGACTCTGCTTCCAAAAAGTTCTTAACCGGTTTGCCATTGTCTGGCGACCGCTTGTTTGGTGAGCGATTGGATGAAATCATTAAACAATCCAAGGGAAAGGACTCATCCTTACCCCAGTCCAAACCAAACAGACCTCAACCACGGAAGGTACAATCGAGGTTTCGGTCCTTTCGGCCCGCGGGCAGGTCTCAATTCTCCTCGTCCAAAAGGCCTCAGAAAGATCAGAGGAACTCCGATTCATGGCGGTCTAAGTCACGTCCTAAAAAGACCGCCGGAGGAACCGCTCCCAAAGCGGCCTCCTCATGACTTTCGGCCTCCTCACACCGCATCCTCGGTCGGTGGCAGGCTTTCCCGCTTTTGCGACGCCTGGCTGACACAGGTAAAAGACCGATGGGTGAGAGACATTCTATCTCAAGGTTACAGGATAGAGTTCAGCTCTCGTCCTCCGACTCGTTTCTTCAGAACATCTCCGCCCCCCGAAAGAGCCGATGCTCTTCTGCAGGCAATGTGCACTCTGAAGGCGGAAGGAGTGGTGATCCCTGTTCCTCCTCAGCAACGGGGTCACGGTTTTTACTCCAACTTGTTCGTGGTGCCAAAAAAGGACGGATCCTTCCGTCCTGTTCTGGACCTAAAACTGCTCAACAAGCATGTGAAAACCAGGCGGTTCCGGATGGAATCGCTCCGCTCCGTCATCGCCTCAATGTCCCAAGGAGACTTCCTAGCATCAATCGAGCGGTGGTCACGACGGACGCGAGCCTGTCAGGGTAGGGAGCGGTCTTTCTCCACCACAGGGCTCAGGGTACTTGGACTCAGCCAGAGTCCTCCCTTCAGATCAATGTTCTGGAGATAAGGGCAGTGTATCTTGCCCTAAAGGCGTTCCAGCCGTGGCTGGAAGGCAAACAGATCCGAATTCAGTCGGACAACTCCACAGCGGTGGCATACATCAACCACCAAGGCGGGACACGCAGTCGGCAAGCCTTCCAGGAAGTCCGGCGGATTCTGCTGTGGGTGGAAGCCACAGCCTCCACCATATCCGCAGTTCACATCCCGGGCGTAGAAAACTGGGAAGCAGACTTTCTCAGTCGCCAGGGCATGGACGCAGGGGAATGGTCCCTTCACCCGGACGTGTTTCAGGAGATCTGTTGCCGCTGGGGCATGCCGGACGTCGACCTAATGGCATCCCGGCACAACAACAAGGTCCCGACATTCATGGCACGGTCTCAAGATCACAGAGCTCTGGCGGCAGACGCCTTAGTTCAGGATTGGTCGCAGTTTCAACTCCCTTATGTGTTTCCTCCTCTGGCACTGTTGCCCAGAGTGTTACGCAAGATCAGGGCCGACTGCCGCCGCGCCTACCTCGTCGCTCCAGACTGGCCGAGGAGGTCGTGGTACCCGGATCTGTGGCATCTCACGGTCGGCCAACCGTGGGCACTACCAGACCGACCAGACTTGCTGTCTCAAGGGCCGTTTTTCCATCTGAATTCTGCGGCCCTCAACCTGACTGTGTGGCCATTGAATCCTGGATCCTAGCGTCTTCAGGGTTATCCCAAGAGGTCATTGCCACTATGAGACAGGCTAGGAAACCAACGTCCGCCAAGATCTACCACAGGACGTGGAAGATTTTCCTGTCGTGGTGCTCTGCTCAGGGTTTTTCTCCCTGGCCATTTACCTTGCCCACTTTTCTGTCCTTCCTTCAATCCGGATTGGAAAAGGGTTTGTCGCTCGGCTCCCTTAAGGGACAAGTCTCTGCGCTCTCTGTGTTTTTTCAGAAGCGCCTAGCCAGACTTCCACAGGTACGCACGTTCCTGCAGGGGGTTTGTCACATCGTCCCTCCTTACAAGCGTCCGTTAGAACCCTGGGATCTGAACAGGGTGCTGATGGCTCTTCAGAAACCACCGTTCGAGCCAATGAGGGATATTTCTCTCTCACGCCTTTCGCAGAAAGTGGTCTTCCTAGTAGCAGTCACTTCACTTCGGAGAGTGTCTGAGCTAGCAGCGCTGTCATGCAAAGCCCCTTTCCTGGTGTTTCACCAGGACAAGGTGGTTCTGCGTCCGGTTCCGGAATTTCTCCCTAAGGTGGTATCCCCCTTTCATCTCAATCAGGATATCTCCTTACCCTCTTTTTGTCCTCATCCAGTTCATCAATGTGAAAAGGATTTGCACTTGTTAGATCTGGTGAGAGCACTCAGATTCTACATTTCTCGTACGGCGCCCCTGCGCCGCTCGGATGCACTCTTTGTCCTTGTCGCTGGCCAGCGTAAAGGCTCACAAGCTTCCAAATCAACCCTAGCTCGGTGGATCAAGGAACCAATTCTCGAAGCTTATCGTTCCTCGGGGCTTCCGGTTCCCTCAGGGCTGAAGGCCCATTCTACCAGGGCCGTGGTGGCGTCCTGGGCCTTGCGGCACCAGGCTACGGCTCAGCAGGTGTGTCAGGCGGCTACCTGGTCGAGCCTGCACACTTTCACGAAACACTATCAGGTGCATACCTATGCTTCGGCAGATGCCAGCCTAGGTAGGCGAGTCCTTCAGGCGGCGGTTGCCCACCTGTAGGACGGAGCCGTTTACGGCTCTATTATGAGGTATTATTTACCCACCCAGGGACTGCTTTTGGACGTCCCAAGTGTCTGGGTCTCCCAATGGAGCGACAAAGAAGGGAATTTTGTTTACTTACCGTAAATTCCTTTTCTTCTAGCTCCAATTGGGAGACCCAGCACCCGCCCCTGTTCCCTTCGGGCTGTTGTTCTTTGTGTACACATGTTGTTCATGTTGAATGGTTTCAGTTCTCCGATATTCCTTCGGATTGAATTTATTTTAAACCAATTTATAATTTTTTCCTCCTTCTTGCTTTTGCACCAAAACTGAGGAGCCCGTGATGCACGGGGGGTGTATAGGCAGAAGGGGAGGGGCTTTACACTTTTAGTGTAATACTTTGTGTGGCCTCCGGAGGCATAGCTATACACCCAAGTGTCTGGGTCTCCCAATTGGAGCTAGAAGAAAAGGAATTTACGGTAAGTAAACAAAATTCCCTTCTTCCGTTACAATTTGCACAGCTTTGAAGTCTGCCTCTTACGCTTCAACAAACATTTTTACACAAGTCTCTTTGGGTATTAATTTCATGAAATGCATCTCTTATGTAATTATTCAAATCACTGACACTTTTTGGTTTACAACTATAAACTTTGTCCTTGAGTACTCCCCAAAAGAAAAAATCCATTGGGGTCAAGTCTAGTGAACGTGTCGGCCAATCAAGTGGGCCTCTTTGGCCAATCCATTTATTAGGAAATGTTTCATCAAGAGACTCGCGGACTACTCTTGAATAATGTGGAGGGGCCCCATCTTGTTGGAAATAAAGGTCATTTGAATTAGGCTGTTGCTGTAACTGGGGAACAACTTGATTCATTAGAATTTCAAGATACTTATCTCCTGTGACCTTTTGATCAAAAAATATTGGTTCTAAAACACCAAAACTTGAAATACCAGCCCAAACATTGACACCAGGCTCATTTAGTTGTTGCTCTGTTAAATGCATGTTCTCATTATACCACTAAATACAATTATATCTTGTTAATATGGCCGGATAATTTGAAAGAAGCTTCATCATTCCACAAAATATTATCTAAAATTACTGGATTTTCTTCAATTTCGTTAAGCATAATCTCACTAAATTGCAGTCGCCTGTCTGGATCATCCTCCACTAAACCATAAATTAGACGTGGACAATAAGCCTTCCAACCAATAGATTTCAGGATTCGCATCATAAAAGCTCGTGAAATTCCCAATTCTAAAGACTCTTCTGGGGGACTTTTTTGGACTCTGAACAAATGTTTCAGCAACAAGTTGTTTATGATTTATCTCCCCCTTCATAACCCTAGTACACCTACTGTCCACCTACTTTTGGATATAGATAGATAGATAGATAGATAGATATGGATAAATATAGATATATAGAAATGTGTGTGTGTGTGTATGTATGTACAGTGCCTACAAGTAGTAGTCAACCCCCTGCAGATTTAGCAGGTTTACACATTCGGAATTAACTTGGCATTGTGACATTTGGACTGTAGATCAGCCTGGAAGTGTGAAATGCACTGCAGCAAAAAAGAATGTTATTTATTTTTTAATTTTTTTTTTTTAAATTGTGAAAAGTTTATTCAGAGGGTCATTTATTATTCAACCCCTCAAACCACAAGAATTCTGTTTTGGTTCCCCTAAAGTATTAAGAAGTATTTCAGGCACAAAGAACAATGAGCTTCACATGTTTGGATTAATTATCTTTTTCCAGCCTTTTCTGACTAATTAAGACCCTCCCCAAACTTGTGAACAGCACTCCTACTTGGTCAACATGGGAAAGACAAAGGAGCATTCCAAGGCCATCAGAGACAAGATCGTGGAGGGTCACAAGACTGGCAAGGGGTACAAAACCCTTTCCAAGGAGTTGGGCCTACCGGTCTCCACTGTTGGGAGCATCATCCGGAAGTGGAAGGCTTATGGAACTACTGTTAGCCTTCCACGGCCTGGACAGCCTTTGAAAGTTTCCACCCGTGCCGAGGCCAGGCTTGTCCGAAGAGTCAAGGCTAACCCAAGGACAACAAGGAAGGAGCTCTGGGAAGATCTCATGGCAGTTGGGACATTGGTTTCAGTCAATACCATAAGTAACGTACTCCACCGCAATGGTCTCCGTTCCAGACGAGCCCGTAAGGTACCTTTTACTTTCAAAGCGTCATGTCAAGGCCCGTCTACAGTTTGCTCATGATCACTTGGAGGACTCTGAGACAGACTGGTTCAAGGTTCTCTGGTCTGATGAGACCAAGATCGCGATCTTTGGTGCCAACCACACACGTGACGTTTGGAGACTGGATGGCACTGCATACGACCCCAACAATACCATCCCTACAGTCAAGCATAGTGGTGGCAGCATCATGTTGTGGGGCTGTTTCTCAGCCAAGGGGTCTGGCCATCTGGTCCGCATCCATGGGAAGATGGATAGCACGGCCTACCTGGAGATTTTGGCCAAGAACCTCCGCTCCTCCATCAAGGATCTTAAGATGGGTCATCATTTCATCTTCCAACAAGACAACGACCCAAAGCACACAGCCAAGAAAACCAAGGCCTGGTTCAAGAGGGAAAAAATCAAGGTGTTGCAGTGGCCTAGTCAGTCTCCTGACCTTAACCCAATTGAAAACTTGTGGAAGGAGCTCAAGATTAAAGTCCACATGAGACACTCAAAGAACCTAGATAACTTGGAGAAGATCTGCATGGAGGAGTGGGCCAAGATAACTCCAGAGACCTGTGCCGGCCTGATCAGGTCTTATAAAAGACGATTATTAGCTGTAATTGCAAACAAGGGTTATTCCACAAAATATTTAAACCTAGGGGTTGAATAATAATTGACCCACACTTTTATGTTGAAAATTTATTAAAATTTAACTGAGTAACATAACTTGTTGGTTTGTAAGATTTATGCATCTGTTAATAAATCCTGCTCTTGTTTGAAGTTTGCAGGCTCTAACTTATTTGCATCTTATCAAACCTGCTAAATCTGCAGGGGGTTGAATACTACTTGTAGGCAGTGTGTGTGTGTATGTGTGTGTGTGTGTGTGTGTGTGTGTGTATACATATTACACACGTGTATATACGTACGTATGTGTGTGTATATATATATATATATATGTATATATATGTATATGTATATATATGTATATATATATATATATTGTATATATATATATTGTGTGTGTGTATATATATATATATATATATATATATTGTATATATATATATTGTGTATATATATATTATATATATATATATATATATTATATATATATATATATATACATACATACACACATACACACACACACACACACACACACACACACACACACACACACACACACACACACACACACACACACACACACACAATACGTACGTATATACACGTGTGTAATATGTATACACACACACACACACAGTGCCTACAAGTAGTATTCAACCCCCTGCAGATTTAGCAGGTTTGATAAGATGCAAATAAGTTAGAGCCTGCAAACTTCAAACAAGAGCAGGATTTATTAACAGATGCATAAATCTTACAAACCAACAAGTTATGTTACTCAGTTAAATTTTAATAAATTTTCAACATAAAAGTGTGGGTCAATTATTATTCAACCCCTAGGTTTAAATATTTTGTGGAATAACCCTTGTTTGCAATTACAGCTAATAATCGTCTTTTATAAGACCTGATCAGGCCAGCACAGGTCTCTGGAGTTATCTTGGCCCACTCCTCCATGCAGATCTTCTCCAAGTTATCTACACAACAACAGGATCATAGAATAGCGCACAACACACACACACACACACACACACACACACACACACACACACACACACACACACGTGTGTATATAATTATATATATATATATATATATATATATATATATATATATATATTATATACACACGTGTGTGTGTGTGTGTGTGTGTTGTGCGCTATTCTATGATCCTGTTGTGTATAAATGTGACTCTTCAGATTGTGTTATACTTAGCCTGATGAAGAGACAGACCTGAGCAGTCTGGAAAGCTTGCTATTATTACCATCTTTTCAGTTAGCCATTAAAAGGTATCAAACTTTTTTTTTTATATATAATGTACTGTGAATTACAGGTGAAGCTGACTTTTTTTTCTACAGGTTTCAAAGCAGTCGCACACTGTCCATGACAAACCTTTGTATTGAGGCCTTTGTTTCGCATACCTTTTTAAACCTTGTTAGTCTTTCAGCTCAGTGTTTTTTTGAGATGCAAGAAAGATTAATTTTGTAAGATACTTCATTACATTATTAAATTTCCAATGTCTAGCAAGTAATTCTATAGGCTTAAAGCACCACTAGAATGTTTTGTATTTACATACCATTGCCAGAGTAATATCATTATTGAAAGCTGTATATATTTACCAGCCACTGTCTTCTGCTGTTTGTGACCTGCCTGGATTGCTTCAGTGTTAGCAAGGTAAACCGGAGCTCACTGTTCAGTGTCTAGATCCAGAACAAGACTCTCATAGACTTAAATTGAGAGCTTGTGACTGTTAACGTTGACTTCTGGTCAGTCAGGAGCTGGGGTCACGAGAACGCAGCAGCCCCTGGAATATCAGAAGACAGCGACTGGTAAGTATATTACTAGGGGAAGGAACTTGAATTAGTGATATGACCCAAGCAATAAAATTTTTGCAATTTCGATAAATGACCATCTGTTCTATACTAATTTGTCCCTTATGTTTTCGTTACTTATTATTCTCACAATTTTGGTTTTAGGCGGAGTGTAATTGAAGCGGTGTACAACAAGCTGAACCCATATAGAAATGATGACACTGTAAGTATATTATGAAAGCTTTTATTTTTCCAAGTTGAGAAATAGTCCTGTTCATGAAAATCTTGGCCCTTTTCTAGAAATCATTGTTATATGCACTGACTGCACCTAACTAAGCAGGTGACGGTCCTCACTGCTATTATACATGGTGAGCTTGGACAGTAGAATTGGGCCTGAGCTGACCACTTCAGGACCCCTAACTGAATTCCCGGTTTCAGATGTGCCCTTACTAAGCCATTGTCTTCAATTAGGCAAGTGAGTTGAAAACATAAGACTTTTAGACTGCACATGAGGTGTGGAGTCTTAGGCCGTGTCCCTTTTAGTGAAGCAATGCTCACTTCTAAGATCGAGCACGGTGTAAAGAAGCGCATACATATGATGTAAATCATAAGACAGGGTTTTGATTTTTTTTTTTTGTGTGACTTAAACTCAGAGTTATTTTGCATAATAAAGCTTGATCAAATTGTCCAACTTTCTACAGCTTCTATACAGTCCTACAAGGTAACAGACGACCAGCACATAGTGTGTTTAATATTTGTCCTGTAGTAGTTCATGAGCTACAGTTTGTGTTTAATAGCTGCTGTAGACAGACTTCATTTAAGAAAATTGCATGTGAGGGTGGACGTAGGCGTTAAATGGTCTAGATACAGTGCCATGCGAAAGTATTCGACCCCCTTGAATTTTTCAACTTTTTCCCACATTTCAGGCTTCAAACAAAAAGATAAAAATGTTAATGTTCTGGTGAAGAATCAACAACAAGTGGGACACAATTGTGAAATAAGCTATAAATATCATTCTATCTTAAACCTTTGTAAAAAATAAACTGAAAATTGGGGCGTGCAATATTATTTGTCCCCTTTTTAAGTTAATATTTTGTAGCGCCACCTTTTGCTGTGATTATAGCTCTAAGTCACTTGGGGTATGTCTCTATCAGTTTTGCACATCTAGAGACTGAAATTCTTGCCCATTCTTCCTTTGCAAACAGCTAGAAATGAGTGAGGTTGGATGGAAAGCGTTTGTGAACAGCAGTTTTTAGCTCTTTCCACAGATTCTTGATTGGATTCAGGTCTGGACTGTGACTTGGCCATTCTAACACCTGGATACGTTTATTTGTGAACCATTCCATTGTAGATTTTGCTTTGTTTTGTATCATGGTCTTGTTGAAAGACAAATCTCCGTCCCAGTCTCAGGTCTTTTGCAGACTCCCAACAGGTTTTCTTCAAGAATGGTTCTGTATTTGGCTCCATCCATCTTCCCATCAATTTTAACCATCTTCCCTGTCGAAGAAAAGCAGGCCCAAACCATGATGCTGCCACCACCACCATGTTTGACAGTGGGGATGGTGTGTTCAGTGTGATGAACTGTTTCTTTCTTTTTCGCTCCTAATTGGGAGACCCAGACAATTGGGTGTATAGCTACTGCCTCCGGAGGCCGCACAAAGTACTACACTCAAAAGTGTAAGGCCCCTCCCCTTCTGGCTATACACCCTCCCGTAGGAGTACGGATTCCTCAGTTTTAGCTTTGTGCGAAGGAGGTCACACACGCACGCATAGCTCCATTGTTTTTAGTCAGCAGCAGCTGCTGACTATGTCGGATGGAAGAAAAGAGGGCCCATACAGGGCCCCCAGCATGCTCCCTTCTCACCCCACTGTATGTCGGAGGTGTTTGTAAGGTTGAGGTACCCATTGCGGGTACGGAGGCTGGAGCCCACATGCTGATTCCTTCCCCATCCCTTTTTACAGGGCTCTGGGTGAAGTGGGATTTACTGGTCTCCAGGCACTGAGACCGTGCTCCATCTACAGCCCCTGGAGAAGATGCTGGATTGGAGCGGAGTACATCAGGGACATGGCCCTGCTTCCTCAAGGTACTCTGTGTCCCCGTGCATTTCGCGCTCACACCGCAGCATGCTGGGTGTTGTAGTGCGCCGGGGACATCAGCGCTGCGGCGCTTGTGCCATGGCCTCATTTCAGCTTCGCTGAAGCGGGCACACTTTTGGGGAACGGTCGCGCCGGCCGCTGGGACTGCGGCGCGGCTGGC
Source organism: Anomaloglossus baeobatrachus (assembly GCF_048569485.1). Lineage (NCBI taxonomy): Eukaryota > Metazoa > Chordata > Amphibia > Anura > Aromobatidae > Anomaloglossus > Anomaloglossus baeobatrachus. The sequence goes on along the minus strand of NC_134364.1, from coordinate 44,594,937 downwards.
ACTTGTGGTGCGCCGGGGACTTCAGCGCGGGCCGCGCTTTTACGGCGGCCGCGCTGATAACTCGAGTCCCCGGCTTTTGCGGCCTGGTTCCGTTCGTTCCCGCCCCCAGACCTGCCAGTCAGGAGAGGGGCGGGACGCTGGTCAGTGCATCAGCGCTGAGGGCTGGAGTCGTTTTTACATACTCCAGCCCTCACAATAGGCACAGAGGGGACACTGTTTCCCGCACTTTTGTTTGGGAACTCCCACGGGCCGCCCCTCTCCACAGACGCCGGCAGCCATTCCTGCTGACACGCTGAGCTGCAGAGGGGAGCCGGGGAGACCCAGACAAGGAATTCTGCGCCTCTTACCCGCTATTCAGCGGGCGGTAAGCAGCCCTCCGGGCTCACCCCCTCTTGTGCCAGTAGTAATCTTAGTATTTTGTTCCTGCAAATACTTTGTACTGCATAGCGCTGGTCGCCTTTTGGCTATAGACTCTCTCACATTGCAGAGAGCCAACAGCATGTCGTCCACAAAACGCAAGGGTGCCAAGGCACAGACATTATATGCTTCCTGTACCGCATGTGGGACTTTTCTACCGGCAGGCTCCAATGACCCCCATTGTGTGCAGTGCTCGGCCCCTGTGGCACTTGCACAGCCGGGACCTCCGCTGGACGTGACCCAGGGTGTACCACCTGTGAATGCTGTCCAAGTGACAGGAACTGAGTTTACAGCTTTTGCTGACAGAATGTCTCTCACTATGTCACAAATTCTTGACACATTGCGGGCTAGGCCTGTACTTCAGGCCACGGACACTGTGCAATCATTGCCCCCTGGTCCCCCTCAGCTGAATTACTTCCAAGCTCCGGGACGGGCACATACACCTCAGGGTGAAGACTCTGACTCGGACGATGGTCCCAGGCAACCTAAGCGGGCTCGCTATGAGAGGCCTTCACATTCATCTCAATGGTCAGGATCCCAGCGAGATGAATCTATGGGTGATGAGGCGGACGTAACTGATCAGGATTCTGATCCTGGGACCGCTCTCAATCTAGATACACCAGATGGTGACGCCATAGTTAATGATCTTATAGCATCCATCAATAAGATGTTAAATATTTCTCCACCAGCTCCTCTTGTAGAGGAGTCAGCTTCGCAGCACGAGAGAATCCATTTCAGATATCCCAAGCGTACATTAAGCACTTTTCTGGACCACGCTGACTTTAGAGACGCAATCCAGAAACCCCACGCTTATCCGGAAAGGCGTTTTTCTAAACGGCTTAAAGATACACGCTATCCTTTTCCCCCTGAGGTGGTCAAGGGTTGGACCCAGTGTCCAAAAGTGGATCCTCCAATTTCCAGGCTTGCAGCTAGATCCTTGGTTGCAGTTGAAGATGGAGCGGCACTTAAAGATGCCACTGACAGGCAGATGGAGCTCTGGCTGAAATCCATCTATGAAGCTATTGGAGCGTCGTTAGCGCCATCTTTTGCTGCCGTATGGGCACTCCAAGCTATCTCAGCCGGGCTTGTGCAAGTCGACTCAGTCACACGTGCATTTGCCCCGCAGGTAGCACCATTGACCTCGCAAATGGCGGCATTCGCGTCGTACGCGATTAATGCTGTTCTTGACGCTACAAGCCGTACGGCAGTGGCGTCAGCCAACTCCGTTGTTTTGCGTAGGGCCCTGTGGTTGAGACATTGGAAGGCAGATTCTCATTCCAAGAAGTGCTTAACCAATTTGCCTTTTTCTCGTGACCGATTGTTTGGAGAGCGTTTGGATGAAATCATCAAACACTCCAAGGGTAAGGACTCATCCTTACCGCAACACAGACAAAACAAACCCCAACAGAGGAGGGGTCAGTCTGGTTATCGGTCCTTTCGAGGACCGGGCAGGTCCCAATTTTCCTCGTCAAAAAAGACTCAAAAAGATCAGAGACGCTCAGATTCTTGGAGGTCTCAGTCACGCCCAAAAAAGACAGCCGGAGGAACCGTTGCCAAGACGGCGTCCTCATGACTTGCAGTCTCCGATTCCCACACCCTCGGTCGGTGGGAGGCTTTCCCACTTTGGCGACATTTGGCTGTCACGCGTCAAAGACCGTTGGGTGAGGGATATTCTGTCTCACGGGTACAGGATAGAGTTCAGTTCTCGTCCGCCAACTCGTTTCTTCAGAACTTCTCCACCACCAGACCGAGCCGATGCTCTGTTGCAGGCGGTGGCCGCTCTAAAGGCGGAAGGAGTGGTGACCTCCGTCCCTCTTCAGGAACAAGGTCACGGTTTTTACTCCAATCTGTTTGTGGTCCCAAAAAAGGACGGATCGTATCGACCCGTCCTGGATCTAAAGTTGCTCAACAGACACGTAAAAGTCAGGAGGTTCCGGATGGAATCCCTACGCTCCGTCATAGCCTCAATGTCTCAAGGAGATTTTCTAGCATCAATAGACATCAAAGATGCGTATCTCCACGTGCCGATTGCGCCAGAGCATCAGCGTTTCCTACGCTTCGTCATACACGACGAACACCTGCAGTTCGTAGCGTTACCTTTCGGTCTGGCAACAGCCCCCCGGGTCTTCACCAAGGTCATGGCAGCAGTAGTAGCTGTCCTGCACTCGCAAGGTCACTCGGTCATCCCGTATCTAGACGACCTGCTTATAAAGGCACCCTCTCAAGAGGCATGCCAACACAGTCTGAAAGTGGCACTAGACACTCTCCAGAGTTTCGGGTGGATTATCAACTTTCCAAAGTCTCATCTAACCCCGACCCAATCACTGACTTATCTTGGCATGGAGTTTCATACTCTCTCAGCGATAGTGAAGCTTCCACTGGACAAGCAGTGTTCGCTGCGGACAGGAGTGCAATCTCTCCTTCAGAGCCAGTCACACTCACTGAGGCGCCTCATGCATTTCCTAGGAAAGATGGTAGCAGCAATGGAGGCGGTCCCGTTCGCGCAGTTTCATCTGCGCCCTCTACAAGGGGACATTCTACGCCAATGGGATGGGAAGTCGACGTCCCTCGACAGGACTGTCTCCCTCTCTCAGACTGCCAAGGACTCTCTGCGTTGGTGGCTTCTCCCCACCTCATTGTCACAGGGAAAGTCGTTCCTACCCCCATCCTGGGCAGTGGTCACGACGGATGCGAGCCTATCAGGGTGGGGAGCGGTGTTTCTCCACCACAGGGCTCAGGGGACGTGGACTCAGGAAGAGTCCACCCTGCAGATCAATGTTCTGGAAATCAGAGCAGTCTATCTTGCTCTGCGAGCCTTCCAACAATGGCTGGAAGGCAAGCAGATTCGGATTCAGTCGGACAATTCCACGGCGGTGGCGTACATCAACCACCAAGGGGGAACACGCAGTCGCCAAGCCTTTCAAGAAGTCCGGCGGATTTTGACGTGGGTGGAAAGCAAAGCGTCCACCATATCCGCAGTTCACATCCCAGGCGTGGAAAACTGGGAAGCAGACTTTCTCAGTCGCCAGGGCATGGACGCAGGGGAATGGTCCCTTCACCCGGACGTGTTTCAGCAGATCTGTTGCCGCTGGGGGACGCCGGACGTCGATCTGATGGCGTCACGGCACAACAACAAGGTCCCAGTTTTCATGGCACGGTCTCACGATCACCGAGCGCTGGCGGCAGACGCCTTGGTTCAGGATTGGTCGCAATTCCGACTACCCTATGTGTTCCCACCTCTAGCATTGTTGCCCAGAGTTCTCCGGAAAATCAGGTCCGACTGCCATCGAGCCATTCTCGTCGCTCCAGACTGGCCAAGAAGGTCGTGGTACCCGGATCTGTGGCATCTCACGGTAGGCCAACCATGGGCACTACCAGACCGTCCAGATTTGCTGTCTCAAGGGCCGTTTTTCCATCTGAATTCTGCGGCCCTGAACCTGACTGTGTGGACATTGAGTCCTGGATCCTAGCGGCCTCAGGTTTATCTCATGAACTAGTTGCCACAATGAGACAGGCTAGAAAACCATCCTCAGCTAAGATCTATCACAGGACGTGGAAGATATTCTTAGCTTGGTGCTCGGCTCAGAGGGTTTCTCCCTGGCCATTTGCATGGCCAATTTTTCTTTCCTTCCTGCAGTCTGGGTTGGAAAAAGGTTTGTCGCTTAGCTCTCTTAAGGGTCAAGTCTCCGCGCTATCCGTATTCTTTCAGAAGCGCTTGGCACGGCTTTCTAAAGTACGCACGTTTCTCCAAGGAGTTTGTCATATCGTTCCTCCTTACAGACGGCCATTGGAACCCTGGGATCTAAACAAGGTTCTCATTGCTCTCCAGAAGCCGCCTTTCGAGCCTTTGAAAGAGGTTTCCCTTTCTCGGCTTTCACATAAAGTGGTTTTTCTTGTGGCGGTCACGTCTCTTCGTAGAGTGTCCGAGCTAGCGGCGTTATCTTGCAAATCTCCCTTCCTGGTGTTTCACCAAGACAAGGTAGTACTGCGTCCAATTCCAGAGTTTTCTCCCAAGGTGGTTTCTTCCTTTCATCTCAATCAGGATATCACTTTGCCATCTTTGTGTCCGCATCCAGTTCACCAATTTGAAAAAGGTTTACATCTGTTGGACCTGGTGAGAGCACTCAGGATTTACATTTCTCGCACGGCGCCTATGCGCCGTTCTGATGCGCTCTTTGTCCTAGTCGCTGGTCAGCATAAGGGATCGCAAGCTTCCAAATCCACCCTGGCGCGGTGGATCAAGGAACCAATTCTTCACACATACCGTTCTGCTGGGCTTCCGATTCCATCTGGACTGAAGGCCCATTCTACCAGAGCCGTGGGTGCGTCCTGGGCATTGCGGCATCAGGCTACGGCTCAGCAGGTGTGCCAGGCGGCTACCTGGTCGAGTCTGCACACGTTTACCAAACACTATCAAGTGCATGCCTACGCTTCGGCAGATGCCAGCCTAGGTAGACAGGTCCTTCAGGCGGCGGTGGCCCACCTGTAGGAAAGGGCTGCCTGACAGCCCGATCACGAGGTATCTTTTTACCCACCCAGGGACTGCTTTTGGACGTCCCAATTGTCTGGGTCTCCCAATTAGGAGCGAAAAAGAAGAAGGGAATTTTGTTTACTTACCGTAAATTCCTTTTCTTCTAGCTCCAATTGGGAGACCCAGCACCCGCCCTATTGTTCTTAGGGTTTCGTTTTTCGGGTGCACATGTTGTTCATGTTGTTTCTTAAGTTCTCCGATCTTGTTATCGGATTGAATTTGTTTTTTGAAACTGTTATTGGCTTTCCTCCTTCTTGCTTTGGTACTAAAACTGAGGAATCCGTACTCCTACGGGAGGGTGTATAGCCAGAAGGGGAGGGGCCTTACACTTTTGAGTGTAGTACTTTGTGCGGCCTCCGGAGGCAGTAGCTATACACCCAATTGTCTGGGTCTCCCAATTGGAGCTAGAAGAAAAGGAATTTACGGTAAGTAAACAAAATTCCCTTCTTTACGCCAAACATATCGTTTGGCATTGTGCCCAAATAGTTTGATTTTGGTTACATCTGACCAGAGCACCTTCTTCCACATGTTTGGTGTCTCCCAGGTGGCTTGTGGCAAACTTTAAATGACACTTTTTATGGATTTCTTTGAGGAATGGCTTTCTCCTTGCCACTCTTCCATAAAGGCCAGATTTGTGCAGTGTACGACTGATTGTAGTCCTATGGACAGACTCTCCCAATCTCAGCTGTAGATCTCTGCAGTTCATCCAGAGTGATCATGGGCCTCTTGGCTGCATCTCTGATCAGTCTTCTCCTTGTCTGAGATGAAAGTTTGGATGGACGGCCGGGTCTTGGTAGATTTGCAGCGGTATGATACTCCTTCCATTTCAATATGATCGCTTGCACAGGGCTTCTTGGGATGTTTAAAGTTTTGGAAATCTTTTTGTAACCAAATCCGGCTTTAAACTTCTCCACAACAGTATCGCGGACCTGCCTGTTGTGTTCCTTGGTCTTCATGATAGTCTCAGTGTTCTGTGTAAAGCATAGAGAGCATCACCGAGAAGGTGCATTTATACGGAGACTTGATTACACACAGGCGGATTATATTTATCATCAGTCATTTAGGACAACATTGGATCATTCAGAGATCCTCAATGAATTCCTGGAGTGAGTTTACTGCCCTGAAAGTAAAGGGGATGAATAATATTGCACGCCCCAATTTTCAGTTATTTATTTTTTACAAAAGTTTAAAATAAGCCATAAATATCGTTCACCTTCACAATTGTGTCCCACTTGTTGTTAATTCTTCACCATAACGTTAACATTTTTATCTTTAGGTTGGAAGCCTGAAATGTGGGAAAAGGTTAAAAATTCAAGGGGGCCGAATACTTTCGCAAGGCACTGTAAAACAGCTTGAAAACGTCTAAAGCAAATTTCTAATTTTGTTTTTTTTTCTTTCCCCTTTAGGATTCTGCGTCAGCTGATGACATGTGGTAAATGTATCCGTTTAGCAATGGAGTTTACATCCATCCTCAATGAACATACAGCCCAACCTCAGTGATCCTTCTTAGCGTCCATCCTCAACTTTTTTTTTTTCTCTTTCCCAATTTAAAGAAGGGAATATGATGTGGGTGAGCTTGGTGAAAAATAAAACTCCCATCAGTACAAATGTTCCCGAATATTGTACTGTTTTCCTAATACCCTTTCTCTACACCTATATAATTTTTTTTTTTTTTTTGTTTTGTAAAAAAAAAATTTAAAAAAATTGAATTTTCTGTTAATGTACTTTCAGACAATACATGTTGTAAATCAGACTCCAGCAAATTCTGTTGTATGATTTTTTTTTTTTATTTTTTTCCCCTTTTTTTTTGTAAAGTGCAATTGTCCTTGTACAAATTTTGTCATATTTAATTATGGACTGCAAATTTTCTCTAAAGGTTACAGGAGGTCTAGCTTGTTATGTGATGCAACCAGTTATCTAACCCTATACGTTAATGTGGTGGTTTTAGATTGGGGGGAGGGGGGGGGGAAGTGAGAGGAAAAAAACTTAATAAATAAATAAAACGGCAGCAACATAACCAGCTGGGTGTCCCCTATGAGATTGTTTATAGACTTGTAACTTTAGTGTACAGTATTTTTCAGGATGAAGATCAGCCTTCAATTCTGACAGCTTTTTATTTTTTATTTTTTTTTTTTTTTTATTTTGGCTCGGACCTATTTGATTACAGAATGTTCCTCCTTTTTATATTAAAATGTGACTGAAATGGCAGTCTTTTATGAACAAACATGTACCCACGATTTAAATATTCAGATCCATTAACAAGTAATCAGTTGTGTGTGTCGATTGTGTGTTTGTTGTTTTTTTTGTTTTGTTTTTTTTTTGTTTTTTTTCCTTTTTATCATAAATAACTACACTGGCTGGGTCTGTTGCTGCTACAGAGAGTTTTGAATTCCATTTTATCAATAAAGCTTGATTTGAGAAACACAATCACTAAGGAGTAATGTCTCGTGTGCCATTCATACTGTGGGGGGGAAGCAAAATAATAAAAAAAAATGTATCTGTGGAAAGCATGCCAGTAATCCCCATACCTAATTACATTAAAGGGGTCTTCCCATCTCCAAGATCCTATCCCAATATGTAGTAGGTATAATAAGTTATCTCCAATTAGAAATGTAGTATTGTTCTCCTGATAGAGCCATGTCTCTTACCTCATGTGCAGGGCATTGCAGGACCTTAGTTGCTTGTGGTCGTAACCATGGGTACCTAAGGTCCTGCAGTGGCCTGCACATGAGGTAAGAGACATGGCTCGGTCAGGAGAACTATAGTGAAGGAAATAATTATTTGATCCCTTGCTGATTTTGCAAGTTTGGCCACTGATAAAGACATGAACAGTCTATAATTTTAAGGATAGGTTAACTTTAAGGCCCTGTGCCCACAGGACAAAATTCATGCAGATTTTGCTGCGGGAAAACCTGCAGATTTTCTGGATTTTCCAGACATTTGCAGGTTTACGCACGTACAGGTACTCCCCATGTTATCCTACGGGATTTGGGGAGTGCTGTTTCAATGCTGCAGATTTTGCACCTGTGGGAAATGCGGATTTCCCGCAGCTACAAAGAACTGCATGTCAATTATTCCTGCGGATTGTTCTGCGCGATCTCTAAACTTACCTGCCTTGATTGAAGACACCGAAGACTTTCTTAAATGTAGAAGAGCAGGACGGAGCCAGGAGTGGTCTGCAAGAGGTGGGCGGGGCCTGCACAAACTGCGGTCATGTGACCGCTTCAACTCCGGTTATGTGACAGCTGTAGCTCGTCCAGGCCTCGCCCATCTCCTCTAGTAGCCGTACGAAAACAAAGTTGCTGTGCGATACAGGTAAGTATGAACTCATCGATCACTCCAGCACTTGTTCTGCATTGAGAATGCAGTGCCCAAGCCATGGTACTGTATCCTCAATGCAGAATGCCCGCAGCATATCCGCAGGACATTCCGCTGGACTTCCGCACCAAAAACGCAGCACAACTCAGACAAAGTTGTGCTGTGGATTTCTGGGAGCTCCTACGGAATTTTATGCGGATATATGCGCAGGACAGGACACTTTCCCCATGGGCACATAGCCTAACACTGAGAGATTAGAATATCCAAAATAAAATCCTGAAAATTACATTGTATAAATTGTATTAATTGATTTGCGTTTTGCAGAGAGAAATAAGTATTTGATCCATCTGGCAAACAAGACTTGTTGGCAAGCACAGCAGTTAGCCATTTTTTAAAGTTGAAGTTTGTGCACACATCAGGAGAAATTTTGCTCCATTCCTCTTTGCAGATAATCTCTAAATCATTAAGATTTTGAGGCTGTCTCTTGACAACTCGGAGCTTCAGCTCCTCCGTAAATTTTCTATGGGATTAAAGTCTGGAGAATGGCTAGACCACTCCATGACCTTTAATGTGCTTCTTTTTGAGCCACTCCTTTGTTGCTTTGGCTATATATTTTGGGTCATTGTTGTGCTGGAAGACCCAGCCACAACCCATATTTAATGTCCTGGCGGAGGGAAGGAGGTTGTCACTCAGGATTTTGCAGTATATGGCTCCATCCATTGTCCCATTGATGCGGTGAAGTAGGCCCGTGCCCTTAGCACAGAAACACCCCCAAAACATAATGTTTCCGCCTCCATGCTTGACAGTGGGGACGGTGTTCTTTGGGTCATAGGCAGCATTTCTCTTCCTCCAAACACGGTGAGTTGAGTTAATGCCAAAGAGCTAAATTTTTGTCTCATCTGACCCCAACACCTTCTCCCAATCACTATCCGAATCATCCAGGTGTTCATTGGCAAACTTCAGACGGGCCGGCTGCACATGTGCCTTCTTGAGCAGTGGGACTTTGCGAGCACTGCAGGATGTTAAGCCATTACGGCGCAATGTGATACCAATAGTTTCCTTGGTGACAGTGGTCCCAGCTGCCTTGACATCATTAACACGTGTCCGCCCCCCCCACTCTGTGTAGTTTCAGGCTGATTTCTCACCTTCCTCATGATCCTGGATACCCCGCTAGGTGAAATTTTGCATGGTGCCCTACATCGATATCGATTGACACTCATTTTGTATTTCTTCCATTTTCTTACTATTGCACCAACAGTTGTCTCCTTCTCACCCAGCGTCTTACTTATTGTTTTGTAGCCCATTCCATCCTTGTGCAGGTCTATGATCTTGCCCTGACATCCTTAGAAAGCTCTTTGGTCGCCCATGTTGTAGAGGTTAGAGTCTGATGGAGTCTGTGGACAGTAGCCTTTTATACAGGTGACAATGTAAGACAGCTGTCTGTAATGCAGGTAACGAGTTGATAAGACACTCCTAAGGTGTCTGTAGGAGCCAGAACTCTTAATGGTTGGTAGGGGATCAAATACTTATTTCTCTCTGCAAAATACAAATAAATTTATATAATTTATACAATGATTTTCTGGATTTTACTTTGGATATTCTTTTTGTTAAAATTAATCTACCATTAAAATTATAGTTATAATGAGGAAATACCAAGTTAAGCAGTAGGAAAACCAAAACATTATACCTACATAGCACACTCAAAGCATGAGAAAACAGGAGTATGGTGCAAAATATATGTTTTAATACAAAAAGACTGGCACAATACAGAGTCGGCAGCATAATTCACTAGGCATGTGTATAACAATTATAGCATTATAAAGCATAAAGTTAAAAATGCGGTATAAAAGATTGCAATATAAACCGTGAAAGCTGCAGGTCACAACACAATCTGAGCCAAAGAGTACTACAGCCAAGTAATCGTGGAAACTTGAATAGTACAGTATCGTGGTTACAGCAAAGTAGTACTGCAAATACCAAGTTAAATAGTGTACATATCAAATAGGCTTGGTGTTGTGGACCCAGAGGGCGCGTGAACCTAGCAGCAGGACAAATCAGACTGGGCAGCATGAACCATAGCGTTAGAGTAAGCATACTCCTAATCAGAACACAGCCGGGTGATGAGCAGCGGAGCGGTCCCCCTGGAGCAAGAACCCCGACGTACGTTTCACGATCTTAAGAAATTTTGATCATTTCGTCAGGGGGAAGAAGGTGCTGTAATTAAAATGATAGATTTTCTTGTCTTTGTTAGTGGCCGAACTTACAAAATCAGCAAGGGATCAAATAATTAGTTTCTTCACTATATACTACATATGTAATTGAAGGTATTTGCTAATATTAATATTACACCTACTACATATTGGGATGATATCTTGGAGAATGGGCATACCCCTTTTAAACTACATTTTGCAACTTTTTACTATGTCAAGAGTGTTTCAAGTAATGATTGTTTTATCCTGAGCTCTACCTGTGGTAAAATGATGTCCTGACCCATCTTCACCTAAGCTGTTCATTTGATGAGTAAAGCTAGTGTTTTTCAGATGCAGCATGCCGGTGTTTAGTGGTTTTGAACCGACCAATATGACTTTGTAAAGCAAGAAAACATAGTCCACGTAATTCTAGAAACTGGACCTGCACCTTTTTTTGAAATTTGTACAAGGTGGTCTATTTTCTTTTTACATTTCTGCCTTTTTTTTAAATGTTGATCTTGAACTTTTGTTGCACCAATGCAGAGAAAGGAAAACTTTTTTCCAGATTGTGTGGGTACCACAGAAACCTTGTGGCCACATTATAAATTAATTACATTAATGTGGCAGTTACGCTCGAACTGTCAACTTTTGGACTGTTGTCACTGATGGACTTAATAAGGTGCTTAGGAATCACAAGTCAGTAAGAATAATAAAGTAGTATAAGGCCTTGTTCACACTCTGCGTTTTTACCCGTGTGTTTTTTTAGGTTTTTTTTTTTTTTGCATTTTTGCTGCAGAAATTTGAGAAAATGGTTAACCTTTCTGCAGACATTCCCCTGTAAAACCTATGGAAAAAAAATAGTTGTGCGCACTGCATTTTTTTTTTTCTTTCTCAAGAACATTCTTTCTGCAGAATTTCTTGAGAAAAAGAATGAGCATGTCACTTCTTTTCTGCAGGTACCTGCGGTTTTTGCCGTAGATAATGGTAAACGCAGGGACTAACCTGCGGAAAAAACGCATGTGGTTGTCGGTGCGTTATTGGTGCATTATTTTTTTTTTTTTTTTTTTTACCGCAAGTGCGCTGATCCTTCAGACTCAAGAAATTTCTTGAGAAATTATTTTTCTAGTGTGAACAGAGCCGAATGCTTCAAGGCGGTAACCACTTGTATGGCACTAACTCAGTTGTCTTTTGATCCTCATTGTAATTATCGGGCTGCCATTTATATGTGGACATTGCAGACATGACTGTAAAGGCTCATTTATGATGCTGGGAAGTTGTCTAGCTCCACAACTACCACTGTATTTCTGCTCTTATTAGTTGCCTAGATAAACCCAACAAGGCATTTTTCCCTGTAGTTGTGGCTTTACATTGTTCCTCTCTTCTTAATCTCGAGTTTTCCTTTTTGTAACTGTTTCTGTATCGACATCCTTTACCCATCACTGAGGTGCTGAAACTTGTCTGTTTTTCCATTTTGTTTTCTTTGCAAGCATGATTGAAGAACACAGACACATGTATTGTATTAAAAATGCGTTTTTTGTTTTGTTTTTTTCTGTTCACCAAACAGTTTTTATTTAACTTTCGAATAAAGACTGCAAAATGTTCCAATGTTGTACAGTGCAAAATGCTATTGTAACCATGCTTTTTTTTTTTTTTTTTTCTTTTTTTCTTTTTAGTGATTTATGTGCATGTGATCCTGAAGATAACAGATCTCTGAATGCTTGATTTCATTAGTAAATTATTTTTTCCTAGATTTATGAACCGGTGCCAGTTTTTTTTTTTTCCCCCTCACTCCAAAAGTATTCAATGACATTTCCTCATTAAAGGGCACAAAAGCAAACAAATCAATGGCAATTGGCATGATCAATATTTCATTAAAGGGGTTGTCTGTTATTGGATAAACAAAACTTCATTCACTTTAGGGTCCCATAGAAATAAGCTATACTCTATTCCTGAAGCGGCGACGTTACAGCAATGTTTGTACTGCTATTTATGCCGGGGTCACATGATATTGTCCGACTGCAGCTCATCAGTATTTTATCTGAGCAGACAAACATCAGCTACTATTTTATCAGCATTAGCTGTAGCAGTAATGGCACAAGAATAAGGCTATGTTCACGCACTGCATCTTTTACTGTGTTTTTGGTGCTTTTTGAGGTCACAAAAATGCACCTAAATGCATGCATTTCCTTCTGCCACCAAAGCCTGAGATTTCTATTTTGTTGTCCACACAGTGCATCTTTTTTTTTTGGCTGCGTTTTTGAAGATGCAGCATGTCAATTTTTTGCGGGGTTTTTTCCCAGCTTCTTGAGCTTTTTTTTTTTCTTTTGCCGCAGTGCACTTTTTGAGACAAAAATGCTGCATCTTTGTAGTAAAAATACAATGCACCGTGTGAACATACCCTAAATCTTGACCCTCTAGGAGTAGCAGCGCCAACACCGATGGAACGGTGGCACTGTAGGGCCCTGGAGTGACTAAACAGGGATATTCTTGGTGTATAATTCCTTTTTAAGGTTTAAATATGGTGTATAAAATGTAATTTTTGATAGTGAAGTGTACACAATTAATTTGAAATGATCACTGGTTGCATTGGTGTCACCTTTTTTTTTGGATCAAATACCATTGTATATTTACTGACTCCCTGTAGGCGTCTTATGGCACATTCACATGCATGGTCATTCAGATTATCTGTAGGGATGCCACACCTGATCTCATTGTTTTATGTGGGATTGTTTCTGGCATTCGTCACTTTGGTCTAGGAGCTACATAGAAAACGAGCACAGCCTATTGCTGTCAATTTATCGAAGCTTGAGCGGTGTGCAACTTTTCATGCCTTGACAAGCACAGGCAAAAACAATTGGATGTGGCCTTAATAGAGGGCTTTGAGCATACCTCAGCTAAATTCACGTGTTGGACTTGCCAAAGGAGATGTTTGATATTGTAATAATCACATTAATTAGGGCTATTACCTATAGGGCTTATCAAAGTGTGATCTACAGGAATAAGTAGCTTGCTACCTTTTTTTATTCTTTGTGGAAGTTTTCTTTCCTTGGCTAGGAACAAGTTTGCAGAAACCTCATTCACTTGCATGCTTCTCCGGTGATCACATTATAATCCATGAGAAATCCTTGGCGTGTCGCTGTACTCTTAAAAATTCCAATAGACAGATATGTTGACTTTTAAAATGCTTTTCTGAGATTAAGTTTTCTGACAACTCCCCATCCATCCTCCTTGGACACTACAGCACTTTTATCTCGTCATGGGTGTAGTGTGGCCTAAAAGTGAGACATCTAGCATCTTATCAAAATCGACAAGGGTGGCTAATATTCAACTTTGTTAGCCACTCTGTACATCAAAGATCTATTGCACCATACACAGTTATTGCTGCAAATTATTGGGCTGTACAGCAAACGCTCCATGCCTCTTCATTTTTATGGTCAAAAAGCAGAGTAAATGAATCTTCTGACATCCGTGCCTTCTGTGAGGTATAACAAAGGTGCCCAACCAGTTATACAGGAATTTAAAGAAAAGAAGGAATGAAGGATTAACAAACAAAATATTGTTTAAAACGAACATGCTAGTCTACATATTGAAGTAATTATTGCAGAGGGTTGGGTATAGGAGGTTCATACAGTTGTAGTCAACACCTCTATATAATAAGTACACCATGTAAAAGATGTAATAAAATGAAGTGTTTTGTGTTGCTGATTGTATATACAGTGGAACCTTTTATTACGAGCATAAATGGTTCCGGGAGTGTGCTCTTAAAACAAATTTCCCATAGGAAATACCTGAAATGCAGACAATTCGTTGCACGACCCAAAAATATTTACTGTATTTATACAACCTTATTACGATAATACAAAAGGTACTGTATATAAATATTACAGTACACAAATCTAAATACTTTACAGTAAAAAAACATAAAACTATACCGCACATTAGCTTACAATAAAATTGTTGATGTGCGGGAGGTACAGTACAAATAGTGTGCTGTACTGGTTATCAATAGGAAAGTACAATATTGTAACCACAAATGCAAATTGATAGAAATGCTGTATAGTATATACAGTATATATGAACAGAAATTTACCAACAGAGCGGGTCAGAGCGCGGTGAAAGAACGGAACCAGACGTGTGCACGGTGAGTATTTGCTCTTATTGCAAAGCATTTGCTCTTAAACCAAGTTACACATTTGTAAAAAGCTTTGCTTGTCTTGCAAAACACTCTCAAACCAAGTTACTCTTAATCCAAGGTTCCACTGTATATTAACTCATATTTGATGCAGAAAAGCACAAGGCACCAAAAATAGCAAAGCAAGATTTGGGGGATACCAAACAATGCCAAGTCGTGATTAAGGGCACCTTTTGTTGATATTGAAATGAAGGACAAAATCAGACTAACCTGTGAATAAATAGACATCTGGGGCTCACCTGTCCACACTTCGTTGGCATTTGGGGCTCGCCTTGTTCCCACTTTGATGTTCACATGATTTTAACACTAGAACTACTGGACTCGTGACACCTATATAGAAATACATAGTGCAAAGTAGTCAAAATGACTACCTCAGTAGTTCTAGTGTTAATCTTTGAATGATGGCTAAAAGGTCCAGTTTTATTCCCTTAACATTCTGGTTTTAATAGTATAAAAGTTCGTTAAGAAATTTACTACTGTAACTGTCCATTACTTTTTCAGGATGTGGTGGAAAGTTGGTTGTAAATATGGCAACTAAGCCATATATAATATCTAAAGACCTTCAGGGTAACAGAGAAACATCTGGAGTAGAGATGAGATCGATTTGAGGTACTTCGGTCAGTGGTAGTTGGCCGCTTGATGGGAGCATTGCGAATCTCTTAGTGCCGTTTTACATCTCCGGTATTTTTGCCGGAAGCCGGATCCAGCACACATGCAGTATAGTTACATGGAAGCGCGACACCATGCGGACACATGCGGTAGTGTATTCGGCTTCCGGGAAAATACTGTGAAACGGCCCTTACCTTCCGGCATCCCTGGCGCTGCATTTGATTTGTCAGGGCTGACACAACGTCATCTGTGTGATGTGACTCTCGTCTAGCCGCCATGCACCGTAGACCTAGACAGGAGTCCCATGAATCGATCCTTTTTTTTTTCCTTTTCTACACTGGAGTGAAGGTCTCAACAATATGTTGTACCATATGCTATTTGCTGAACGAAATTGGGTTCTAAGCGGAAGACAACCCGACTGCTTAAAGAAAGGAATGAAAAAAGGAAAAAAAAAGCAACTGAACTCTGCCCCTAAAGTTACATAGACAAACTACAATTCCTGGAAAAATTCTGTGTAGTAGAGCTGTTTGGCAATACAGACCAGCGGTATTTTTATAGGCCACAAAATTGTGTATAAAGAGAAGTGCATCCTACCTACAGTGCGACATAGTGGCAGATCTACAGGTGCATCTCAATAAATTATTAGAATAATCAAAAAGTTAATTTATTTCAGTAATTCAATACAAAAATGAAATGCATATATCAGTCATTACACATAATCTATTTCAAGTGTTTATTTCTGTTAATGTTGATGGTTATGACTTACAGCCAATGAAAACCAAAAAGTCATTTTCTCAGAAAATTAGAATAATTACCACAAAACACCTGCAAAGGCTTCCGAAGCGTTTAAAATGGTCCCTTAGTCTGGTTCAGTAGGCTACACAATCATGGGGAAGACTGCTGTCTTGACAGATGTCCAGAAGGCAGTCATTGACACACTCCACAGGAGGGTAAGCCACAAAAGGTCATTGCTAACAAAGCTGGCTATTCACAGAGTGCTGTATCCAAGCATATTAATGGAAAGCTGAGTGGAAGGAAAAAGTATGGTAGACAAATGTGCACAAGCAACAGGGATAACTGCAGCCTTGATGCCTTGATAGGATTGTTGAGAAAAGGCCATTCAAACAATTTGGGGGAGATTCACAAGGAGTGGACGCTGCTGGAGTCAGTGCATCAAGAGCTACCACACACAGACGTATCCAGGACATGGGCTACAACTATCGCATTCCTAGTGTCAAGCCACTCTTGACCAATAAATGCCAGAAGTGTCTTACCTGGGCCAAAGTGAAAACAAACTGGACTGTTGCTCAGTGGTCCAAGGTGATTTCAGATGAAAGTGAATTTTGCATTTCATTTGGAAATCGCGGTCCCAGAGTCTGGTGGAAGAGTGGAGTGGCCACAATCCAAGATGCTTGAGGTCTAGTGTGAAGTCTGGAGATGGATATTTCATTTTTCACTTTTTCTCCAACATAGAGACTCATGGGACATTCACATGTTCCTCTTCCAATGTGGTGTACGTAATCCTGTGCACTATATGTCTTATTGGGGGTCTCTATGTTGGAGAAACCGGACAGAGACTGAGATCTCACTGCCACACAATTACACAAAAAAAACATTTACCAGTGGCCAAACATTTCTGTGCTTCAGAACACAACATAAACCACAATAAAGTTGTCATATTAAAAGGCAACTTCAGGTCACAGAATCATTGAAGGGTCTGGGAATACAAATTCATCACAATGTTTGATTCTGTCCACACAGGACTCAACCTGTCAGGAGGATTTATGACACACTACAAAACCTGAGGGTTTTGCTCCAGAGACTGTGAGGGCACCAGCCCTCTAATCCTACATGGATATTGGGACAATAAAACTTTCACACCACTAATCAAAGCGAATAGGTGTGGTTGGGGAGGGTTCACAAACAAAAAACTACTAACATATAAGGAATAACGTTTGGAACACCATTCTATGTCTGAACTGGGTGCAAAAACCTAAAAAAACATCACTATATGGAGATTACGTTACGTTATTCCTTATGTGTTAGTAGTTTTTCGTTTGTGAACCCTCCCCACTCACACCTATTGCCAATCCACATGATACGTATATATAGCCTGGGTCTCAGCTTCCCATACACGGTAAGTTTTTTAACTGCATGAGAGGACACACATAAGCTAGGGACCCCAACGTAGAGAAATACTTTGGCGTAGTGTTGGGGCTCTATTGCATTGATCAATTCAGTTGCTAAATTTCTCTTTATTCATATATTCATGGCAGTAATGCAGGTTCCATTTTTCCCATTTCATTCTTACATATAGCTATTGTATTTTTCATGTCAGTATTCACACAGCAGTTTCTGCTATTACATGTATTCCCATTGCATAGTCACTGGTGTGCATACCTTATCTCCATAAAGTGATATTTTTTTTAGGTTTTTGCACCCAGTTCAGACATAGAATGGAGTTCCAAACGTTATTCCTTATTTGTTAGTAGTTTTTCGTTTGTGAACCCTCCCCACTCACACCTATTGCCAATCCACATGATACGTATATATAGCCTGGGTCTCAGCTTCCCATACACGGTAAGTTTTTTAACTGCATGAGAGGACACACACAAGCTAGGGACCCCAACGTAGAGAAATACTTTGGCGTAGTGTTGGGGCTCTGTTGGATTGATCAATTCAGTTGCTAAATTTCTCTTTATTCATATATTCATGGCAGTAATGCAGGTTCCATTTTTCTCATTTCATTCTTACATATAGCTATTGAATTTTTCATGTCAGTATTCACACAGCAGTTTCTGCTATTACATGTATTCCCCTTGCATAGTCACTGGTGTACATACCTTATCTCCATAAAACCATTTTAATAAGTCATTGAGTGACAAAAAGGAGACAGTTGCACTCTGTAGCAGTAAGACATGTGGAACAATGAATATGGGTATATTAACATGCATAACTGGTATGAAAAACATGCAAAAATTGAGGTAGTAGCACACAAAAATGGCCAGCTTTATCTAAGCCCAACAGCTAACAGTAAGACAAAGTCTTTTTGTTAAGACAAAACAATCACAGATCTCGGGGAGACCAGCCAGAGAAAACACTGCTGGCAGCCAGCGAAGGCGCTCAACACAGTGAAATCCTAGGTGCATTGGACCCTGGGAAGTATGCAAATCAAAAAAGGTCCATGGAACCTCTGTTAGGAGTCTCGACACGGAAAATAGCCAGATATCCCACCGGGAAGGACCTAGCCAAAGAGTGGTTCTTTTTAGGAGACCACCATAACCACCATATTAAGTGGCCCTTTTAGTCAATATCCAGCTCTTGACGAGTTTAAAGATATGACAAGGGAAACACCAAGGCCAGGTATTCATCCACAGACAGCTGTTTCGGAGTATTGCCCCTCATCAGTGTGGAGTAGGATTTTGGCAGGTAGGAGCATTGCCTAGTAGACTAGCAAGACAAAACAATGTCTTTTTGTTGGGCCTCTACCAAACTAATGCTTCTTTGAGTTAAAAACCTATAATTTATGGAACCTTCAAATGGAGAATTAAAACCGCCTGAGGCTAAACAGCAGGAGTGCTCAATCAAAAGGCATAACCCTGTAATCCAAGAAAAAGACTGATGGCACATCCTACCTGTCTAATGTGAACAGAAACAGTAACAAAAAGGAGATAGTTTCACTCTGTAGTGCTTAGATATATGGAACAATCAATATGGGAATATAGACATTCATTACTGCTATGAACACCATGCAAAAATTGAGATACTTAGCACACAAAAATGGCCAGTTTTATGTGAGCTTTGCAAGAGTTAAAAAAACTACAATTTATGAGCAGATAGAAACCTGAAAATGGAGAATTAAAATAGTCCATAAATTGTAGGTTTTTTAACCCAAACAGAGGAATTAGTTTGGTAGGGACTCAAAAAAAGAGGTTGCCTTACTGCTGGCTGTTGGGCTCATGTAAAACTGATTTGGCGGAATCAGCCAAAAGTGCCCCAATGGGTAATATCAGGGGAAAGAGATTGTTTGGCACTTTGGAAATCCAATGGCCAGTCCTTTTGTTCTCCGAGCAATAAACTGCTCATTGAGAACACAAAAGCCCTTGGCTTAGTATTTATATGTGGAAGTCGGGGGATTTAGCTGTAGGACATAAAAAATCATTCAGCTTACATCTATAAGGAATTGTTACAAGAAACGTATACCTCTTTATTTGATTTGTGCTACTTGTTTGTACAATAATCATAAACCCTATCTAAAACTTAACTTTTATTCTTAATAGATTCTAAAAGGTATATTACCACATTTATGTGAATATGTGCACAGAAGAGAGAGGGAAATAATCCCTACAATATCCACTCCCTCCTGTGCTCTACCTAGCCGTGGAGGTTGGCACCCTAAAATTGCGTAATGGCGCCCCCACTCCTCAACGACTGTCCCTGCTATGACCCTATGAGTCCCTAGCCAAAAAGATAAAGGGCAGTGCATATAATTAAAGTGCAGTGCAAAAACCATAAAGTGATATTGTGCCAGGATGAAACTCACAATAAACCTCTAAAGATAAGAGGCCGCAAATCTTTCTCAATAAATTCACAATTATAGCAGGGATGTAAAACTTAGCTTATGCTGCCTCAACGCGTTTCCCCATTTCATGGTTCATCAGGAGGCCGATATCCATCTATTGTGGTATGATAAACCTGTGGCAGTCAGAATGCTGCCAAATTCACATGATGCTAAGGGGGCCACCAGGTGATTGATTTCCCTTATAACCCCTCAGGTGTCCTCCAAGTCCAGGTGCTAGTCAATAAGCATAAAGGTTTCCAATTACCTTATTCGGTGTCACCATGTGTCTGGTTGCTGTTCCTCCACCAGTCCCACTATGGTGCATGTGTGCACTTCCGTGTTCCACATTGGAACGCACGCGAGCACCGCCCCTAAACACGTGGGGCCGCATCGCTGTGCTCCAAGGGGATGATCCCAGGACGCACGCAGACATGGCACTCCCACTCCACCCCCCAGGTTAGATGGATCCCGCATTCACTTCCGCATTCCTCCTTGGAACGCACGTGCGTCCCGCCCCCATCACATGGGGCTGCGTCAGGCGCGCATTCCAGGGGGTCCCAAGGTCCTACAGGCGCGACGTGACCTACTCCTCCCAAAGTCTGGGAGGAACCGAGACGCAAGCCAAAGCGGCCGGGCAGTATGATAACCTTATTACTTCCGCGTTCCACAGTGGAACGCATACCTCTGGCAGTTCTGTGTTGTACATAACCGTGCATAGATTATTCTAACTGTCTACACACATATAACCATATAACCCATACATATAACGATATATAACAGTGTAAGCAGGAGGTGTCATTATGTCTCGTCCCATAGACTATTTACCAGATAGGGGAATATATATAAAACGAGGAGGGGGGGCGCACAGAGGAATTTGATACTAGGTGGACTTATAGTAATGTAATTATATTAGAGATGTATCAAAATGACATGATACCCTTTATTACACTCTGGGTCTTGGAGGACATCTGATTAGATACATTAATAAATAAATCATGCTATCCTATGAGCAGGACAGCTAAGGCCAGAATTCCCATCCAACATCCCTAAACTAGTGGACTCTACTTGTTTGTAGAAGTTTCTGTTTTCCTTCATATTTTAATACAAGTTAAAGCGTATCTGTTTTACTTTTTATTTAATAAATAAATAGTACAAATGAAAATAATCAACTCCGCAATATCTTATCAGACAAATCTGCTTATTTTCTTGTGGTCTATTGGTTTATGAAATAAAAATTAAAAGGACGGTTATGTGGCGCCCCTGAGGCTCCAGTCGCCACAGAGTATTGTACCTTATTTTAGGTGCGATATTTGCCTTGGGTAGTTAATCACCGGAGTTTCACATTCACACTTTACATACAGCTTAGGAGCCTGCTCACAGGGGTGGATGGCTCAGGGTAGGCAGGGGGGTGGCCATCACGAGGCATGGGACTTCCCTGGTCACTGAAGCCAGCCACCTGGGGGGCGGGTTCCACTTGGGGTAGAAGTAGGAGACACTCATACAATCTTCAGACAGTCTACCCGGGACACCAGTTCTGGGACACGACACCATCACTACTTGTTTCTCTTCACGGGGTCTGGGGCTTGGAGCGGAGTGGTCGGCCCAGGTTCCTCACGGCTAGAAGGGCAACTCTGAAAAGGACTTTCTTCTTTCAAACACCGGGGACTGCTTCTAACTTATCAGAGTTTGACGGGGCACATCACAGCGGGTGACTGATACTACCCGGGCGGGCAGCACAAAGTGAGAAAAGACACCTGGAACCGCAGCATCTGAGTCAGACTCTTATTGCCGGCGGCGTCGCCCCGCGCCTTGGTGCCAAAGGCCTTCACTATCACAACTCCCCTCATCCTCCCCGGGGCCCGCTCCACCTGTGGGGAGCGATACCATCACTGGCTACTACTACCATCCGCCCCAGAGGACAGTGACAGCAGCAGTGGCTAATCCCTGGCCGCGTACCACAGGTGGCGTCACGACATTTCTACTACTATTACCCACATCATCTTACCTCCTTATTGGTGTACACCTTGGGGCACGAAGCCGGGCAGGCCACCGCGACATCTCGGATTATCACACAAGCCTGGTGACGAGTAACTCAGGTATAAGACCTCCCGTGCTATTTTTGCAATATAAGGTGATGTGGTCTCATATGATAACGGCAAACACAGCACTGAATTGCTATCTCAGGAACTATTGATTTTTCCGTATAGGACATTACATACCCTGCACACTCACTGCGCAGCAATTCTTTACTACAGTATAAACATTTAGCTTTTGAAAAAGATGTCTATAAAGGAAGATTGTTTACCTGCTGAGAGATGTGCGGAGCAGAAGACTGGAAATGTCAATGCCCAGATTTAATAGTATCACTGTCCTAGAATTAGAATCAATGTTTATTTGTAATATTACTTCTAAGATGTACAGAGGCAATAGAAGGGAGTCCAGTGCTTGAGATATCCGCCTTGTAGCGAGAAAGGATATCTCATGCCAAACAGGCACCTCTTCTAAAATGCCTGACATGTTCATATATTACATAGACAGTTTTAATAAATTTAAAGCAATCTATGAAATAAATACACCTGCAATCCCACCAAATTTCACAGTACACACCATATTCATTATTAAACAGATCTAAACCTGACAAGGCTGGTGTACTTATTTTGAAACTCCATGTTAGAATGGCTATATTATCCTTTTTGGAAGATTTTCCCCTCTTACAAAGTAAGTAGACCAGCTGCATCAGGTCTAATCAGTCTACTTAATAATGTACACAGTTTGTATAGCAAAATACGATGACAGATGACAGATCCACTTTAAGAGTGTCTGTTAAGGTGGATTTACACACTGCAACATCGCAAACGACATCGCTGTAACGTCACCGGTTTTGTGACGTTACAGCGACCTCCCCAGCGACATTGCAGTGTGTGAAACCCATCAGCGACTTGGCCCCTGCTGTGAAGTTGCTGATCGCTACAAATCGTTCAGGACCATTCTTTGGTTAGTGTGTAAAGGGGACTTTACAGCGACTTCGTTAGCGACTTCCCTTTCAAAAAGCTGCTTTACAACGTCCCCAATGACTAGCTAGGTCGTTCTGCAGGTCTGGATCGCTGTTGCGTCGTTGGCCAGGTTTGCCTGTTTGACAGCTCACCAGAGACTTTGTAGCGATCCCGGCCAGGTTGGGATCGCTGGTGGGATCGCTAGAAAGTTTCAGTGTGTAAAGGGGCCTTTAGGTTCCTTTTATATAGGTAAGGAGTTGCCCAAACAAGACAAATCCTGAAAGTAGAATTAGTTGCTTAATCAAAACTAGGTTACAATGCAGGGAAAAAGTTTTGGAAATTTACATTGTAGAATCAGCAGCTGCAAAAACATTCTATACATTTGTTTTAAGCGGGTTTTACACGCTACGATATATCATACCATATGTCGTCAGGGTCACGTCGTTAGTGACGCACATCCGGCATCATTTCACATATCGTAGCGTGTAACAGCTACGAGCGACTGTGAACGAGCAAAAATACTCACCTTATCGTTGCTCGTTGACACGTCATTCATTTTCAAAATATCGAACGTCCTTCTGCGCGCCGGTTGTTCATTGTTCCCATCGCAGCACACATCCGTGTGACACCCCGGGAACGATGAACACAGCTTACCTGCATCCTCCGGCAATGAGGAAGGAAGGAGGTGGGCGGGATGTTTACATCCCGCTCATCTCCGCCCCTCAGCTTCTATTGGCCGGCCGCTGTGTGACGTCGCTGTGACGCCGAACGTCCATCCCCCTTCGGGAAGAGGATGTTCATTGCCCACAGCAACAGTACATGTGACAAGGGGTTACAACATTGTGCGACACGGGTAACAAATTACCCGTGCCGCACAAACGGTGGGGGCGGGTGCGATCGCACGATTAATTGCAGCATGTAAAGCAGGCTTTAAGTGTCCTATTCTGCCAAAATGAAGCACTTTTCCAAAATGCTAAATTCCAGGAGTTAAAGTACATAAAGATGAGTAACAGGATTAGCACTACCTTGAAGGCCCATTCTCCACTATTATGTGGCAACCCAAACAAGTGGCCTGATGTAAATGAAGATCAGAAGATAACAGCGTATTGTTGATCGCAGATCCTCTTTAGTGCCCACTTGTCGTTTACCCTGAGTTGGAGCATATTTAATTCCATCTTTTGCTGTAGGGGTTAAGGTTCATTCCTCTCCTGCAGTGATCTAACAGGTAGTTGTAACCTCAGCTGCAGCCACTCCCTTCTGCTACAAATATCCATGCCTTACTCCTCCCTATACTGGCTATAGCTCATACCTATGCTGTCCACTTTGAAGGTGCCTGTCTCTGGAGAAGCTGAGGTGTTGCTTCTGTTGCAGCTGAAACGTTCGTGCTGGAGAAGCTGTGGAGTGTTATTTATTGTCTTTTCCCATCTGTTTGTTTTACCTTCCATTGTGTTGTCTTATTGCAGTGGTGAGAGTAGCATCTTGCTGGCCTACACTAGGAGTTCAGGGCCCGCGGGGCCCTAGGCACGGGGGAAGAAACCATCTAATGACGTTATGGAGTGCAGGGATCAGCCTCAGGTGAGTGTTAGGAGGTGACTCCACTTCCCTCTTCCTAGCACCAGGCCTTTCCAGTGTATTGGAGCCCTGGTGTTCCCTCTGTGTTGCACTGCTTGCCGAGAGTCCTCTCGTACCTGGCGTGACACCTACAGTCACATCGTGACACCAGGCAGTGTGGATTTACTTTGCCAGCATCCTGGGCTCCTCTTGCAATTACCTTATAAGAGGCGCTCAGACTGATGGCATTCGACTTTTATTGGATGATGGACTAGGGAAGCTCTACTTGTATAGATGGAGTTACGGTGTTGCAAGGAAGAACTGAACATAAGTCGGGAAAACAATAAAAAGAAACTAGTAAAATAGCAAAGCAGAGCATTTTGCAAGCTAACAAAGTTCATTCTGTTTGTGAAATTATAATAAAATTGGAATAACACTTAACATTTACTTTGTTTTGGTCTTCAGGCAGTTTTTATGTAATGATGACCAGGAACAATCTAAAACTATTACGCAACGTTTCTTAAAAATATTAGGATACTTATGTCAAAGGTTCAGAAGTTTAGGAAAACACTAAACCTGCAAGAAATATAGGAAATCACATGATCAGTGCTCTGTGTGGAAGTAAATAACGAAAGAAAAAGGAAAATGATATCAGTGACGGGAAATATCCTGCAGGAAGTAACAATGGTTTCCATGATCTGCAAATCTTGCCAACATGCTTTGACGATTACATAAAGGGTTAAGAAAAATTTCAGTCATTCGTTGAATCCCAGAAATATAGTTCTCTTTTTTTTGTTTGTTATAATTTAATGTTCCTGTTCCATCAGAAATGACAACTCAAGCTGCTAACCTTCCAAATATTTTGAAACTTTTTTTTAATGATACCCTCTGAAGAATTGTGCGAAACGTACATCAGGGGATCCAGTGGTAACTACTACTTGTTCATTTTTTTTCCCTTCCTTATGACTCCTATTTACATTGCTTGCATTAGCATTAATGTATTTATCTATCCTCAACTGTTTGTTTATCTTTTGATATCCCAGGAGGGAGATACATTATCCTGATCCATTGTTTTGCAAACTAACAGTTCAAGCATCAGGTTTTAATGCTGTTGTTACTACAGTATGTATGTGAATAGTATACTCATTATGTGAGATCCGACTGTGGGATAGTCTACTAAGATTCACTATTAAGGATATCTTTCAATTGTACTGATTAACCCAGTACTGTACTTCATTATTCACATATGTTCTTTGAATATTTAGTCTTCTAAATTTTGAAGAGGCATACTAATAATTAGAAGCTGTTATGGGCAGAATGGCAACAACTGATCCGGCGGGGATGGGGATGTGGATCCACTGGACCATGGATCACAGGCTTACCCTGGATAGGCGTGCCTAAATGGCTACCTGATCTTCTCTAGAGCCTCTGGTTTTGAGGTTAAGTTAGTGCTGCAGGTAGCCTCCAGGTACCATTCCAAAGCAGTCCCCAGATCCGCAAAAGCTGACACTAGCGGAGGCAGGCAAGATGGGACAAGATCAGAATAATAACTGTCAGATAGGAAGCTGGTAAAAGTACAGATGGTACTGGATACAGGAGCACAGGCTGGCACCAGGACACGGGCACGGATTCAGGATACAGGAACACAAGCTGGCTCCAGGACATGGTCACGGATTCAGAATATAAGAACACAGGCTGGCTCCAGGATATGGGCATAGATTCAGAATAAAGAAACACAGGCTGACACTATGATACGGGCATGGATACAGGATATAGCAACACAGGCTGGCACCAGAACATGGACATGGATACAGTATACAGTAACACAGGCTGGCACCATGACACATTCACGGATACAGGATACCGGAACACAGGCTGGCACCAGGATACGGGCACGGATACAAGATACAGGAACACAGGCCAGCACCATGACACAGATAAAGGATATAGGAACACAGGCTGGCACTAGGTCTAGGACATGGTCACGGATCAGGAACTTAGGCTGAAATCGGGAACCAGGAACAGATCAGGAATGGATCAGGACACTGGATCAGGTTCAGGTACTCAGAACAGGTTCAGGTACTCAGAACAGGTTCAGGTACGGAATCAGGAATGGTATTGGCATATGGGCAAGTACCGAATCTGGAGCAAGATCCAGGTACCAGACAACAAGCATACGGCACACTGGCTACAGGAAACATTACACAGGCACCTTCCAATAGGGGAAAGTGCCTTAAATACCTGGTACTTCACCAGCGATAGACTGATGACACATCAGGTGTAAACTAGAACTCCCCAGCAATAGGCTCGGAACATATCAGGGATTTACTTGGTACTTCCCAGCAATACGTTTCGAACACATCAGGTGTGCACGAGCTGCCCCTTTAGGAAGCAGGAGTGCATGTGTGAGTTAAGCGTGCGGCTATGATACCCACATGCTGTCACGCTCCCCGGGTCCTCGGCTCCCCTTCCCGGGTCCTCGGTTCCGCTCCCCGGGTCCTCACCCCCGCTCCCCGGCTCACCTGCCACGCTCCCCGCTCTCCAGCCTCCGGTGCCCGTCCTTCCCAGGCCCCCTGGTCTCCGATCCCGGCGCCCGACGGCTTCCCAGGCCCTGGCCGGCTCCCCTGCGTCCTCCTCTCAGCTTCCTTCCCTGGCTTCTGGCACCCGGGTGGCGCGCATGCGCATTAGGGCGCGCGCGCGGTCACTGACCCTTTCTTAAAGGGCCAGCGTCCATTAACAGGAAATGAGGCTAAACAGGTACAGGGTATAAAGGGGGTTATTGTCCAAGGGGGCGGGGCCTGATCTTCGTGTTTCCTAAGCTAGGAGTCAGGTCTCCTGGTGTCTCTGTGCATATACTCACCTATCTCTCTTGTAGAGCCGTGCCTGCCTCGCCATCCAGTCCTGCCGTATCCTGAACCCCGAACGCTGTCCATCTGCCATCCTGACAGTCCGCACCATCTCGGATCCCTGCGGTGACCCGTCATCTCGCTCCAAAGGTTCCGGACCCCGCCTGACATCATCTCGGCTTCCGAACCTGAGCTGCGTCACCCGGACTACCACCCGTGACTCCGTGGTCCCAGGGACTTCTCCGCTATACTCGTGTGCACGGACTGTTCTGCTGTTTATAGTGTTCCAGCTACCGGACTCTTTACTACCATCTAGGAGTTCGGCCCAGTGGATCCACCTCCTGGGTCTGCCCGTCCACCTGGCCGTGACAGTAAGATCAGGCCATGGATCCCGCTGCAGCACTAGCAGCCGTACAGGAGGAACTTCAACGCCAGCGTGAAGTCCAGACCCGCATGCTGCAATTCATGTCTTCTGTGGACGCCCGCCTGAACACGCTACAAACGGCAGTTACGACTTCAACATCCCGGGCTTCCACTAGTCAATCCACGGATCCAGCTCCTGTGGCGACTTCTTCAGATACCACCAGACTTCGGTTGGCTTCACCACCCCGGTACGCCGGAGACCCCAAGACCTGCAGGGGATTCTTAAACCAATGCTCCCTCCATTTCACGCAGCTGCCGCATTTGTTTGCCTCCGACCAAGCCAAGGTCGCCTTCATCATGTCCCATCTAGAGGGTGAGGCACTGGCGTGGATGAACCCCTTGTGGGAGAAGGGGGATCCTGTTACCACGAACATCCAGGACTTCCTGCAGGCATTCCGTGGTACTTTTGATGAGCCCGGACGCGCCTCCGCGTCTGCTTCGTCTCTTCTCCGGTTACGTCAGGGGACTCTGACGGTGGGTCAATACGCGATCCGGTTTCGCACCCTGGCCTCAGAACTCGGGTGGAACAACGAGGCCCTAACCGCCGCCTTCTGGGAAGGACTCTCAGGGCGAATTAAAGACGAGCTGGCGGGCCGTGACGTACCGACCACCCTGGATGCCCTGATTGCCCTACCGACTCGAGTGGACATTCGCTTTCAGGAGCGATCCAAGGAAGTGTCCCGTGAGAGACGTCCAGTACGGCATTCCTCTCCTCCGCAGAAACCCTCCGTACTTCAGTCATCGACAGCTGGGGCTCCCGTCCACGAGCCCATGCAGATCGACCGAGTGCATCAGTCTGAACAACGTCGAGCAGAGCGGCTCGCCAAGGGTCTCTGCTTTTACTGCGGTGAGGGCACACACCTGCTACGCTCCTGTCCAGAGAGGCCGGGAAACTCCAAAGCCTAGGGTTGGTAGGAGAGGCCACCCTAGGTGCTGGGACTCTCTCTGACCCGGTTACATGGACAGTGCAAGTGACAACGGGAGAGACGCGGTTCACGGCTGATGCCTACCTCGATTCCGGGGCAGCAGGCAATTTCATCCAGCAGGCCACGGTGAACAAGTACCGGGTGCCTGTTATTCCACTCGACAAGCCCCTAGTGATTGCCTCGGTGGATGGGAGACCCCTCTCTGACACCATCTCCTGGATCACCAGGCCGGTCGAACTGCGTATCGGTGCCCTTCACACCGAGAACATCGCTTTCTACGTTCTCCCACACATGTCCCACCAGATCCTGCTGGGACTTCCATGGTTGCGGACACACGAACC
This sequence comes from Anomaloglossus baeobatrachus, assembly GCF_048569485.1. Taxonomy (NCBI): domain Eukaryota; kingdom Metazoa; phylum Chordata; class Amphibia; order Anura; family Aromobatidae; genus Anomaloglossus; species Anomaloglossus baeobatrachus. The sequence continues at coordinate 44,566,040 of NC_134364.1, read as the reverse complement.
ATCAGTTATCTGGGGCACTGGCGAAATCACCCGATGGGGCTCTTCGTGTCATGAGAGGTGCCTAAAGTCCATACAACCCATCCGACGACCTCCGGTTCCAGAGAACCTACCGGGGCTGCCCTCGGCCTATTGGTCCTTTGCAGATGTCTTTGATAAAAAGGAATCCGAGGTACTGCCGCCACATCGTCCATACGATTGTGCCATCGACCTGCTCCCAGGAACAACACCACCACGAGGACGCATATATCCTTTATCTCCAGCCGAAACAAGGGCCATGTCTGCTTACATCTCAGAGAGCCTGGCAAGGGGATTCATTCGGAGATCCTCCTCTCCTGCTGGAGCAGGTTTCTTCTTTGTCAAGAAGAAAGAGGGCGACTTACGCCCATGCATAGACTACCGGGGTCTGAATCAAATCACCGTAAAAAACAAGTACCCTCTGCCGCTCATTACCGAATTGTTTGACCGGCTTAGAGGAGCTCGTGTGTTCACCAAGCTGGATCTTCGGGGTGCTTACAATCTGGTACGCATCCGCTCTGGTGACGAATGGAAAACCGCGTTCAATACGCGCGATGGACATTATGAATACTGCGTGATGCCCTTCGGCCTGTGTAACGCTCCTGCCGTCTTTCAAGAACTGGTGAACGACGTGTTCCGGGACCTTCTCTACATCTGTGTGGTAGTGTATCTAGATGACATCCTTGTCTTCTCTCCGGACCTCCAAACCCACAGAGAAAACGTACAGCTGGTTCTACAAAGACTGAGAGAGAATCGTCTGTACGCAAAGTATGAGAAGTGTGTCTTTGAGCAGTCTTCTCTCCCCTTTCTGGGGTACATCATCTCTGATACTGGACTGCAGATGGATCCCAAGAAGGTCTCCGCCATTCTCAACTGGCCTCCTCCTTCTGGACTGAAGGCAATCCAACGCTTCCTGGGATTCGCCAACTACTACCGCCAGTTTATCCCTCACTTCTCTGCCTTGACTGCTCCTCTCTCCGCTTTGACTACGAAGGAGGCTAATCCAAAGGACTGGTCACCTGCGGCTGACGCCGCGTTTGGCTCTCTGAAGCGGGCTTTTGCTTCCTCTCCTGTACTCCACCGTCCGGAGTTAAACCGCCAGTTCACCTTGGAGGTGGATGCCTCCTCCTCAGGAGCCGGAGCAGTGCTCATGCAAAAGTCCTCCTCCGGGAAGATGGTGACTTGCGGATTCTTCTCCAAGGGCTTCTCAGCGCCTGAACGCAACTACACCATCGGTGACCGAGAGCTCTTGGCAGTCAAACTGGCTTTGGAGGAATGGCGCTACCTCCTGGAAGGTGCAGTATACCCCGTGATTATTTACACGGACCACAAGAACTTGGAATACCTACGGTCCGCTCAGCGTCTGAACCCACGGCAATCCAGGTGGTCCCTATTCTTTGCCAGGTTTGATTTCCAGCTTCATTTCCGACCCGCGGACAAGAATGTACGCGCTGATGCCTTGTCCAGGTCTTTCATGCCCATGGAGCAGGAGGAAGAGACTACCCAACCCATCATTTGTCCTAGTAAAATCATTCCGGTGGCCCCTGTCACCCTGGCCCAGATACCGCCCGGGAAGACCTATGTCTCCGAGGTAGACAGGGAAAAAGTGTTACACTGGGGTCATGCCTCGAAAACAGCCGGTCATGCTGGTCAGAAAAAGACATGGGGTGCGATTGTACGTCATTATTGGTGGCCATCCCTTCGCACGGACGTCGCTGCTTTTGTATCCGCCTGTTCCTCTTGTGCCAGGAACAAGACGCCCAAACACCTCCCTTATGGCCGTCTTCTGCCTCTGCCGATACCCTCAGTTCCGTGGCAACACATAGCAATGGACTTTATTACGGACTTGCCATTGTCCTCCGGACACACAGTCATATGGGTCGTGGTGGACCGGTTCTCTAAAATGGCCCATTTCGTCCCTATGGCTGGACTGCCCTCTGCTCAGGAACTCGCGGACGCCTATATACAACACATCTTCCGCTTGCATGGCTTTCCATTACACATCGTATCCGACAGAGGAACTCAGTTCACCTCCCGCTTCTGGAGGGCTCTCTGTAAACATCTGGGAGTGACTCTGGACTTTTCATCTGCATACCATCCTCAGTCTAATGGCCAGGTAGAGAGGGTCAATCAAATCTTGACCTCTTTCTTACGTCACTATGTGAACGCCCATCACGACGACTGGTCCGCTCTTCTTCCTTGGGCTGAATTCTCCCACAACCACCACATCAGTGAGTCGTCCTCCAGCTCTCCCTTCCATGTCGTTTACGGACTTCAGCCTTCCATCCCATTGCCTGTATCCCCTTCTTCGGATGTCCCTGCTGCAGATACAGTAGCCCGTGACTTTGCTACCATTTGGGACTCTGTCAAAGCGTCCCTTGGGCGTGCTTCCCAGCGGATGAAAAGACACGCAGACAAGAAACGTCTGGACCCTCCGTGTTTCTCTCCTGGAGATCTCGTCTGGCTTGCTTCCCAGTACGTCCGCCTGAAGATACCATCATACAAGCTGGGTCCTCGCTACATTGGGCCGTTTAAAGTCCTCCACAAGATCAATGAGGTCTCCTACAAGCTACAGCTCCCGGCCACGATGAGGATACCCAACTCATTCCACGTCTCCCTGCTCAAGCCGGTTGTCCTTGGTCCCTTCTCCGCTGCTGCCAGTCCGGCTCCTCCACCTATTGCCGATGACGACATCTATGCGGTAAGGGATATCGTGGCCATGAAGACCGTACGAGGTCGACAGTTCTTCCTGGTGGACTGGGAAGGGTATGGTCCTGAGGATAGGTCCTGGGAGCCCAGGGAGAACGTGGGCACTCCTCTGATCCGTGCCTTCATGTCCCGGTTGCGGGGAGGGGGGCGTGGGGGGGGGGTACTGTCACGCTCCCCGGGTCCTCGGCTCCCCTTCCCGGGTCCTCGGTTCCGCTCCCCGGGTCCTCACCCCCGCTCCCCGGCTCACCTGCCACGCTCCCCGCTCTCCAGCCTCCGGTGCCCGTCCTTCCCAGGCCCCCTGGTCTCCGATCCCGGCGCCCGACGGCTTCCCAGGCCCTGGCCGGCTCCCCTGAGTCCTCCTCTCAGCTTCCTTCCCTGGCTTCTGGCACCCGGGCGGCGCGCATGCGCATTAGGGCGCGCGCGCGCGGTCACTGACCCTTTCTTAAAGGGCCAGCGTCCATTAACAGGAAATGAGGCTAAACAGGTACAGGGTATAAAGGGGGTTATTGTCCAAGGGGGCGGGGCCTGATCTTCGTGTTTCCTAAGCTAGGAGTCAGGTCTCCTGGTGTCTCTGTGCATATACTCACCTATCTCTCTTGTAGAGCCGTGCCTGCCTCGCCATCCAGTCCTGCCGTATCCTGAACCCCGAACGCTGTCCATCTGCCATCCTGACAGTCCGCACCATCTCGGATCCCTGCGGTGACCCGTCATCTCGCTCCAAAGGTTCCGGACCCCGCCTGACATCATCTCGGCTTCCGAACCTGAGCTGCGTCACCCGGACTACCACCCGTGACTCCGTGGTCCCAGGGACTTCTCCGCTATACTCGTGTGCACGGACTGTTCTGCTGTTTATAGTGTTCCAGCTACCGGACTCTTTACTACCATCTAGGAGTTCGGCCCAGTGGATCCACCTCCTGGGTCTGCCCGTCCACCTGGCCGTGACACATGCATCCATGAAGACGGGACCTGTGACGGGCACAGACATGGGCAAAAGCGGTACACTGAGTACATCAGTGTCCCTGACGATTAGTGCAGGGAATGCCGGCATTACAGTACTCCCCTCCTTAGACCCAAAAAATATTGTCTAGAGCCAAAAAGCAGAAAACCAAGGCAAAAACAAAGTACTGACAGATATTCACTGACCACAGGTAGGTGAGGATTTTATCCTGATTATGGCCAGAATGGAATGGCAGAAGCAGAAAATTGGTGTGCACTGACTGCAGGTCCGTCAACAGGACCATAATCAGGAATAGAAAACTCATAGACCGAGGGTAACTGGAGTTAATGGGATCCATGGCTTATTATTACCAAAATTTCGTCACACAAGGGGATATGGAACACAGTGACCAATGGCATCAATACACCACTGCATGCCCCATATTAATAAATGGATAGGGCTATAAAACAACTGTATATAGTCCTACAAACCAAAAAATAGCCCATACAAAGTATATAATAATAAAGTTTATTGATGAATAGATAAAAGACAAGATAAAAGGCAATGAAAGTGGTGCAAAATGCACCACGAGACAGTACAGCAAGGGACAATAGATAAATATCTCAGAAAGGTATTATGAATAGAGATGAGCGATGTTCGAGGTTCGCCAATTTCATGTTCGAGTGAGTTTGTGAGGTGTTCGAGCTCGAGCGTTTTGCTAAAAGCTCGACAGTTTGAGTTACATTCGAGAACGGTTCGAGCACCAAAAACGTGGATTTTCACAGTAAGACTATGTGCACATGTTGCTATCTGCATGCGTCCTGCGTCCCAAGCACAATCCCTCTCCCTTTCCTACTCACCGATCACGGGCGCCTCGCTGCATGTCTGTCACAAATCTGCGGCGTCTTTTCCTCTTTAGAAAATGGCTGCCGCTTCATTAGTCAATCAGTTATTCCGTGCTTTCACCGCCCACCAGCGTCCATGATTGGTTGCAGTCAGACATGTCCCCAAGCTGAGTGACAGCTGTCTCACTGCAACCAATCACAGTCGCCGGCGGGCGGGTCTATATCGTGCAGTAAAATAAATAAATAATAAAAAGAAAAATAAAAAAAATGCGGTTCCCCCCATATTTGATACCAGCCAGGATAAAGCCATACGGCTAGAGGCTGGTATTTTCAGGATGGACAGCGCCACATTATGGGGAGCCCACCACCCTAATAATATCACCCAGCAGCCGCCCGGAATTGACGCATCCATTAGATGCGACAGTCCCGGGGAACTCTACCCAGCTCATCCCGAATTGCCCTGGTGCGGTGGCAATCAGGGTAATAAGGAGTTAATCATGACCGGCGTCTCCCCGAGACACCTTCCATTATTAAACTGAAAGTGAAAGTAAAGAAACACACACAGCAAAAAATTCTTTATTTGGAATAAAAGACAAAAAAACTCCTCATTTACCTCTTTATTAAAATCCCCAAACAACAATCCAGGTCCGAAATAAGCCACACGACACTGTCAGCTTGGCTACATGAAGCTGCAGCAGCACCGTAGAACACGATCGCGCTGTATCAGCTCCACGTAGCAATGAAGTGAATCGCGCTGTCAGCAGAGACTTCAGCAATGCAGAAGTCAAGATTACTAAATCTGCCTATCTTTATCATTAGAGGCAGTAGCTCAGTGGATAGAGCGCTCACCTAAAAAGCATTAGTTCACGAGTTGCCGTCCCGGTAAAGAATTTTTTTTTTATTATTATTATTTTTAATTTTAAATTATAATTATTATTTATTTATAATTATAATTTAATTTAATTATGCACTGAGGGGAGTAGCCGGACATCAGCTGTGAGCCGCGGGACACACCTCTAAAATCAGAGCAGTTCACGGAATGAGACTTCATTGCTCTCTCCTCTCTCTCTTCTCTCTCTTCTCTCTCTCTCCCTCTCTCTCTCTCTCTTTCTCTCTCTCTCTCTGTCTCCCAAGGAGAGAGAAGAAAGTGTTTCGGGGAGGGCAGAGAAAACACACTATAGACAAGGAGAGGGGAGAAAGTGTTTCAGGGAGGGCAGAGAAAGCATACTACAGACAAGTAGAGGGAAGAAAGTGTTTCAGGGAGGGCAGAGAAAATATACTATGGACAAGGAGAGGGAAGAAAGTGTTTCAGGGAGGGCTGAGAAAGCATACTACAGACAAGGAGATGGGAGAAAGTGTTTCAGGGAGGGCAGAGAAAACATACTATGGACAAGGAGAGGGAAGAAAGTGTTTCAGGGAGGGCTGAGAAAACATACTATGGACAAGGAGAAAGAAGAAAGTGTTTCAGGGAGGGCTGAGAAAGCATACTACAGACAAGGAGAGGGAAGAAAGTGTTTCAGGGAGGGCAGAGAAAATATACTATACACAAGGAGAGGTAAGAAAGTGTTTCAGGGAGGGCAGAGAAAACATACTATGGACAAGGAGAAGGAAGAAAGTGTTTCAGGGAGGGCTGAGAAAACATACTACAGACAAGGAGAGGGAAGAAAGTGTTTCAGAGGGGAGAAAGTGTTTCAGGGAGGGCAGAGAAAATATACTATACACAAGGAGAGGTAAGACAGTGTTTCAGGGAGGGCAGAGAAAACATACTATGGACAAGGAGAGGGAAGAAAGTGTTTCAGGGAGGGCAGAGAAAATATACTATACACAAGGAGAGGTAAGACAGTGTTTCAGGGAGGGCAGAGAATACATACTATGGACAAGGAGAGGGAAGAAAGTGTTTCAGGGAGGGCAGAGAAAACATACTATGGACAAGGAGAGGGAAGAAAGTGTTTCAGAGAGGGCAGAGAAAACATACTATAGACAAGGAGAGGGGAGAAAGTGTTTCAGGGAGGGCAGAGAAAACATACTATATTATAATATAATTATTATTTATTTATAATTATAATTTAATTTAATTATGCACTGAGGGGCGGAGCCGGACATCAGCTGTGAGCCGCGGGACACACCTCTAAAATTGGAGCAGTTCACGGAAGGAGGCTGCATTGCTCTCTCTTCTCTCTCGCTCTCTCTCTCCCTCTCTCTTTCCCTCTCTTTCTCTTTCTCTCTCTCTCTCCTCTATCTCTTCTCTCTTTTCTCTCTCTTCTCTATCTCTTCTCTCTTTTCTCTCTTTTCTCTCTTTTTCTCTCTCTTTTTCTCTCTTTCTTTTCTCTCTCTTTCTCTCTTTTTCTCTTTCTCTCTCTTTTTCTCTCTGTCTCCCTCTCTCTCCTCTCTTCTTCTTCTCTCTCTCTCTCTCTCCTCTCTCTTCTCTCTCTCTCCTCTCTCTCTTCTCTCTCCTCTCTCTCTTTTCTCTGTCTCTTTTTTCTCTCTTTTCTCTATCTTCTCTCTCTCTTCTTTCTCTCTCTCTCAGACCTGGCGATGATCAGCTGATGCGGTCACCTGACGGAATCAGCTGACACTATAAGTCGAGTGGTGAGGCCGGTATTTTACCGCCCGGCTGGCTAAACTATCAGCTGATGCTGTCGGACAGGAGTCTGCACTGAAGTGTGTAGTTTGTTTGTTTTTTTTGCACTGATGCATCAGCTAATTGTATAAAAGCTGTTTATACAATCAGCTGCTGTGTCATGTGATTCAGGCCCTTCAACCTGACACATCATCTGATCGCTTTGCCTTCCAGCAAACCGATCAGATGATATTGGATATGGATTGGATGGCGCGGGACCCTTGACCCAGGATTACTGCGGAGGGGTGTTCTTTATTTCAATAAAGATGGAGTCACTAATTGTGTTTTGTTTTATTTATAATAAAAATATTTTTCTGTGCCTTGTGGTTTTTTTTATCTGTACTAGAAATTCATGGTGGCCATGTCTAATATTGGCATGACACCATGAATTTCGGGCTTAGGGCCAGTTGATAATATACAGCTAGCCCTAACCCCATTATTACCCAGCGAGCCACCCGTCACCAGGGCAGCTGGAAGAGTTGGATACAGCGCCAGAAGATGGCACTTCTATGAAAGTGCCATTTTCTGGGGCGGCTGCGGACTGCAATTCGCAGCAGGGGTGCCCAGAAAGCTTGGGCACCCTGAGCTGCGGATTCCAATCCCCAGCTGCCTTGTTGTACCTGGCTGGCAACAAAAATTGGGCGAAGCCCACGTCATTTTTTTTTTAATTATTTCATGAAATTCATGAAATAATTAAAAAAAAGGGCTTCCCTATATTTTTGGTTCCCAGCCGGGTACAAATAGGCAGCTGGGGATTGGAGGCAGCCCATAGCTGCCTGCTGTACCTGGCTAGCATACAAAAACATGGCGAAGCCCACGTAACTTTTTTGAGGGGCAAAAAAGTCCTGCATACAGTCCTGGATGAAGTATGCTGAGTCTTGTAGTTCTGCAGCTGCTGTCTGTCTATCTGTATGGAGGAGAGCAGACAGCAGCTGCAGAACAACAAGGCTCAGCATGCTCCATTCACTAGTGTATACAGGAGAGCAGACAGCAGCTGTAGAACTACAAGGCTCAGCATACTCCATCCAGGACTGTATGCAGGAGTTTTTTGCCCACCAAAAAAATGACGTGGGCTTCGCCATATTTTTGTATGCTAGCCAGGTACAGCAGGCAGGTACGGCTGCCCCCAACTCCCAGCTGCCTATTTGTACCCGGCTGGGAACTCAAAAAATAGGGAAGCCTTTTTTTTAATTATTTCATGAATTTCATGAAATAATTAAAAAAAAAAAATCGACATGAGCTTCGCCCCATTTTTGTGTCCAGCCAGGTACAACTAGGCAGCTGGGGATTGGAATCCGCAGCACAGGTTGGCCTGAGCTTTCTGGGCCCCTCAATGGCGCTCTCATAGAAGCGCCATCATCTGGCGCTGTATCCAACTTTACCAGCAGCCCTGAAGCCGGGTGGCTTGCTGAGTAATAATGAGTTAATACTAGCTTTGCTTTACTAGCTAGTATTAAGTCAAAGATTCTTAATGTCAGGCAAGTTTGACCCGGGCTTTAAGAATCTCCAATAAAGGGTTAAAAAAAGACACCACACAGAGAAAAAATACTTTAATAGAAATAAATACACAGACACACTTAGAGACTCCATGTTTATTACTCCCTCTTATCCCTCCACAATCCATGGTCTTCTGTTTTCTTTCTCCTTCAACCCATGCAGCTTTGCTACATCAGCAGCGCTGCATGGGAGGAAGACGCTGCTGCTCCCCGTGCAGTCTTTTCACTCCGTGAGTGAGCTGAGGCTGCTGGCTGTAAGCGGTGACATCACCGCTGACAGGCGCGTTGCTATAGCAACGGTGATCTCCGTTATTGACTGGCTGTGGCAGCCGATGAATAACAGAACGGGGAAGCAGAATGGGGAAGCCGTCCATGTGCCAGAGCATTTCGCCGGTATACGGAGATGCTGGAACGATCACTGCTTACCGGAGAGATGAAACCACAGGACCTAGCATGACGTCATTGCCATGTGACCATGCCATGTCTGTAGCCAATGAGATAATAGACACGTGACTGGTCACATGCTATTTTGACGTCACGGAAGGTCCTATCATCAGTGCTGGTTACCGTGAGGAGGCAGCGATTATTGGAAGGAAAAGCGGCGGGAGACAGAGTGCAGGACGTGTCGCGGGGACCTGTAAGTGTAATGGCAATGTTTATTAACTGTATGTGTACATTTATAATGTGTTTTTATGTGTTTGTGTTTGCGTGCCATTGGTTTCAATGGGGCTCGAGAGGTTCGTCGAACAGTTTGTCGAGCCGAACTCGAACGGAGCCTCCGTTCAACAAACCGAATCGAACTCGAGCCTCTAAAGGCTCGCTCATCTCTAATTATGAACGCCAATAAATTATTAAATATACTAATACTGTAAATACGTAACGTCAAGAATATATAATTTTCACACAGAGGAGTCCAGTAAAAACCATAATTACAGTATATGAGATATAAATCAAAAATAATGATAACAATACACACACGGAAAATACCCTTATCTCAACAGTAAATAAAGTACAGTAACTATTACAAACAATACACGACATATGCACAGAATACAAATAATGCACTTGTAGTAATAATAATAATAATAATAATAATAATAATAAATAGCCTTAATACAAAAATATATCACTCTCGGTGTAAAAAAATATATATAATACAGTATATGGAAAAATTTATATAGAAAAATTAGCCCCAAAATTGGGTTTGTGTAAAGGCTGAATAAAGTGCAAATTTGAATAAAGTTCAAGTAAAGAAATGTTAGTTGTGCCCACAAGATGCAAATAGATGGATCAAAGGATAAATACCCATAATGGTAGTAAAGTGCATAGTAGTGCTGGGCAAAAGTACCAGAGAATAAATGGTTGGGTATTGTTACAGAAAGAGGGTGATAACAGAGAACAATAAACAGGCAGAGCACAATAGAATGTAATAATAATAATAATAATAATAATAATAATAATAATAATAATAATAAAAAAAATCTTTATTTCTATAGCGCCACAATATTTGCAGCACTTTACAATTCAGGAGGATCATATACAAACAAGTAACAGTTATAGAGAATGCAATAATTAGAGGGGAAAAAGACAACCCTGCTCATGAGAGCTCACAATCTACAATGCGATGGGGGGGAACAAGGTACAAGTGCTTATTTGAAATGGGAATCCAGCCATCTCAAGTAAATGGGGGATAGATAATGGCTATCTTAACCAGTCAGCCAGAACCTTGAGATGCATTTGGGTGTAGTGGAGTTTGATGTGTAGTACAGGCGGCACGGTGGCTCAGTGGTTAGCACTGCAGCCTTGCAGCTCTGGGGTCCTGGGTTCTAGTCCCAGTAAGGACAACATCTGCAAGGAGTTTGTATGTTCTCCCCGTGTTTGCGTGGGTTTCCTCCAGTTTCCTCCCACACTCCAAAAACATACTGATAGGGAGTTTAGATTGTGAGCCCCAATGGGGACAGTGTTGCCAATGCATGTAAAGCGCTGTGAAATTAATAGCACTATATAAATTAATAAATATTATTATTATGTTCTGAGAAGTTGTGGCGGGACTATGTGAATTTAGTTTGGCTAGGGCATGGGTACCCAATTCCAGTCCTCAAGGGCCGCCAACAGTGCATGTTTTCAGGATTTCCTTAGTATTGCACAGGTGATAATTTAATTACCTGCACAGTTGATGATTCCAACACCCATGCAATGCTAAGGAAATCCTGAAAACATGCACTGTTGGCGGCCCTCGAGGACTGGAGTTGGGGAACCCTGGGCTAGGGAGTGTGATAGGCTGCCCTAAAAAGATGCGTTTTTAGGGAGTGTCTGAAGCTGAGTAAGCTGAGTAGCTTCTTGGGGTAGAGCATTCCAGAGGATTGGTGCAGCTCGAGAGAAGTCTTGGATCCGGGAGTGGAAGGTTCGGATTAGTGTGGATGTTAGTCAAAAGTCGTTTGCAGAGCGTAGAGAATGGGTGGGGTGATAGACAGAGAGGAGAGTGGAGTTGTATGGAGATGTAGGGGGTGCCACACAGTGGAGAGTTTTGTTGGTGAGAACAAGCAGTTTGAATTGGATCCTGTGATATATGGGCAGCCAGTGCAATGCCTGGCACAGAGCAGAGGCATCCGAGTAGCGGTTAGCCAGGTAGGTGACCCTGGTTGGTGCATTGAGGATGGACTGTAGAGGAGAGAGTCTAGTTAGGGGGAGACCAATTAATAGAGAGTTACAGTAGTCAAGGCGGGAGTGGATCAGGGCCACGGTGAGGGTTTTTGTCGTTTCCATTGTGAGAAAGGGGGGGATTCTAGAGATGTTCGGGAGGTGCAAGCGACAGGAGCGGGCAAGAGATAGGAGGTGAAGGAGAGATCGGTTTCAAGTATAACACCCAGACAGCGGATCTGCTGCCTAGGAGTTATCGTGGTGCCGCACACAGAGAGGGAGATGGAGGGAATAGAAGTTCAGTTTTGGACCAGTTATGTTTCAGATAGAGAGCAGACATGACATTGCAAACTGCAGTCAGACAGTCACTGGTATTCTGTAGTACAGCAGGGGTGAGGCCACGGGATGAAGTGTATAGTTGTGTGTCATTAGTATAAAGATGGTAAGAATGATATATACAGAAAAATAGATCAGTGTTTACCTGAAGGCATGTCCCGCCAATTGCAGCACCAACACCAGAGCCCTACACATGTTTCGGCGTTTAGCCTTCTTCAGGGGGGGGGTGTCAGTCGGCAGGAGGGGGGATTCATAGCCTGTACAATCTGCAACAACCAATCCTCCTGGGACGGAGATATGGCTCCACTGGACCAAGCTCGCGGGGTTACCCTGTAGGGGCGTGACTAAGCAGCCAACTGGAATTCTCTAGAGCCTCTGGTGGTGAGGTTGGGTTTGTGCTGCAGGTAGCCACCAGGTATCACTCCAAGGAAGTCCTCAGATAGGACTGGGAATGAATACAGGAACACAGGCTGGCACCAGGACACAGGCATGGATCAGGAACAGGCTGAAACCGAGAATCAGGAACCAAATCAGGAACCAAATCAGGAATCAAATCAGGAATCAAATCAGGAATTCAGGCTGGAACCAGGAATGGATCAGGAACGGAATCAGGAACTTGGGCTTGAACCAGAAACCAGGAACTGGATCAGGATTAGATTGAGACACTGGTGCAAGTTCAGGTACTCGGAATGGGTTCAGGTATGGAATTATAAACAGAATCGGTCGTGTACCGAATCTGGAGGAGATTCCAGAGACCAGACAATGAGCTTGCAGCCATGGGCACACTGTTTATAGGAAACAATGTTGCAGAGGCCCCATCCTATAGGGGAAGCTTCCTTAAATACTTGGTACTTTCCAGCAATAGGCTGAGGACACATCAGGTGTCACCTGGAACTCCCCAGCAATTGGCTGGGAACACATCAGGGACTTATCTGGTACTTCCTAGTAATAACCTGGGAACACATCAGGTGTGTGCACGCTGCCCCTTATTAAAGGGGCAGCGTGCACACATCAGGTGTGTGCACACTGCCCCTTTAATAAGTGAGGAGCACACATGCACAAGCTAAGTCCTCAGCAAGGCATGCTTGGTTCCTGAAAGCCTGGAGCCGCAGCAGGCACTGATGCTGGCAAAATAACTGAGCGGAGAGCGGTGTGGTGAGTACATCGGCATCCCTGCCAATTAGTGCAGGGAATACCGGTGTTACAGAGGCCACTGTTACCTCTTTGCTTTTTAATAAACTTTTATCATGATTAATAAAGATTTATACTTTTATTCTATGCACTCTTTTTTTGACTATAGGCTTTACTGTATTTTTAATTACTCCTAATAAAATATTTGACTGTTTAGGTGATTTGCCATGCATGATACATGTACAGTTTGAGTTGGGATTAGTTGTATGGATCAGCTGTCAGCTGTGGCAATTTCAGGGATTGAAGATACCTCTTATCTCAGTTTAACCCCTAGATGTTGCTGTCAACAGGAATTGTGGCATCTAAGCAGTGAGATGGAGACCTGGCTAGTAAGAAGGCTGGCAAAAGCACAAGTCTAACCAGTGCATTAACACACTATGAAGAAAAAGACATCAATCGTACATCCCAAAAAATACAATGATCTAAAGCCGCTAGGCAAAAAATTAAATAGAACATGAGGTTCTTTGTTACCATTCTGATCAGATTGTATTAAGCCCACTGCCACGTCACGGCGAACCTCTTGAGTGGGTCCCTATTCTAAACCTTGTAGTGCGGCACTGTGCACTAACCACTGCTGCAGCGACAAAGCGCCAGCAGAGCAGGTGACCTGGTGCCTCACAGCACCCATGCTGCAAGGCAAAGCCCCCAAGGCTCCAGGCTGCACTGCCCCACTGACATGACACCACCACAACACAACAACAGCACTACAACACAATAGGGACCCACTCAGAGGTTCACCGTGACGTGGCAGTGGGCTTAATACAATCTGATCAGAATGGTAACAAAGAACCTCATGTTCTATTATTTAATTTTTTGCCTAACGGCTTTAGATCATTGTATTTTTGGGATGTGCAATCCATGTCTTTTTCTTCATAGTGTGTGACCAGTGCATTAATACCACACAAGGGAAGGCTGACAGACAGGGGGAAAATAGACACAAAAGGAAAACACTACAAGCTTCTCCAGTGCAGATAAACACCCCAGCTGCAACTGTCACGACTCCTCAGCTTCTTCCAGAGACTGGCTCATTCAAAAGTGGTCAGCATAAAAATGAAAATTGGGCGTCAGATGGTAACACAAGTGACTTTTTATATCAAAGGTGAATTGTCACAAAAGAGCTGCACTTGGGACTAAGTCTACAAAGAATTGCCAGATAGGAAATAGTGCTTAACCTACAGCACTAAAAGCAAGTAAATTTCATTCAAACACAAGTAGTGGATCTGCAAGCAATAAGGCATTGTGACCTTCAGATCCCAGACCTGCCAGAAGTCGCCCTAGAGCGGGACACATTCATGACAAATTTCCAAACTAAAATAAAGTGTAGGACCCACACCTCAACATGTACACACAGTACAATATGCAGCCTTATTAAATATGCACTACGGAATAAATATATTAATCACAAGGTAATAAATGTGTGCTGATAATGCCAAGTAAGAAAAAAAGCTATCTATCTATTCATCCATCCATCCATCCATCCATACTCTGTCTATCTTTCTGTATATATATATATATATATATATGGAAAAGGAAGAGGGATCCAGCAAATATCAAGAGGTCCGGTTGGCATAACACTATGGATTTATTGGTAGAAAAATTAAAAGATGCAACAAAGCTGTAAATAATAAGTTGCAGGAAATAGTGCGTTACAGACAACGTGTTTCGGCGGTATAAACCGCCTTCTTCACGGTCCAAGCCAAGTTTTGGCTTGGAATGTGAAGAAGGCGGTTTATACACGCCGAAACACGTTGTCCGTAACGCAATATTTCCTGCAACTTATTATGTCCAAGTTTTGGCTTGGACTGTGAAGAAGGCGGATTATACTGCCGAAACACGTTGTCTGTAACGTAATATTTCCTGCAACTTATTATGTCCAAGTTTTGGCTTGGACTGTGAAGAAGGCGGATTATACAGCCAAAACACGTTGTCCGTCACGCACTATTTCCTGCAACTTATTATGTACAACTTTGTTACATTTTTTAATTTTTCTACCAATAAATCCATAGTTTTATGCCAACCAGACCCCTTGATATTTGCTGGATCCCTCTTCCTTTTCCACATTGTTCAAGACCTAATCCTGGTCTGGATCCGTGCAATATTCAGGATAACAGGAGAAATTACTCATTCAGAGCTGTCACGGGTGAGCTGGTCTATATCCTCATTGCCTATATATATATATATATATATATATATATATATATATATATATATATATATACATACATACATACTGTCATATGAAAAAGTTTGCTTAAGCAAGCATTGTTGACCTTAAGGAGATCAACATATCCACTGCGGAGACACCATCACGTGTTTCTCAACGCAGTGATTCTAGAGCAAAGCCCCCTGGGAAGTATGCAAATGAGAAAGCCGCGGAGACACCATCACATGTTTCTCAACGCTGGCAGGAAACTAGCCAGGTTTTTCACCGGGAAGGAACAACCACGGGAAGGGCAGTCTCCAGTCAAGGAGACCACCTATACCAAACATGGTATCCATCCACAGACAGCCGTTTCGGGGTATTTGCCCCTCATCAGTGTGGAGTAGGAATCTGGCTAGTGGGGGCAATGCCTAGTAAAAGACTACTTAAGCAAGCATTGTTGACCTTAAGGAGATCAACATATCCACTGCGGAGACACCATCACGTGTTTCTCAATGCAGTGATTCTAGAGCAAAGCCCCCTGGGAAGTATGCAAATGAGAAAGCCGCGGAGACACCATCACATGTTTCTCAACGCTGGCAGGAAACTAGCCAGGTCTTTCACCGGGAAGGAACAACCACGGGAAGGGCAGTCTCCAGTCAAGGAGACCACCTATACCAAACATGGTATCCATCCACAGACAGCCGTTTCGGGGTATTTGCCCCTCATCAGTGTGGAGTAGGAATCTGGCTAGTGGGGGCAATGCCTAGTAAAAGACTACTTAAGCAAGCATTGTTGACCTTAAGGAGATCAACATATCCACTGCGGAGACACCATCACGTGTTTCTCAACGCAGTGATTCTAGAGCAAAGCCCCCTGGGAAGTATGCAAATGAGAAAGCCGCGGAGACACCATCACATGTTTCTCAACGCTGGCAGGAAACTAGCCAGGTCTTTCACCGGGAAGGAACAACCACGGGAAGGGCAGTCTCCAGTCAAGGAGACCACCTATACCAAACATGGTATCCATCCACAGACAGCCGTTTCGGGGTATTTGCCGCTCATCAGTGTGGAGTAGGAATCTGGCTAGTGGGGGCAATGCCTAGTAAAAGACTACTTAAGCAAGCATTGTTGACCTTAAGGAGATCAACATATCCACTGCGGAGACACCATCACGTGTTTCTCAACGCAGTGATTCTAGAGCAAAGCCCCCTGGGAAGTATGAGAAACATGTGATGGTGTCTCCGCGGCTTTCTCATTTGCATACTTCCCAGGGGGCTTTGCTCTAGAATCACTGCGTTGAGAAACACGTGATGGTGTCTCCGCAGTGGATATGTTGATCTCCTTAAGGTCAACAATGCTTGCTTATGTAGTCTTTTACTAGGCATTGTCCCCACTAGCCAGATTCCTACTCCACACTGATGAGGGGCAAATACCCCGAAACGGCTGTCTGTGGATGGATACCATGTTTGGTATAGGTGGTCTCCTTGACTGGAGACTGCCTTTCCCGTGGTTGTTCCTTCCCGGTGAAAGACCTGGCTAGTTTCCTGCCAGCGTTGAGAAACATGTGATGGTGTCTCCGCGGCTTTCTCATATGAAAAAGTTTGGGCACCCCTATTAATGTTAACCTTTCTTCTTTATAACAATTTGGGTTTTTGCAACAGCTATTTCAGTTTCATATATCTAATAACTGATGGACTGAGTAATATTGCTGGATTGAAATGAGGTTTATTGTACTAACAGAAAATGTGCAATCCGCATTTAAACAAAATTTGACCGGAGCAAAAGTATGGGCACCCTTATCAATTTCTTGATTTGAACACTCCTAACTACTTTTTACTGAATTACTAAAGCACTAAATTGGTTTTGTAACCTCATTGAGCTTTGAACTTCATAGGCAGGTGTATCCAAGCATGAGAAAAGGTATTTAAGGTGGCCACTTGCAAGTTGTTCTCCTATTTGAATCTCCTATGAAGAGTGGCATCATGGGCTCCTCAAAACAACTCTCAAATGATCTGAAAACAAAGATTATTCAACATAGTTGTTCAGGGGAAGGATACAAAAAGTTGTCTCAGAGATTTAAACTGTCAGTTTCCACTGTGAGGAACATAGTAAGGAAATGGAAGAACACAGGTACAGTTCTTGTTAAGCCCAGAAGTGGCAGGCCAAGAAAAATATCAGAAAGGCAGAGAAGAAGAATGGTGAGAACAGTCAAGGACAATCCACAGACCACCACCAAAGACCTGCAGCATCCTCTTGTTGCAGATGGTGTCAATGTGCATCGGTCAACAATACAGCGCACGTTGCACAAGGAGAAGCTGTATGGGAGAGTGATGCGAAAGAAGCCGTTGGGGCTGTGTGGCCAATGCCGGCACCGGGAATCTTCGTAAAGTTGAGGGTCGCATAGATTCAACTCAGTATCAGCAGATTCTTGACAATAATGTGCAAGAATCAGTGATGAAGTTGAAGTTACGCAGGGGATGAATATTTCAGCAAGACAATGATCCAAAACACCGCTCCAAAATTCTCAGGCATTCATGCAGAGGAACAATTACAATGTTCTGGAATGGCCATCCCAGTCCCCAGACCTGAATATCATTGAACATCTGTGGGATGATTTGAAGCGTGCTGTCCATGCTCGGCGACCACCAGTTAACTGAACTGGAATTGTTTTGTAAACAGGAATGGTCAAATATACCTTCATCCAGGATCCAGGAACTCATTAAAAGCCACAGGAAGCGACTAGAAGCTGTTATTTTTGCAAAAGGAGGATCTACAAAATATTGATGTCACTTTTATGTTGAGGTGCCCATACTTTTGCACCGGTCAAATTTTGTTTAAATGCGGATTGCACATTTTCTGTTAGCACAATAAACCTCATTTCAATCCAGAAATATTACTCAGTCCATCAGTTATTAGATATATGAAACTGAAATAGCTGTTGCAAAAGCCCAAATTGTTATAAAGAAAAAAGGTTAACATTAATATGGGTGCCCAAACTTTTTCATATAACTGTATTGTGACACAGGGGATATAGCTCAGCTGGGATCTTTGCTTTGGTCCAAGCGAGTGGCTATGGATTCACAGATGACAGCGGCAGACTGGCAGGTTCCAAACAGATACGGCCACTGCCGTGTTTATTGTGTACACTTATCCTTCAGTGTTACACATGCAAAAACAGGAAAATAAGTGTCTAAGGCCATCTGGCCACTAACTAACAACAGAATGTTAACTACAAAATAAACCTATGTAACAAACAAAACAGTATTCTCTTACTGTGTGGGTTTCTCAGCACCGCCAGTGGAGGTATGGAGTCTCAACCCCAGCAGCCATGAGCCTGTCCTGCTATCCTCAGCAGGTTCTCTGTTCTGAATGCCTCCTGATTATTTCAGCTGATCCAGTGAGGAATCAAAACCCTGGATTGAATGTGGAGAAGGGAGCAACCAGTCCCACTGCCATTCCTACTGATTGCTCCAGGAAAAACCGAGCCCAAAATTACAATGAAATAAACAGTCAATAAACAGTCAATCAATACATGGAGACATATGAAATGAACCGAGGGGAAACATACCTGTTCTCTAGTACTCCCCCCCTCTGTTCAAGCCCATGGGGTCGGACACAATGACTTAGCAAGCAATGCGTTCTAGACAACGCGTCTGCATTCCCATGCGCTGTGCCTGCCCTGTGCTCCACTGAAAATTTAAAATTTTGTAACGCCAAGAACCAGCGTGTCACCCGCGCATTGCCCTCTTTTACCTGGGACATCCATGTCAGGGGTGAATGGTCCGTCACTAGCCTAAATCGGCGCCCTAGTAAATAATAGCGCAGGGTTTCCAGGGCCCACTTCACAGCTAAGGCTTCTCGCTCAACCACACTGTATTTTTGTTCTGCCTCCGTAAGTTTTCTGCTTAGATAGCCCACTAGGTGTTCCTCGCCGTTCACTTCTTGTGAAAACACCGCGCCGAGGCCAACACCAGAGGCATCTGTTTGAACAATAAACTCCTGTGTAAAGTTTGGGGTAACCAACACTGGTTGGTTACATAAAGCCTTTTTCAACCTTTGAAAAGCGTCCTCTGCTTCTGCGTTCCACTTTATTGAGACAGAGGTTGACCCCTTGGTAAGATTCGTGAGTGGGGCTGCGATGGTAGCAACATTTTTGATGAACCGCCGGTAATAACCAACGATCCCCAAAAAGGCTCTGACCTGTCTTTTGGTGACCGGTTGTGGCCAATTCTGAATGGCGTCCACTTTGTTTGCCTGAGGTTTTATAACTCCTCTACCAATGATGTATCCCAGATAGCGAGTTTCTTCCAACCCCAATGTACACTTCTTGGGATTGGCAGTCAACCCGGCAGCCCTTAGAGAGTCCAAGACAGCTTGCACCTTTGGCAAATGAGTTTCCCAGTTATCCCTAAAGATAATGATATCGTCCAAATATGCGGATGCATACTGGACATGGGGCTTTAGGACAATATCCATTAGTCGTTGGAAGGTGGCTGGGGCTCCATGCAAACCAAATGGCATATCCCGGTACTGGAACAGTCCCTGTGGCGTAACAAAGGCAGTTTTCTCTTTGGCAGAGTCAGTGAGGGGAATCTGCCAATAACCTTTTGTTAAGTCAATAGTGGATATGTATCTGGCTGAACCTAGTCTCTCTATAAGTTCATCAACTCTTGGCATGGGGTAGGCATCGAATTTCGATACCTCATTCAACTTGCGAAAATTGTTACAGAACCGGATAGTCCCATCGGGCTTGGGCACCAGCACGATAGGACTAGCCCACTCACTCCGGGACTCCTCAATAACCCCGAGCGCCAGCATTTTCTCTACTTCCCGGGCAATGGCTTGTCTCCGAGCCTCAGGAATTCGATACGGTTTTAACCGTACACGTGTCTGAGGGTCGGTGACAATGTCATGTTTAATTAGGTTAGTACGGCCAGGTAGTTCTGAAAAAATATCTGCATTTCTCTGTACGAACTCCTTGGTTTCTTGCATTTGGGTCTTGGATAGCGTGTCTGCAATACCCACCTCTGGTGGTACTATCTGGGGATCACTTACCTCAGATGTTGGTGCCACTCGAGGCCCACTATCAAGGGTAGTTTCTACTACCAGACTCTCTCTGTCCCGCCAGGACTTAAGCAAGTTTACGTGGTAGATTTGTTGGGGTTTTCTCTTGTCTGGTTGGTGTACCTTATAATTCACTTCAACTATTCTTTCTAGCACCTCGTATGGCCCCTGCCATTTTGCAAGAAATTTATTTTCTACAGTAGGTACCAAGACTAAAGCTGGTGTCACACATAACGACGACGACAACGACGTCGCTGCTACGTCACCATTTTCTGTGACGTTGCAGCGATGTCCCGTCGCTGTCGCTGTGTGTGACATCCAGCAACGACCTGGCCCCTGCTGTGAGGTCGCCGGTCGTTGCTGAATGTCCAGCTTCATTTTTTGGTCGTCACTCTCCCGCTGTGACACACACATCGCTGTGTGTGACAGCGAGAGAGCGACGAAATGAAGCGATCAGGAGCCGGCACTGGCAGCTGCGGTAAGCTGTAACCAGCGTAAACATCGGGTAACCAAGGGAAGACCTTTCCCTGGTTACCCGATGTTTACGCTGGTTACCAGCCTCCGCTCTTGCTGCCAGTGCCGGCTCCTGCACTGTGACATGTGGCTGCAGTACGCATCGGGTAATTAACCCGATGTATACTGTAGCAAGGAGAGCAAGGAGCCAGCGCTAAGCAGTGCGCGCGGCTCCCTGCTCTCTGCACTGTGACATGTAGCTGCAGCACACATCGGGTTAATTAACCCGATGTGTGCTGCAGGAGAGCAAGGAGCCAGCGCTAAGCGCGGCTCCCTGCTCTCTGAACTGTGACATGTAGCTGCAGCACACATCGGGTTAATTAACCCGATGTGTGCTGCAGGAGAGCAAGGAGCCAGCGCTAAGCGCGGCTCCCTGCTCTCTGAACATGTAGCACAGCGACCTTATGATCGCTGCTTCTGCTGTGTTTGACAGCTAAGCAGCGATCATAACAGCGACTTACAAGGTCGCTGTTACGTCACCGAAAATGGTGACGTAACAGCGACGTCGTTGTCGCTGTCGTTTAGTGTGACACCAGCTTAACACTCGATCCCCGGGTTGAAAAACTCGTGTTATAGCCGCCCGGTTGTACACCCTGCTTTGGGCACGTTGTGCGCGCTCCAAACATTCTTTGACTATTGGCATAACTGCCTCAATTCTGTCCTGCATAAGTGTTATATGTTCAACTACACTGCGGTAAGGAGTCACCTCTTGCTCCCAAGTCTCCTTGGCAATATCCAACAGGCCTCTGGGACACCGCCCATAGACCAATTCAAAAGGTGAAAAGCCCGTGGAGGATTGGGGTACCTCTCGTATGGCGAACAAGAGATATGGCAGGAGAGTATCCCAATCCCTCCCGTCCTTATCCACTACCCTTTTCAACATCCCCTTTAGGGTTTTATTGAAGTGCTCGACCAGACCGTCCTTCTGAGGGTGATACACTGAGGTACGCAGGTGGGAGATTTTTAGTAATTTACATAGTTCTTTGAGAATACGAGACATAAAGGGGGTCCCCTGATCCGTAAGTATCTCTTTCAGAATGCCTGTGCGAGAAAACATGTTCAAAAGCTCCTTTGAAATTGCTTTTGCATTAGCATTCCGTAAGGGTACAGCCTCCGGATAACGGGTGGCGTAATCCAGTACCACCAAAATGTATTGATGACCCCTGGCAGATTTAACTAATGGACCGACTATATCCATTGCTATCCTCTCAAAGGGCACCTCTATTATTGGCAAAGGTACCAGGGGGGCTTCTAAAATGTGTCATAGGCGCAGTCAACTGGCATGTAGGACAGGATTGACAGTACCGAGTTACATCTCCCATCAGACCCGGCCAAAAGAAACGTTGCAGAATACGGTCTTTTGTCTTTTCTCCCGCCAGGTGGCCCCCCAAGGGATGTTTATGTGCCAGGTCTAAAACCACCTGACGAAAGGATTTGGGTACCACTAGCTGTTCCACCACCACTCTTCGCATCTTGTCAATGTGGTATAGCATGCCCTGTTGCACTGCCACATGTGGAAACACATTTTGAGCCCCTGGGTACACTGGGTTTCCCTCAGAGACCTTAACATTTTCCCATGCCCTTGTTAAAGTTGGATCTTGGTGTTGAGCGGTCCCGAAATTATCACGGGCCACCTCAAGACCTGGCATCTCTATAACATCCTCTAGCGTGTCCGCCTCGCCTGCAAACACAGCCAGAGGAGAGTCTACAGATTCTGGTGCTACCCCTGTGTTGGGTCCCCTATCATCTTGTTCCAGTGGCTCAGGGGCTAACCCCAGGGTATCGTTCACCAGTTTTTCTTCAACCAGGGTGTTCATGCCATTTTTAACGTTCCACAAGTCCCAGAATAAGGGAAAGTCTCTCCCCAGGATTACGCTATGCAACATAGTCTTTACAATCACCGCCTGATGTCTTTTGGCCCCCAAGGGCGTGGCAAGAGTTACCCAGGCTGTGGGGAAGTTTTTAGTATCACCATGTATGCAACTAATGCCCACAGTTGAACCTGTTATTACTCCATGGTCCACCAAGCTAGCATGTACCAAGGTTACTTGACTGCCAGAGTCTAAGATGGCATTCACACTATAGCCGTTGACCTCAATGCAACACACATGTTGTTCATTTGCTGTGAGGATCTCCGCAGCACAGACTGACTGTACGTATAATGACAGGCGCCTTGTAGTGTTACAGTCCATAGGCTCTGTAGTTAATGGGCAGTTAGCAGCTACGTGGCCGAGCCCACGACATCGCCAACACTGTATGGGCCCTTGCCTTCCAGTTGGGGACCTCAGTCTGGGCCTGGTGACTTGCTGAGAAATTACACCACTAACCTAGTCCTTTGTGGACCTGCTACCCCTAGTTGCGACATTCTCTTTTGGAAAAGGAGTAGTTTTAGCAGGACTTTCAGGCGATTTCCTAGAACCCCAGCAAGGTGAAAGCGTCCCCTGGAGTAGGCTTTCAGAAGCGCTGTAACGCTCGACCATATTCACCAACTGGTCAGCGCTAGTTGGGTCACCCTGTCCGACCCACCTCTGGATCTTAGCCGGTAAGGTTCGCAGGTACTTGTCTAGGACAACACGTTCCATCATCTGTGCAGGCGTCAAAGTTTCTGGTTGCAGCCATTTTTTTACCAGATGGATGAGGTCATGCATTTGTGAACGAGCTGGCTGATGTGCCACAAAAGTCCATAGATGTACCCGCTGTGCCCGTACATATGTGTTTACTCCCAGCCTTGCCAGGATTTCGCCTTTTAGTTTACTATAGTTCATAGCATCAGCTCCACTTAGATCATTATATGCCTTTTGCGGATCTCCAATCAGGAATGGAGCAACCACTTCAGCCCATTCGTCCACCGGTAGGCGCTCACGTTCTGCAATACGTTCAAACACTGCCAGATATGATTCCACATCATCATCAACACTCATTTTAAGTAAAGTCTTTTGTACAGCTTTCCGCGCACTGGCAGGGCTTTGTGCACGGTCCTCCGCGTCTCGCGGCTGCCGAACCAAGGACTCCTTTATTGCATTTAACTGCTCTTGGTGCATTTGATGCTGCTGCTCCAGCGCTTTCTGGAGGTAAATATTGGTCTGTTGTTGCCGGGCACTGGCCTGTTGTAGCTGGGCATTGGTCTGTTGTTGCTGGACATTGGCCTGTTGTTGCTGGACATTGGCCTGTTGTAGCAGGCTATTGGTCTGTTGTTGGTTAATGTTGACCTGCACCAACTGTTTCAGCAGCTCCTCCATATTGCTGGTCTCTTGGCTCTTCAGCAGCATAGGAGCTTTCAGCCAGGACATTAACAAGAGACAATGCCCATAGAACGGTTTATCTGCAGTCACACTCCAATAGCCACTAATGCCCGCATTCTCCACCATTTGTGACACAGGGGATATAGCTCAGCTGGGATCTTTGCTTTGGTCCAAGCAAGTGGCTATGGATTCACAGATGACAGCGGCAGACTGGCAGGTTCCAAACAGATACGGCCACTGCCGTGTTTATTGTGTACACTTATCCTTCAGTGTTACACATGCAAAAACAGGAAAATAAATGTCTAAGGCCGTCTGGCCACTAACTAACAACAAAATGCTAACTACAAAATAAACCTATGTAACAAACAAAACAGTATTCTCTTACTGTGTCAGTTCCTCAGCACATCCAGTGGAGGTATGGTGTCTCAACCCCAGCAGCCATGAGCCTGTCCTGCTATCCTCAGCAGGTTCTCTGTTCTGAATGCCTCCTGATTATTTCAGCTGATCCAGTGAGGCATCAAAACCCTGGATTGAATGTGGAGAAGGGAGCAACCAGTCCCACTGCCATTCCTACTGATTGCTCCAGGAAAAACCGAGCCCACAATTACAATGAAATAAACAGGCTTCAGTGACTAACTTATTGCTGAGCCAGATATAATGTTCCCAGCTTTTCCCAGCCCATTTGCATGAGCCAAACCGCTCCACAATCAATACATGGAGACATATGAAATGAACCGAGGGGAAACATACCTGTTCTCTAGTACTTCTCCCCTCGGCATCTCACAATATATATATATAATTGCCTTATTCTGTCTGTCTGTCTTGCTCCAAAATTGTGTCACCGTGACAGTGTCACCGTGACAGTGTCACCGTGACAGTGTCGTTAGAGTGACAACTGTCGGATTGGCCGCTGGGCTCGGCCTGGCCCCGCCCCCCACGGATTGGCCGCTCGCCTCAGCCTGGCCCCGCCCCCTGCATGGATTAGCCGCTCGCCCTCTGCACGCATCGCCCGCTCCAGCGTACACCGGCTCCCAGTACACATATGCAGGGAGCCGGCATACGCTGACGCCTCGCCCGCTCGCCCCCGCCACACATTGGCACACTCTGCCCCGCCCCCGGCGGACATAACCTTGCAATGCTGGGATCGTGACGGAGCCGGTGTACGCTGGTAACCATGATACACATCGCGTAACTATAGGAAGCGCTTCCCTTAGTTAGCCGATGTGTATCATGGTTACCAGCGTACACCGGCTCCCGGTACACATGTGCAAGGAGCCGGCATACGCTGACGCCTCGCCCGCTCAGCCCCGCCCCCGGCACACGTTGCCACGCTCGGACCCGCCCCCGGCGGCCCCAGCATTGGGGATGGAGCACGATGGGGGGGGGGGTGCAGCATGGATGATTGAGCACGATGGGGAGTGTGCAGCATGGAGGATGGAGCACGATGGGGGGTGCACAGCATGGGGGATGGAGCACGATGGGGGGTGTGCAGCATGGGAGATGGAGCACGATGGGGGGTGTGCAGCATGGGAGATGGAGCACGATGGGGGTGCGCAGCATGGAGGATGGAACACAATGGGGGGTGTGCAGCATGTAGGATGGAGCACGATGGGGGGGTGCAGCATGGGGGATGGAGCATGATGGGGGGTGCGCAGCATGTCAGATGGAGCACGATGGGGGGTGCGCAGCATGTCGGATGGAGCACTATGGGGGGTGCGCAGCATGTGGATGGAGCACGATGGGGGGTGCGCAGCATGGGGGTTGGAGTACAATAGGGGTTTGCGCAGCATGGGGGATGGAGCACGATGGGGGGTGCACAGCATGGGGGATGAAGCACGATGGGAGTTGCGCAGCATGGGGGATGGAGCACGATGGGGGGTGCGCAGCATGGGGGATGGAACACGATGGGGGGTGCGCAGCATGGGGGATGGAACACGATGGGAGGTGCACAGCTAGGGGGATGGAGCACGGTGAGGGGTGCGCAGCATGGGGGATGGAGCACGATGGGGGGTGCACAACATGGGGGATGGAGCACGATGGGGGTGCGCAGCATGGGGGATGGAGCACAATGGGGATGCGCAGCATGGGGGAAGGAGCACGATGGGGGTGCGCAGCATGGGGGATGGAGCACGATGGGGGTGCACACCTCCCCCAAAACACACACACACACCGCCACATGCGCACCGCACAACACACCACACACACACTGGGAACCACAAACACCGCCCTACACAGACACCCACACACACACACAGACAACGCCGCACACACACAACACCCAACACACAAACACCGTGGCATACATAAATATACGTACATACCGCGCAACACACACTGCACAAAACATACCTCCTCCCAAAACACACACACACGCCACACCCACACAAACCGCGCAACACACACAGCACCACACACACAGAACGCTGCAGACACACAGCGCTCCACAAACAATGCAACTCACACAACGCAACACACATACAACACTGCTCTCACACACCCCCACACCCAGACAACACCCAGAACATTTACAGCGCCCTACACAAACACTGGCAACTACACACAACATCTATATATATAACAAAAATCATACATTAACTACACAATACGTAAATTCTAGAATACCCGATGCGTTAGAATCGGGCCACCTTCTAGTATATATATATATATTTGTGTGTGTGTGTGTTTAAGAAAAATAAGATTTAAAGATCCGGTTTCCTAGGTGGGACGGATGAATCATTATATAATATCTGAGCGTTCCGTCAGAGCCATGTGGGGAGAAAGAAGTAACACATGCATTGCTATTAATTGGACCACCATTGGCAGATCTGGGGATCTCTTGCATCTCACCCTAGATTAGCTCTCCCAGGAAAGGGGTTTCCACGACAGGCACAAACCAAAATATATCATTTTTTTCTCTAAGTAGTAAATCCGAAAATATTGTGACTTAAGATATAATGGTGAATATGCTTTTTTTCCCCATATAGATTTATTTCCCATTTTTCAACAAATTAAATGGTGGTATGAAAAATTACAACTTGTCTTACGAAAAGGAAGCCCTCCGGCCACTATGCCGATGGGAAAAATAAAATAAAGAGGATATTAGAAGGAGGGGAAGAAATAAAGAGCTCACTGCACCATTCACACAGGAGACAGAGGACGCTCATTTTTTTGTGGTTGCAGTACGTCTACAGAGATTTTGGTGAATTCTAAGAAAATAATTTGGCAATCGTTATAATATCAAATTAAGGAATTGAACAATATAAAATTACAAAGTTATTTAGATTTTTTTTTAGAAAATCCCATTGTGGATATTCGCATTAATTGAATTTATTAAAGTGCAACATTACAGAATGCGGAGCTGATTACGGGGCGATGGTTATCAGCTAACCATACTTATTTCATTTGAATAACGCTCGGGAGACATTGTTTGTGTCAGCCTCATACAAAAGGCTTTATTAGTTCCGTTAACATAATTTTATATGTACACGTTTTAAACTATTTATCGGTGTTTTACCTCTGTAGTATTGACGTCTTAATATGACACAGTTCTCTTAGCACTAGAGAGCCTGTAATCTTTTCTGTACAGTCACCTGGGGCTTATGGCAGGGAGCGCTAATACCCATTGTTAACAGACTCAAATCTGTTTCCCTTCCATTGTACGGTGCTACTTGTCAAAGTAACAGTACACCCAGGGTAAAAGATTTTTACACAAAGAAACTTAAGTAAAGGCTGGCAAATTACAATTCATGTGCCTGTGAATAGTAAAGTCATAAGAGACGTATGGCGGTGTTGCACCTGGTGTAAATAATTATATGCTTGTAAAGGCGAAAAAAAGACTACATGCAAGGTAAAGAGCCAAGCCAAATGCCACATTGATTGTTTTGGATTAGGACATTTTTTGCAGATCGGAAGACAAATGTGTTCCTACAGATCAAGAGTTTTGATAAAAACTAGCAAACCTTTTCCCTCCCCACCTCCTTAGCCTTGGCTTTCTCCTTACACGCCAGGTTTCTCTCAATTTGCTCCTTAATCCCTCTGCTTCCGCTGCGTGCCGCGGTGAACCGACCAATGGAACTAAGACTTCCCCATCATCGGTGCAAGATTTATCTCGGTGGTCCATTTTTATTATGAGATGAAATCTCTCCTTTGCTCTAGAGAAGATTTTCTTCCTGGTGTTCTCAATAGAGTTAAATCCTCCTTCAGAGCTGGAAATTGACATTATAGCGGATTGAATAGAAAGCTATATTTTACCTTTACATCAATCTTTACAGTGATTTGGTCACAAGCAGTTAGTAAAGGTCAGGGTTTGTTTCATTTCGCAAATGGACTGAGACCCACTGCTGAAAACCAGCGAGGGGAAGGTTGTTGTATGGATGCTGAAAATAGTGTACATAGTGGTGGTGTAATATGTTGGATTCCTGTGTGTAGATGGAGCCGAAAAAATGAAAATGATAGTAAATTATTAAGGTTATTGAAAGGAGTTGTCTGATCACCAAAGAAAAAGTCTGCAGTTGCCATATGTGACTGTAGACTGATGATTTGGGGCAGCGTGGACAATACACACTGTCACGATTCTCCTGTATTCCTTGTGTGGGTGTGTAGAGAATTGGAAGAAGAGCAGGAGTCTAGACAGCATGTGACTGAAAGTAGTCAATTGCATAAATGAGGTGACGTGTATGTCCACCTGCATGGAGAATACATGTGAATGGTAACAGTATGCACATTACACACTGTCAAGAGTCTGCAGCCACATACAGTGACAACCCCTTTAATCTAGAGATCATCCTATAGCAAGCAATAGAGTATCTGGAAAATTATTCCCTCTCTCACAGAGTGTAAGCTCCTATGATCAGCAGGGTCCTCTCTGTCCTGTAGAGTGTAAGCTCTTATGATCAGCAGGGTCCTCTCTGTCCTGTAGAGAGTAAGCTCTTATGATCAGCAGGGTCCTCTCTGTCCTGTAGAGTGTAAGCTCTTATGATCAGCAGGGTCCTCTCTGTCCTGTAGAGTGTAAGCTGTTATGGTCAGTAGGATACTCTCTCATGTAGAGTGTAAGTTCTTATGGTCAGCGGGGTTCTCACACTCTCTTTCTCTCCTGTAGAGTGTAAGCTCTTATTGCGAGTGGGGTCCTCTCTCTCTCCCTCCTGTAAAGTGTAAGCTCTTTTGGTCAGGGGGGTCTTCTCTCTACTGTAGAGTGTAAGCATATATGGTCAGCAGAGTCCATTTTCTCTTCTGTAGAGTGTAAGCTCTTATGGTCAGCAGAGTCCTTTCTCTCTCTTGTAGAGTGTAAGCTCTTGTGGTCAGCAGGGTCCTCTCTCTCCTGTAGAGTGTAAGCTCTTATGGTCAGTAGGGTCCTCTCTCTCTCTCGCTCTCTCTCCTGTAGCGTGTAAGCTCTTATGGTCAGCTGGGTCGTCTTTCTTCTGTCTCCCTTGTGTATTTTACAAACATTTACAAGCTTTCCAGTATTGATATTCACACAAATTTATTTGCCACAAATTGATATTATTGCTAATACTGGGTTGTGCCACATTGTATGGTGGCTAATAGAGGTTATCAGCCATTTCAGAATAGGGAAAGGCTGACTGTAATGTCCTTCAGTAGGCATAAGGATTGTCTGTCTAGAAAAATATATGCCTTTCTCCCCATACAAGTAAAATATATCTTTGTACCGTGTTAGCCAGTAGAGATAAAAAAAATGTTTAAAAGAACAGAAGAACTTGTTCTTTTAAACAATTTTTTTTCTCCCCATAATCACAGCTTTTTACAGATCTCCAGAAACTAAGCTTCACCGTAAGTTATTAGCTATGTTCCCATATAGCGTCTCTGCTGCGGACCTCCTGCAGATAAAGGTGCCAGAAAACTGTGATGCAAAGGGTGAAATACGCAAAGACATCAATATTGTAAATAGATATGCTGTGGATATCAAGAAATTGATTATTGTATTTGGGAGATATTTGTACACAATGTGCATAAGATTTTTTTTGTAAATTTCATGCACAATGATGGTACTGTAAAACACAGCGGATTTTCAGCAAGAGATTTTGGAGCCGAAAATGCATTGCTTTGTGAAAACATAACCTCAAAATAACTTTGTATCCGAAAGTGCAGTTGCACCCAGGCCCAAGAGCTTAGGGTGGTTCAAAATATCTCTTTGGCCCATAGGAGAAGACGAGTACTATGAAAGACCCATGATATATACCAGGGGTCTCAAACTCGGCTGGGTGTATGGGCCGCACAGAGGAAAAAAATAATTTGGGGGGCCGCATTCTTTGCAGGACATAGTGACATTTTTATTGCTACCATATATTTTTTTTACACACCGAGCGGCGTTCGTCAGCCAATCACAGCCTCCTTAGGTCCGGGGAGGAGACACCACCACTCCTGAGGTCAGGCAGAGGTCCCCTCCTCCCTAAATTTAAGGTATTTGCAATGCAAAGTGATCGCAGCCACCGGGGCTCCAGTGCCGCGATTTCGCCATGACGTACTGGGTACGTCATGGGTCCTTAAGTACCAGGGAGCCATGACGTACTCAGTACGTCATAGGTCGCTAAGGGGTTAATGTGCCGTCCTTCACATACACGTACAAAAAAACCCAAAACACCATTCTTCTCACCTGTCCCGCGTTCCCTCGGCTGCCTCACCTCTGCTACTTGATGGCTGCAGTCCCGTGCCCCCGGTGACTATCGCGGCCGGTGCAGGGGCCGCAGTCCCTGGCAGCGATTTCTGACAAATGATTGTTTTGCCAGCACTGCACGCTCAGAGCCCATGACTCTGAGATCAGCGCCGGCAAAACATTCATCTAACAAAGTGCAGACAGTGGCTGCGGCCCCTGCACCAGTCGGGCCTGGGGGCCGCACGAGGCAGCCTGAGGGGCCGCATGTGGCCCGCGGGCCGCGTGTTTGAGACCTCTGATATATACAGTGGGGGGAAAAAGAATTTAGTCAGCCACCAATTGTGCAAGTTCTCCCACTTAAAAAGATGAGAGAGGCCTGTAATTGACCTCATAGGTAGACCACAACTATGAGAGACAAAATGAGAAAACAAATCCAGAAAATCACCTTCTCTGATTTGGCAAGATTTTTTTTTTGCAAATTATGGTGGAAAATAAGTATTTAGTCATCTAAAAACATGCAAGATTTCTGGCTCTCACAGACCTGTAACTTCTTCTTTAAGAGGCCCCTCTGTCCTCCACTCATTACCTGTAGAAATGGCACCTATTTGAACTTATCAAATGACACCTGTCCACAACCTCAAACAGTCACACTCCAAACTCCACTATGGTGAAGACCAAAGAGCTGTTGAAGGACACCAGAAACAAAATTGTAGCCCTGCACCAGGCTGGTAAGATTGAATTTGCAATTGGCAAGCAGCTTGGTGTGATGAAATCAACGGTGGGAGCAATAATAAGAAAATGGAAGACATACAAGACCACTGATAATCTACCTCAATCTGGGGCTCCATGTAAGGTCTCACCTCGTGGGGTCAAAAGGATTATAAGAACAGTGAGCAAAAATCCCAGAACCACATAGGGGGACCTAGTGAATGACCTGCATAGAGCTGGAACCACCATAACAAAGGCTACCATTAGTAACACATTACGCGGCCAGGGACTCAAATCTTGCAGTACCAGACGTATTCCCCTGCTTAAGCCAGTTCATGTCCGGGCCCGTCTGAAGCTTGCTAGAGAGCATTTGGATTATCCAGAAGAGTATTGGGAGAGTGTCATATGGTCTGATGAAACCAGAGTAGAACTGTTTGGTAGAAACACAACTCGTGTTTGGAGGAGACAGAATGCTGAGTTGCATCCAAAGAACACCGTACCTACTGTGAAGCATGGGGGTGGCAGCCTCATGCTTTGGGGCTGTTTCTCTGCAAAGGGACCAGGATGACTAATCTGTGTACATGAAAGAATGAATGGGGTTATGTATTGTGAGATTTTGAGTGCAAACCTTCTTCCATCAGCAAGGGCATTGAAGATGAAACGTGGCTGGGTCTTTCAACATGATAATGATCCCAAGCACACAGCCAGGGCAACGAAGGAGTGGCTTCGTAAGAAGCATATGAAGGTCCTGAAGTAGCCTGGCCAGTCTCCAGATCTCAACCCCATATAAAAGCTTTGGAAGGAGTTGAAAGTCCGTGTTGCCCAGGGACAGGCTCAAAACATCACTGCTCTAGAGGAGATCTCCATGGAGGAATGGTTCAACAATCAACATACTACCAACGGTGTGTGCCAACCGTGTGAAGACTTACAGAAGACGTTTGACCTCTGTCATTGCCAACAAAGGATATATAATAAAATATTGAGATGAAGTTTTGTTATTGACTAAATACTTATTTTCCACCATAATTTGCAAATAAAATCTTAACAAATCAGACGCGGTGATTTTCTGGATTTGTTTTCTCATTTTATCTCTCATAGTTGTGGTCTACCTATGATGTCAATTACAGGCCTCTCTCATCTTTTTAGGTTGGAGAACTTGCACAATTGGTGGCTTTATAAATACTTTCCCCCCCACTGTATATATATATATATATATATATATATATATATATATATATATATATATATATATATATATATATATATATATATATATAGGCCCTATTGGACATTTAACATTGGGGCCCTAAAGCTTTAAGGAGGGATCATTTCAATTTCATGTCTATTTTTAGAAAAATATGCTTCTTCTTCATCTTGGGTTGATATTTCACTCTTAATTCATGGGTAAAATTTGTATTCAGTTAGTACAGAGTTTTCCATTACTGTGATAGCAGATGAGAATTGGTTCTTATAAGATTCTATGGAGAAAAGAGGAGCTAGAGGCAGACACAGACATTCTCCTGCAAGTTCTCCTCAAATGACAGTTTCACTTTTTTTACCATAGATATAAAGTGTAACTGTCATTTTACGAGAACTTGCAGCACAATATTTGTATCTGCCTCTATTTTCTCCATTGCCCCACCCTCCACTTTTCATAGAATCTTATAAGCACCAACTGTCATCTGCTAGCTCAGTATTATAAAAGTCTGCCTTCCCTGAGTACAGAATTTACACATGAACTGAGAAAGAAAGATCAATCCAGGAAGAGAAAAGTGGATTTCTCAGATTTTTTTTTTTTATAGCATTATTAATTTATGAAAAACAAATTTATACAATGGTTATACAGGGAACAGCTGATCGGCGGGGGTGACAAATATTATTCCCCTACCAATCAGATATTGATGACCTGTCTTAAGGATAAGTGTTCAATGTTAAATTCCTGGACAAGCCCTTTAATATCATTCATATAAAAGCACTGGAGTCATTGGTGTGCTGACTGTCATCAGACATTGATGACCTATCTTAAGGATATATTATAACAAATAAAGAGACAGTTGCACTCTGAAATGTTGAAATATTACAGTGAATATAGAAATATGAATATACATTACTGCAGTGCTAAGAAAATACATGTAAAAAAGGCCAGTTTTATGTGAGCCCAACAGCCAACGTCAAGGCGTATCTCTTATGTTGCATCCTTATATACTCTAATGCCTCTCTTTGGGTTAAAAAGTTTCCGAACGGTAGGTGTTCAATGTTAACGTCCCAAACAACCCCTTTAAGTAAATTAAAGCTTAAAATATGTATATTTATAGAGACAGAGGAAAAAAAATATGGATAGATGTAAAATATTAGTCTTTTGTATGTAGAGATTATCACAGATGCTGATGACCTATCCTAAAGATAACAAATAAAGAGACAGTTGCTCTCTGAAAAGCTAAGACATATTAACAGTGAATATAGAAATATGAATATAGATTACTGCAGTGCTAAGAAAATACATGTAAAAAAGGCCAGTTTTATGTGAGCCCAACAGCCAACGTCAAGGCGTATCTCTTATGTTGCATCCTTATATACTCTAATGCCTCTCTTTGGGTTAAAAAGTATTTCCTAACGGTAGGTGTTCAATGTTAACGTCCCAGACAACCCCTTTAAGTAAATTAAAGCTTAGTATATGTATATTTATAGAGACAGAGGAAAAAAAATATGGATAGATGTAAAATATTAGTCTTTCGTTTGTAGAGATTATCACAGATGCTTAAAAGAACACCTATTTTTGACGCATCTTTACAATCTGGATATATGCCTCATTGAAATACCAATTAATACATAAAAATGGTTGAATGTCTAATCTTAGAAATTGATTGTCTGAGTAGCTTTTTCCTTTTGAAATAATAGCAGATGTAATCACATCTGGATATGGCTGTAATGTGTCTCATTTTATGCATGGCTTGTCCGAATGAGATTATAGGGCCCTGGGGGCTAGGCTTCATTATTACCGCACCACGCATTGTACAGAGATGCTTCCCCGGACGGCCATGAGAGAGGCTTTGGCTAATGAAGCAGAAACTGCATTTGAAACTTATAACCTATTTTCAGAATTGTGTTTGCGTTGAGCTATCGTTTCCGTCTCTATTAAAATATGTTTTGTGTTTTTCCTTTATCCCGGCAAGTATAAAAATATTTTCGTTAGGGATATATTTTTTATGAGTTTCGGTAAGCAATCTAGGTTACAGTCTTGTGGGCATCAAACACTAGGGGGCGGCAGCTCCTTTTCTTGGAACATTAACTGATGCGATGCGGCTGTATAGTCCCTTGTCACTCCGCATGCAGAAGTCACACAAAGGCCATGGGTATGTATATTACTATTAACACATAGGATAGATGATTTCTACAGGTTAGAGACAAAAAAGGATGCTTTAGTAGGCTATGTAACATAGGTGATGAATTGAGCGTTGTTGGCTGTAGGGTTTGTCTAAATATGAACAGCCATATATTCATACACAGTGGATACAGAAAATATTCAGACCCCTTTACATTTATCACTCTTTGCTTCATTGCAGCCATTTGGTAAATTCAAAAAAGTGCATTTTTTCCTCATTAATGTACACTCTGCACCCCATCTTGCCAGAAAAAAACAGAAATGTAGAAATTTTTGCAAATTTATTAAACAAGAAAAACTGAAATATCACATGGTCATACGTATTCAGACACTCATATTTAAGTCACATGCTGTCCATTTTCCTTTTGATCCTCCTTGAGCTGGTTCTCCTTCTTCATTGTAGTCCAGCAGTGTTTAATTAAACTGATAGGACTTGATTTGGAAAGGTGCACACCTGTCTATAAAAGACCTCACAGCTCACAGTGCATGTCAGACCAAATGAGTATCTTGAGGTCAAAAGAACTGCCCAAGGAGCTCAGAGACAGAACTGTGGCAAGGCACAGATCTGGCCAAGGTTACAAAAGAATTTCTGCAGTACTCAAGGTTCCTAAGAGCACAGTGGCCTCCATAATCCTTAAATGGAAGAAGTTTGGGACCCCAGAACTCTTCCTAGAGCTGGCTGTCCAGCCAAACTGAGCAATTGTGGGAGAAGAGCCTTGGTAAGAGAGGTAAAGAAGAACCCCAAGATCACTGTGGCTGAGCTCCAGAGATGCAGTAGGAAGATGGGAGAATGTTCCACAAAGTCAACTATCACTGCAGCCCTCCACCAGTCTGGCCTTTATGGCAGAGTGGCTCAACGGAAGCCTCTCCTCAGTGCAAGACATATGAAAGCCACATAGAGTTTGCAAAAAATCACATGAAGGACTCCCAGACTATGAGAAATAAGATTCTCTGGTCTGATGAAATGAAGATGGAACGTTTTGGTGATAATTCTAAGCGGTATGTGTGGCGAAAACCAGGCTCATCACCTGCCCAATACAATACCATCAGTGAAACATGGTGGTGGCAGCATCATGCTATGGGGGTGTCGTTCTGCTGCAGGGACAGGACGACTGATTGCACTTGAAGGAAAGATGAATGCGGCCAAGTACAGAGATATCCTAGAAGAAAACCTCTTCCAGAAGGCTCTGGACCTCAGACTTGGCCGAAGGTTCACCTTCCAACAAGACAATGAACCTAAGCACACAGCTAAAATAACAAAAGAGTGGCTTCAAAACAACTCTGTGACCATTCTTGACCGGCCCAGCCAGAGCCTTGACCTAAACCCAATTGAGTATCTCTGAAGAGACTTGAAAATGGCTGTCCACCAACGTTCACCATCCAACCTGACGGAACTGGAGAGGATCTACAAGGAAGAATGGCAGAGGATCCCCAAATCCAGGTGTGAAAAATTTGTTGCATCATTCCCAAGAAGGCTCATGGCTGTAACAGCTCAAAAGGTGCTTCTATTCAATACTAAGCAAAGTGTCTGAATACTTATGACCATGTGATATTTCAATTTTTCTTGTTTAATAAATTTGCAATAATTTCTACATTTCTGGGTTTTTTTCTGTCAAGATGGGGTGCAGTGTGTACATTAATGAAACAAAAAAAATGAACTTTTTTGAATTTACCAAATGGCTGCAATGAAACAAAGAGTGAAAAATTTAAAGGGGTCTGAATACTTTCCGTACCCACTATATTATACATAAGAACATTGTTCCAAGTCAATTTTAGAACAAATCAAGCCAGACATGTCACTCGCAGGGATCACCAAGCTACGACTTGCCTACTTTGAACACTTCGTATGAAGAGAGCAATCACTGGAGAAGGACATCATGGTCAGAAGAATAGAAGGAGCAAGGAGAAGAGGAAGACCAGCAACCCGATGACTGTTACTATCAATATAATGGTGGAGAAGACCCTGGTGGACCTATCTAGGCGGAGAAGACCCTGGTGGATCTATCTAGTTTGCACAAGATTGATCTTCCTACACAGCATTCATCCATCAAGTCACCATAGCTCAAGATCAAGCTGAAGGCCATTTGAAAAGAACGATAGGAACATAGATAGAAATGTAACTTGAATGAGTTCTACGATCAGTGCTTAAGAAGATATTTTATTAAGCTAGAAAGATACAGCTTTTTTGTGCCCAATGTACTTTAACCTGTAAGAAAATTAGATAGTTTGAAATTTGAGCATCAAACACACTTCATGTTGTTGACTGCTGGAGTGCCCCTTATTCATGGGTTCACGAGGTAAGACAATTTTACAAAAATTGATACTCGCCACTCCTTAACCACCATTGGGTCACCATCCAGTCTGCTGGATCAATATCCGAAAGAGGTGCAGCCACTGATTGATGGCATTTTGTCTGAAACCTCCCTGTGCCGATTATTAAGGGTTTATCCAATTCTGGACTGGCCCTTTAAAATTGAGACCACATGCTGCAGTCAGCCACGTGCACAAAACTCTACATACTTATGGTGGCCACTGGTTGCACATTTTTCTCTCAAAAGCCTGCCACTAAGACCACCGCTTGCATTTCCACTTTTAGCTAATAACCCTGGTGCAAGTGAACATGAACCAAAAACTACTTTATCAGCCTTTAACATATTCAAATAAAAAGTACACAGAAGGGGCAGTCACAATAATTGCAACCCAGTTACAAAATAAATCATTACTACAAGAGGACATGATAGATGCCAGATTTTTTTTAGAATGGTTGGAGCAGTGTATTTCTGCCGTGAAGCTACAAAATGCACAGACATGTACTTAAAGGGGTATTCTCAAGTTGTCTCTTGCACAGCTCAGAGCTCTGCAGACTCCTTACTTCCTGGTTTCTGGTAAGGCGGGCTCTTCCTCAAGTTGCAGATCTGTAGTATTAGTGGAACTATAAAGCTCTACACATGTTCTGCAATAATATATTCAGCTCTCAATAGTTTGTTCTGGATTACACTCCTATCTATCATTGTATTTACACATAGAGATAACAGAGCATTTGAGCAAGCACAGGGCTCAAGACAGTGAGAGCAGTGATAAGGAGAACTGCGTTGAAAGGTGCAGGCCTTTTGATTTAGCAAGATTTCTAACAGCTTTTCAAAAGTTGAGAGAGACGACTAGGGCACTAGGGCAGTAAGAAGATAACATCTGTATAGAAATCAGTGGGCTATAGAGAGGTGGTTGGTATGTTAGGAGTTAACCCCCTCTTCTGCAATGTAACTACTATGCATTCTCAGCCAGGGTCATAGTAGGCACTAATGACCAAGCTCCATGGAAACCACCTGTACACTATGAAAAATAAAAGCTCTCATAGCAAGAGAATGAAAGCAGATAGAAAAAGGAAGTCAATTGTAAACTTGCTTATTGTCATGCTCTCTAACTAATTAAATCCATGGAGAATACCTCTTTAGTTGATAAAATGATTTAGATAATTCACTAAGAGGAGACTTTCTGCATATGGCGCTGTGTTTTGTAGTTGTAGGAAGTTATCTGAGATAGCTCAAAGCTCCTGCCTGAGTGCACCCACAGAACAGAGTAGGAATTCAATAGAAAGCATATCACCATTTATGGCCTGAATATGACTTGATCCTTGCATTTTCACCAGTTTTCTCCACTCCCAATTCTATCTCTATCCTACAATTGACTTTTAACTAGTGGAACGAGATTAACCCATGATGTCTTCCATAAACAGTACAGAAGGAGAGTGAGTCCTGCTTCTCATTCATTAGTTGACACAGACAGGAGCAGCAGCTGCAGCATGACGGATATTACTCTGCAGTACTCAGCAGTGTAGAAGTGAATACAGCTCTCAGGTGAGATAACACACTTCTAGGCATCATCTTTCTGTATCTCCTTCTGTTTGTTTTCATGCTGATCCTCGTCTCTCCATAGAGTATAACAGGAGATGTAACTTGACACCTTATTATAATCTGTCTTTTCTTGAGCAAGACTGAGTTGAGCAGCTTTTTCAGAGTAAATAGTGGGTTCTGGCGAAAGGGGAAGAAGTGGCTCATGAGTGGAGAAAGGGGAAGAAGTGGCTCATGAGTGGAGAAAGAACCAGAATACTCTGATAAGATATATTACAAAGTTTCTCATAACTACCTATACTATTGATTTCTGCAAAGTTTGTTGAAAGTACGGTTCCCTTTTACGAAAAGCTCTACCACTATATTTTGGGTCTTCAGACTTTCTCATACTGTG
This sequence comes from Anomaloglossus baeobatrachus, assembly GCF_048569485.1. NCBI lineage: Eukaryota > Metazoa > Chordata > Amphibia > Anura > Aromobatidae > Anomaloglossus > Anomaloglossus baeobatrachus. Next base: position 44,527,348 of record NC_134364.1, on the reverse strand, counting down.
TCCATTATTTCTTTGGTTTTGTCTTGCTGGTTGTTCTTTAAAGGGAATCTGTCATGTCAAAAAATGCTACTAACCTACATATTAATGGTGTTCTAAAACTGCTCAGCAGTCGAACTAAGAAGAAAGGCTGTGGAAAAACAAGCGCAAATAGGGTCTTACCCCAATATGTGCGGGATAGGGAGGGGGGAATCAATATACTCACCAATTGCAGTTGTGAGAGTCACAACTACTATAAACGCATGTAATATCGATCCACGGCTGCAGCCACCCAAACGACAGATAACAGAAAGCGAAGGAGAAAGGTGTTTAAATGCCGCGCCAATAGATCACTTATGCAGATGTTCAGATCAATGTCACTTTATTATCATAAAGGTCGACGCGTTTCCGGAGCATCTGCCCCCTTCTTCAGGACCACCAGGTATAGAAATAACATCAAATCTGATGTTATTTCTATACCTGGTTGTCCTCAAGAAGGGGGCAGATGCTCCGGAAACGCGTCGACCTGTATGATAATAAAGTGACATTGATCTGAACATCTGCATAAGTGATCTATTGGCGCGGCATTTAAACACCTTTCTCCTTCGCTTTCTGTCAGCAGTTGAACTGAAAGACTGGCTACTTGGAGGAAATTAATTTTTTTTCCTCCCAGCAGCCTCCGGCTTTCAGTGATAAAGGTGCAGCTGACACAGCGTCAGTATCTGCTCTGTACATATTGATTTGTAGAGAGATGAATCTCGCTACACTGTCAAGTAAAGTGTGCTCAAAAAAATATATATATTTGTAGGATAATTCTGGCACTTAGCGTGCCAGAATTATCCTACAAATACAGTACATATTGATTGGCAGCTGTAACTGCTCCCCCATCACTAACTGACGGCCAGTTAAGCACTGGTATACTGTTTAACTGGTTGTTGGTAAATGCTCAGTGTATACCTAGGGGTGATTGAAGCCATGCTGGCCATAACTGTATGACTGAAAGCAGGAGACTGCCAAAAGGAAAAATGTAAATTTCCTCCCAATAGTCCCTTTAGAACACTATTTACTTACCATATTTTTCGTTTTATAAGACGCACCGGATTATAAGACGCACCCCAAATTTAGAGATAAAAAAAAGTAAGAAAAAAAAAATAAAAAAAAATGGGGTCCATTTTATAATTCGGTGGTGTCTTACCGGGGAGGTGGAATGGCAGCAGGGGTCACAGGAGGCAGGGTCGGTATAAGAGTATGGCAGCGATGTTATCAGCGTTGCAGAGGGGGGCCCAGATACTCATTGCGGGCTGCAGAGCTGCACGATGCTGGGGCAGCCGGGGCTGCACGATGTTGGGGCAGCCAAAGCTGCATGATGCTGGGGCAGCCGGAGCTGCACGATCCTGGGGCAGCCGAAGCTGCACGATCCTGGGGCAGCCGGCGCTGCACGATGCTGGTGCTCACTGCGAGCGGTGAGACACTACCATTCTGAAGATGTCGACGGTGAGAGCTTCAAAGAAATGGTGGCCGCAGTTGGCGCGTGCACAGATGAGAGCTTGAGCTCTATCTGCGCACGCGCCTACTCTGGGTGCCATTATTTGAAAGCCCTTACCGCCGACATCTTCAGAATGGCCCGTGCCTCGCAGAGCAGGCCCGATCGCCACCACCGCACAGAGTCTCGCAAAGCAGAAGAGGCTGCCTGCCGCCACCGCACAGAGCCTCACAGTTCAGAACCTTGCAGAGCATGGCCGCCTGCCGCCGGACAGAGCCTCGCAGAGCAGGGCCGCCCGCCGTAAGCGACATTCGGATTTTAAGACGCACCCCTCATTTTCCTCTCAAAATTTTGGGAGGAAAAGTGAGTCTTAGAATCCGAAAAATACGATACAGATTAACCCTATATTGTCAAGACAGGTTTCCTTTAAGACTTTACAACAACAAGCTCCACATCAATCATATGAATTAATACCCACAATAGTAATTAAAATAAAATATAATTAACATAAAATATAGTTTAAAAATAAAAGTCTCCATAGTGACAAAGCTAAAATTGACTAAAAATACACAATAACAGAGCTGCAACAAAATACAATATATAAAGTGTTAAAATAATATTATTCTTGATACATTAGATCGGATTGATTCCGCAGCATGCTTCAGTATAAACAAGCCATTTTTATCATTTTCCTTTTGAATTGTCACGATTGCACATTTATTATTATTATTTTTTTATATTTCATCAAATTAATTTTGTCGAATAAAAAGCCTCAATCTCTTCCCGCTCTCTAGTCATATTTAGGCATTGTTCTATATAATGAAACTTTTCTGTATGGCATGCAGGTGTTTGTACACCTGTGTTATAATGTCAATGAGTTAACCTAATTAGCTTGAAAAGAACAAGTACATTGCAGGCTGGGAGCAGCTAAAAGGCAGGAGTATCTATTTTCTTTTCACTGGCACAATCAGGAGAATAAAAACATGCTTTCATGGGTGGTCCAAAGAGCAAGAGTTTTTTTTTTCAACGGCCAAATGCAGGCTGGAGAACAGCTTCATAATAAGGCAATTCGGGAGCACATTCAGGGCAGGCAGCATGCAAAGGTTCAGGCAATCATAACTTCTTTATACAGAATGGAAATGTGTAATCCAAGTTTCTATCCCTGGTTTAAAAAAAAAATGCAATGAATAGGAATTGAATTTGGATTTAATTGCAGCTGTTGGTAAATAATTTCCTTTACCTTTCATACAAGCACGGAGCAAACATTTGTATTTACGCGAACAAGTGTTTGGAGAACTTTTTGTAGAACTTTGTAAAAGATATGAAAAAAATATTATCAGGGGCATCGATTACTTTCGTTTCAATTCTCCGTGAATGATATATTGGCTTTAGATATTGGGGGATGCCTCTACGTCTTGGTATTAGCGGGTTTTTTTTTTCTCTTTTTGCAGTTGGGGTTTTTCTAATAATCATTGAATAATTTTTCTCTGGAATATATCAATCAGTTGTTAGATTTTGTATTTTTAGTTATTTACTTAGACCATGCACCTCCTCTAAAATAACTGTTGTTGAGTTGGATCTTCCAATCTTCCATTGGATCTATCGTTAGTTTAGACTTGGTACTGTTCAAGAGTTTCTACCTTTCATTAAGGCTGGTTTTAGACGTCCGTGTTTAATCAGGTACCAGTCACACGCATGGTTATGGTCACACGTGTGTCATAGATGTGTCATACGTGTGGAATACATGTGGCACACGTGTGACATCCGTGTTTGCATACGTGTTACAGGTACTGGAGAAAACACGGGTCTGTGAAATAAAAAGATTTTTCATATTTACCTGCTTTCTCCGTCTCTGCTGCCTCCCTCTCTGGACCGCCGCTCATTATATTCATCGATTATTCACCGCACTCAGGAAGCCAGAGCATCGCGGGTACAGCACTGGGTACAGCACCACCGAGGACAGAACCGCGGGGACAGGTGAGTATTCACAAAGCACAGTGACATCCAGGATGTCATTAGAGTAGCTTCACAGGTTCATCAGAGTTCATTGGGAACTGTGATGAGTCCCCGATGCTGTCCCCGCAATGTTCCGGCTTCTAGGTTCTCACCACACACACACACAAACACACACACACACACACACACACACATATACACTGAGCACATATATACACACATAGGAGACACACATGGATACACACATAGCGCACATGCATGTATACACTGAACACACACACACTCTGCTGTATACTTACCCAGCGATGCGGTCCCCAGCACTGAAGTCCCCTGCGCTGCCCGCTTCCAGCTCCACAGGGCACTGAATATTCAGTAAGTATAATGAGCGGCGATACGGAGCGGGAGGCAGCAGAGCCGGAGACAGCATCGCTGGAGAGAGGTAAATATAGAAAATCTTTTTATTAAAAAAAAAACATATTTTCTCCGGTATGTTTTACACTGATGTCACACGGATCACATCAGTGTGCGATCCATGTGACATCTGTGCTGCCGGAGATGCCTGCGTGTGTGCGTGCGGGGTCATGAAAGGTCACCCGGTCCGTGTGCAAACATGGACGTGTGAGGCACATCATAGAATAACATGGGTACGTGTGACATCAGTGTTAAAACCGGATGTCACACGTACCTAAAACATGGACGTCTGAAACCAGCCTTACACTGTGTGCCATGGACAGAAATATCATTGGTGCAACCTATGTGGCCGCACCGAGGCCCAAGAGCTAAGGTGGCCCATTTCTATCTCCAAAGTATTATTATTTATTATTACTGCGCCATTTATTCCATGGCACTTTACATGTGAACAGGGGCACACATAATAGGGACAAGTACAATAATCATAAACAAAACAAGGCACAGACTGGTACAGGAGGAGAGAGGACCCTGCCCGCGAGGGATCACAGTCTACAGAAGGAGAGAGGACCCTGCCCGTGAGGGCTCACAGTCTGCAAGGGATGGGTGAGGATACAGTAGGTGAGGACCCTACCCACGAGGGCTCCAGTCTGCAAGGGATGGGTGAGGATACAGTAGGTGAGGACCCTGCCCGCGTGGGCTCACAGTCTACAAGGGATGGGTGAGGAGGATACAGTAAGTGAGGGTGGAGATGGTTGTGTGGTGCTGAGGGTTATAGCAGGTTGTAGGCTTGTCAGAAGAGATGGGTCTTCAGGTTCCTTTTGAAGCTTGTCAAGGTAGGTGAGAGTCTGATATGTTGTGGCAGAAAGTTCCAGAGTATAGGGAAGGCACGGGAGAAATCTTGGATGCAATTGTGGGAAGAGGAGATGTGAGGAGAGTAGATAAGGAGATCTTGTGAGGGTCAGCCGTTATGTGCAGGTATGTATCGGGAGACTAGGTCACAGATGTAAGGAGGAGACAGGTTGTGGATGGCTTTGTATGTCATGGTTAGCATTTTGAACTGGAGTCGCTGGGCAATGGGAAGCCAGTAAAGGGATTGGCAGAGAAGAGAGGCCGGGGAGTAGCAGGGGGACAGGTGGATTAGTTGGGCAGCATAGTGTAGAATAGATTGTAGGGGTGCAAGACTGTTAGAGGAGTGGCTACAGAGCAGGGGGTTGCAATAGTCCAGTTGGCTGATAATAAGGGCATGCACTAAGATTTTTGCAGCTTCTTGGGAAAGGAATGTACAAATATGGGAAATATTTTTGAGTTGGAGGTGGCAGGAGGTGAAGAGGACTTGGATGCGTGGCTTGAAGGAGACAGCAGAGTCTAGAGTAACCACCAGGCATTGAGCACATGGGACTGGGGAGAGTAAGCAGCCATTGACTTTGATGGATAGGTCAGTCCGGGGCATTGAATGAGGAGGAGGAATGATAACAAATTATGTTTTGTCCATGAGTAGATAAATTTGTGCATTTTGATGAGTTATTGGAAAGGGCTCATATAATGATTTTGCATAGGTGCCCTCTTCTGTCTGTGTCCGCCAGTGCTTTGTGTGCTTTTACAGCATCCATAATTTTCCGACCCGCATTCCTCTTCCATAGCAGCCTTTGGACAATTACTATCAAGTTGGTGGTTGTCAGGGTGGCCGAATAGTCCAAGGCACTTGTCACGTTCCCAATACCTCAGCACCGCTCCTTACCCACTGACCCGGTCGCACCATCCCAGCACCACTCCGTGACCACTGATCCTGTCCACGTGTCCACCGGTCACGGCTACCGCCCCCGCTCGTGCTCTCCTGTGTTCTGTTCCTGGTCTCAGGAGTCTGACTATGACTAATGCCTCTATATAGGACCAGGCCACGCCCACTCTCCTGGTCTTATAGGCCCAGCACACCTGAAGCAGGAAATGACATAGGGCTGTGCTGGGTATATAAGACTTGCCTTTCCATGTGGGCAGGGCCTGATCAATGTGTCTTGAAGCCTTGTCTTGTGAGCTAGGTGCTCAGGTCCCCTTGTGCCGTGTCCTGGACTACTGTTTGTCTTTCCTACCCAGCACCTATACCAGTATACCGTACAGTCTTAGGAACTCCGTGACCCCAGTGACTTTGTTCTTCCCGTCCCCTGTGGGACGCGGCTCCCGTCCCGGCCACACCAGTGCTCTGGCTGCCGTGTACCCTGCCCCCCGGTGGGGTGCTCGGTCCAGCGGATCCACCTCCTGGGTCTACCAGTCCTCCCGATCCTGACAGATTGATCAGGCCACGGATCCCGCTGGAGCACAAATGTCTGAGCTGGCTGAACTATGCCAGGAACTGGTGCAACAGCGTGAAACCTTACACCGCATACTGAAGTTCCTGACGTCTGTGGACCACCGGTTGTACACATTACAGACCGCCGCCTCGTCTCAGTCCATGCAGCAAACTGTGTCTGGATCCGAACCTGTTGTCTCCGCAGCCTCGCAACTTCACCTCGCTGCTCCGCCTCGGTATGCCGGGGACCCCAAGAACTGCCGTGGGTTTTTGAACCAGTGCTCGCTGCACTTCAAATTACTCCCGCACCTCTTCGCTTCCGACCAAGCCAAGATAGCCTTTGTGATGTCCCACCTGGAAGGCGAGGCGTTGGCATGGATAAATCCGTTGTGGGAGAACGAGGATCCGGTGACGATCGACATCCGGGAATTCCTTCAGGCTTTTCGAAGTACCTTTGATGAACCGGGACGCACTACTGCGGTTACCTCCTCGCTCCTCCGGCTACGCCAAGGAACCCTGACGGTGGGCCAGTACGCCATCCAGTTTCGCACGCTTGCCTCCGAGCTAGGCTGGAACAACGAGGCATTGATGGCAGCCTGTTGGGAGGGCCTTTTGGGCCGCATTAAGGACGAATTAGCCGGTCGTGACGTTCCCCGTACTTTGGACGCTCTGATATCCCTAGCCACCCGGATTGACCTCCGTTTCCAAGAGCGAACCAAGGAAGTATCCCGGGAGAAGCGACCAATCCGTCACATCTCCGTTCCGCAGAGGTCTACCGTTCCCCCGCCACTGCCGTTCTGCGATTCTACTCCTGAACCAATGCAAATTGACCGACTGAGCCAAGCTGAGCAACGCCGAGCAGAGCGACTTGCCCAGGGCCTGTGTTTCTATTGTGGAAGCGGTTCACATCTCCTCCGCTCATGCCCTGAGAGACCAGGAAGACCCCGAGTCCAAGGGATGCTGGGAACCGCCACCCTTGGTACTGGAATCCCCTCAGTCCCGGTTACACAGACTGTCCAAGTTACGACTGAGAGGGTCCGGTTCACGGCAGAGGCTCACATCGATTCGGGGGCAGCGGGTAATTTCATTCTACAAGCTACAGTGGACCGTTATCAAATACCGGTCATCCCGCTTGCTAAACCCCTTTGGTTCGCCTCCGTGGACGGAAAAACACTATACGAACCCGTCCGGTACACCACCGAACCCGTAAGACTCCGTGTTGGTGCTCTGCACACTGAGACTATTGCTTTGTATGTCATCCCGAGAATGGCTCCCGCGCTCCTGCTCGGTCTGCCCTGGCTACAACTCCATGACCCTGACATCAGTTGGCGCTCTGGCGCAATCACTCGTTGGAGTCCGTTGTGCCAGGATAACTGTCTACAGCCTGTTCCTCGGTCCCTGTCACCTGGGCCTGTCATGTCGCAACAGGAGGAAGAAGTGACGACGCAGTCCAGCGCCGTACAGCAACTCCTGTCTCTTGTACCTGTGGTGCCACCGGAACCAGAAGAGGAGACGACGCAGTCCAGCGTCGTACCACAACTCCTGACGATTGAGTCCTTGGTACCACCGGGCCCTGAAGAAGAAACGACGCAGTCTAGCGTCGCCCCACCGTCCCTGGCTATTGAGAATTTGATGTCACCGGCCACTGAGGAGGAGACACCGTCCTGTACCCGGTCCGAGACGCCCGATCCGATCGTCTACGACCCAAGTCCTGCTTCTGTCGGTCCCCCGCTTTCCGTTGCCATCGTTGCCCCCATTGCCACTGCTGGTAGATCTTCGGCTAAGCGTCGTGCGGCCAAGAAGGCGGTACGGGGTCAGCGGTCCTTCCCCGCCTTTGCGTTGGGTCCTGGTCCGGTGACTCGATCCGGGGTGCCCCTGGGGTACTGTGCACGGAGGGGGGGCATAGAGGGGGGGGTACTGTCACGCACCCGATACCTCAGCACTGCTCCTTACCCACTGACCCGGTCGCACCATCCCAGCACCGCTCCGTGACCACTGATCCTGTCCACGTGTCCACCGGTCACGGCTACCGCCCCCGCTCATGCTCTCCTGTGTTCTGTTCCTGGTCTCAGGAGTCTGACTCTGACTAATGCCTCTGTATAGGACCAGGCCGTGCCCACTCTCCTGGTCTTATAGGCCCAGCACACCTGAAGCAGGAAATGACATAGGGCTGTGCTGGGTATATAAGACTTGCCTTTCCATGTGGGCGGGGCCTGATCAACGTGTCTTGAAGCCTTGTCTTGTGAGCTAGGTGCTCAGGTCCCCTTGTGCCGTGTCCTGGACTACTGTTTGTCTTTCCTACCCGGCACCTGTACCAGTATACCATACAGTCTTAGGAACTCTGTGACCCCAGTGACTTTGTTCTTCCCGTCCCCTGTGGGACGCGGCTCCCATCCCGGCCATGCCAGTGCTCCAGCTGCCGTGTACCCTGCCCCCCGGTGGGGTGCTCGGTCAAGCGGATCCACCTCCTGGGTCTACCAGTCCTCCCGGTCCTGACAGCACTGCATTCAGGTTGCAGTCGCTACTGGAGGTGTGGGTTCGAATCCCACTTCTAACAGGGTTCTCTAACATTATTTTCTTTACCCGATGGCCCTTGAGGTCCCTTCCAACTCTACCATTCTATAATTATATTAAACATATAGCTGGGATGATTTAGGAAAACCTGCACTCACTTGCAGGGCATTGAACCCGATGGCCATTGAGGTCCCTTCTCTGTGATTCTATACCTTAAAAGGCTATTTTGAAGCTTGCATCTTTAATTTTCCACTAACAAGGTCAGTGGTGGATACTAACGAACCATTTTAGAGATGATCAAAACTCTTTCCAGTCTCTGTCCCTACTAGAAGATACACCGGGGCCAATTTTTAAGGGAACCCAATGTTTAGACCCTTTCTAAAATATAGCTTTTTTAGACCTTGTAAATCTCTAAGCACCATCATTCATTTAGAACCTACACATCTCTATAATCGCTTTTAATAGTATTTTTACATATTTCAAATTTCTTGATAGATTTTGGTGACACAGCTGGTGGAGGGTAACATTATCTTTTCCATTGAGCCTTGGCTTTGGGAGTTTGGGTTTTGGTTCATGTTCTGGACATGGATACAACTACTTCACTGGAGGACATAGTTTTGCAGCTAATGGGTACTCGACTCAATTGGTAGACAAGCCTCAGATTTGTATGATAACTGGTGATAGCTGTGTAAGGAGAGATTTGAGTATAAAGGTAAATGTTGATCCAGCTCTTGGAGGCTGAGGCAAAAGCAGTGGTTATAGAGGAGAAAGAAATTAAGCATCTTTTTCTAAGCTAAATTGTTACCAACAGAATTTCTGATCATCTTGTACTCTGAGACGTTTATCTATCTTGAGAAAGGTACTCCATTTTGCACCTGTGACATCCGTGTCAGTGCCTGACCCCTGTTTTTACTTTTGTCACACTTAACGCAGGGCAATAACATGGCGGTATTAGGTATTCTTTGGGACTTTTGGTGCCATTCATGGAGCTAAAGGATTAACTTCTATATCTGGGTAGTGATATCTTCCTGCAGTTAGATCTGAGTTCAATGCCGATTCCATACTTCCAGTTATAAATTTCAGTTTGAGCCAGTCTCTGCTTCTGTGGTGCTATTTTGATCAATCTGTTTCCTGGCCTCGACTTGCATTCTGACTACTGGATTCCTATCCTGTCCTTGAATTTGTCCTTCTAGCAATGACCTTGCAGGAATGATGCTTTTTTGCTGCCAGCTTGCTTCACTGGCCAGCAGCATACTCTCATCCCCCAAGGCAAGAGCCTCTGTATGTACAGATCCCTGGGGTTAAAGGATGAAGATATATGATTGCACTAAGCCTGCCTGTGGAAACCCTATAAATAGCTTCCAGGCTCCCTTGCACATTGCCAACGTGTCCGCACCTTTGTCAATGGAGAGGTGACCATGCATGCATCGTTTTCTCTATTGACTTCTATTGAAATTTTGAAAATAGTCTTAGTCACTTCTCTATTCTTTATCGTGTGAGATGGGTCCTGTTATTAAAGTAATTACAAATTTCAGAGTTAGGACACATAGCTATCATGCATTTATGATACATTGTTTCCATATGCCAAATATTTAAGATGGGAACACCCCTTTAACCTCCGATTTCTTATAGCGCCATTACTTATAGATTTTCCTAATATATTCAAGTGCATCTCAATAAATAAGAATATGATCTCAAAGTTAATTTTTTTCAATAATTCAATACAAAAAGGAAACACATACTGTATATTATATAGAGTCATTACACACAGAGGGAGCTATTCCTATATATTATATAGAGTCATTACACACAGAGGGAGCTATTCCTATATATTATATAGAGTCATTACACACAGAGGGATCTATTCCTATATATTAAATAGAGTCATTACACACAGAGTGATCTGTTTGAAGTGTTGATTTCTGTTAATGTTGATGATTATGGCTTACAGCCATTGAAAACCCAAAAGTCATTATCTCATAAAATTACAATAATTACCACAAAACACCTTCAAGGCTTCCTAAAAGTTTAAAATGGTCCCTTAGTCTGGTTCAGTAGGCTACACAATCATGGGAAAGACTGCTGACTTGACAGATGTCCAGAAGGCAGTCATTGACACACTCCACAAGGAAGGTAAGCCACAAAAGGTCATTGCTAAAGAAGCTGGCTGTTCACAGAGTGCTGTAATCAAGCATATTAATGGAAGGTTGAGTGGAAGGAAAAAGTGTGGTAGAAAAAGGTGCACAGGTGTAATGACACAATATATAATATATGCATTTTCTTTTTTTGTATTGAATTACTGAAATAAATTAACTTTTTGATGATATTCTAATTTATTGATATGCCCCTTTATAGTAGGTCTCAATGGTGTAAACTAAGGATTATGTGTTTTAGATGGAGCCTTTTAACAATTGCAATCTTTACCATAGAGACAGTTCTACTGAAGTTTTTGAGATTAGTAATGTGGGCAGAGAACGCATGGCTTCCACGTATAGTCTGCTACATCATTATCAATCCAACACAACTCTCCGGTTACAAGTGATTTCCTTGCGAATCCTTCCGTCAATACCCTACAGTCACTCTACAGTCACTCTATATAAAAGTACATGAATTGAACAGACTAAATATGTTTCACGTGACAAATTACAAGGCTCAGTAGAGCGCTTCATACAGTATTAAGTTACCCCGGTGGCTAATCGTGTATCAACTAGGAAAGGTATTTCCACAATGACTTGACTTGACACCCAACTTCTAATGTCATTAAGGTATTAGTGTCAAACAGCAGCTCCTTGTATAGAAGTCAGGAGTGTAATACTGAGGCCCGGGCAGGAAATACCTTCAGCTGCTGACTTAACTGGGATTTATTCTTTATCTCTCGTTAGGAAAGCATTGTAGAAGATTTGTTCCGGGGCCATCTTTTAAAATACAATATCTACATTTGCACTGCAAAATTTATTACATCCTTTATTTTATTAAGTTCTGTTACTGTCCTGTCTTTGTATCACAAACCTGTAGGTCACTTAATTAATTATTTTTTTAAATATTAGTGTTGGGCAAAGCTGATAAAATTTCAAGGTTGCTAATTTTTTGAGGAAATTCGATTCGATTCACAATTAAATAATTTGCAATTGATGCAAATTCAATGTACATTCCTATGCTCTGAGGTCTCTCCAGCCCCAAAAGCATACTAAAAGTGCAAAAAATATATACTTACCCTTCACCTTCCACACTGCACAACTCTGCTCTGCTCCGATTGTCTTCCTCGGTCCCATCATTGGTACAATCTTCACTAGGCCATCTTTGGCGTTTCTGACATCCAACATCTTGAGCTTCTCCTGTGTAGTCAACGTAGGAGACACCATTAGAAGACCACATAAGTGAACTGACTGGTGAAGGCCAAGTTAGCATTCATTTTGTACATTTTTTTAACCCTGACTTGGCCCTTAAGAATGAAGCAAAATGACAGCACAAATCAAAGTACAAAAAAATGGATTAAGGGTAGGCAAATTAGATTTTTTTGTAAAATGATTATAAAGAGAACTATCTATCCAAGTGATCATCTACTCTGGGGTTTACGTCTTTTGCTTTGGTTTTCTGCTAAGTTTAAGTAACACAATGACTTTACTGGTGGCTCTAACACTTTAAGGCCCTAGTTCATTCATTAAGACTGTTTTTTTTCACCAAGGGATGTACTGGAGCCAGAAGCTCCTGATTCATGCCTCTTAAAGTGCAACAATCACCAGGATTTTCCTATATAACCTAAAGCCAGCTCATAGTATAGAAGTCACTGACTTCTATACTATGAGTTGTATATGCTGGATTTTAAGAATATCTAAATAAAGTGGAGTTTTTTATTCACTGGACGGCACTGGACTACTTTTTCTTTTCTATTAACCTGGTGGGCAGACAATTGCGTGCACAGGACATCAACATTTACCAGCATTCAGCTGATCGGTGAGCTGGATTTTTTCCTTTTGTTTTTATACATTGAGGTTTTATGGAAGCAGCAATACCAAACATGTGTACTCTTTTTTATTATTACATACAGATACATATTTATTTGATTTTTTTTTCATTATTTTTTCTTTATTTTTGTTTTTTTTTTAAAAAATAATGTTATAATGTTATATATTTTTTTAACTTTTTAATTTTTACACTATTTTCCTTAGTCCCTATATGGGCCATTACCTTTTATTGCACTGGCTGCATGTATAATGAATTCTAATGCACCAGCATTGCAATACATTAAACTGTCATTGCACTACTGATAGAAGCCACAGAGTTCATGTAATGGGTACGTCCAAGATCGGGAAGTCCCTGACAAGCAGGACATACCCAGTACGTCCAAGGTCAGAAAGGGTTAATACTGCTCTTAGCTGCATTTAGTGTAGGTAGTGTTGCCCGCATGGCACTTTCCCAGGTTGGGTCAGTAACTTCATCAACCACCACCTTGTCTTCCACTTCCCCACTCTGGTCCTCCTTCTGACTTGTTGACTTAACAACATCATTTGTTGGCAACTGAGTCTCATCATCATCTACCTCTTCAGACAATAATTGATGTTCCTCATCGTCGTCTTCTTCTGTCTGTGGCTACTCAAATATTTGGGCATCACTACACATGATCTCCTTATGTACCTCTTGAAATTTGCAGGGCAAGAGGCCAGAATCAATAAATGGAAAGGTAAAGAGCTCCTCAGAGTGTCCGAGTGTGGCATCACTTGTATCTTGGGATTCGTCATGGTTAGAGAAAGGAGGATCAGGGTGGGGTGTTATGATTCAGGGACCGAGGAGGATCCAAAAATGCGTAATCCCAAAAAGGTAACAGAGTGGCTGGAAACTTAATGAACTGCAGACCTAATCCTGACACACAACTAACAGTAGCCGTGGGGCGTGCCTACGATGACCTGGACGCCTCCACAAAGCCGGAGAACTAAATAATCTCACAGATAGAAATATACAAAAGCTAATCTACCTCAGAGTAGTCCCCAAAGATAGATAGATAGCCCCCCACATGTAAAGGCTATGGTGATATAGAAAAATATAATACAAAGCCAGAAAAGACAGATTTCAGCAAAGGTGAGGCCCAAACTATCTTTATAGGAAAGGATAGGGAAGATAAACTGTCTGCAGCCGTAAAAACCTTAATATATACCAGCACTACTGATATGGAAAAATCCTGAGGTCACACAACCTCTCCCCCACTGTACCAGCACTCAGATGTTACTTTGATCCAAAAACACTAATACAGATGAGGGACTAAATTAATACCAAGCATAACAAACACAAACCTTACAGAATCATGGAGCTAAGTATACAGACACTCAAAGCAGGGAATGATCCCATTCCACCACGAGCTCCACACAGACAAAATAGGAATCATGCATTAGTAGCAAAGCAGAAAAAGCAACAAGAAAGTGGAAAACAAACAGCAGAGGTACAAAGACCTGTTATGATCCGGAACCATGGAAGATCACAATAGATCATTGGCAAAAAAGGTGACAAGAGCATTGGCAACTAATCTGGCCGCCATCCTCTTACTAACCATCAACACTAGAAGTAGCTGAGGGGTGAGCTAACATCCTATGCACCGCAAACCCTGCTGGAGAACTAACTATCCTAAAGTAAGGAAGGATGAATAACTCTCTGCCTCAGAAATAGACCGCAAAAGTATAGCAAGCCCCCCACATTCAAAGACTACGGTGATATAGGAAAACACAATACACAGATGGATGATAGGATTAGCAAAGGTGAGGCCCCATTGACTAAATCGGAAATGATAGGAAAGGGGCTGATGGTGGCCAGAGAAAAACCCTACAAAATTCCAAATACCTGATAGTACAAAAAGTCCTCAGATCGCACGATCTGAACTCCATCCTATATCAGGTGCTCTTGTCAAACCAATGAAGAGAAAACAGGAACAATTACAAATTCAAGAAGCAACAAACACATGGACTTATAGGAGCAATACTCCAACATAGCTGCAGGGAGCTTCCCAGCTAAACAACAGAGAGGTAAGATTCCTGCATGCAAATAAACTGGCAATAATCACAGTAAATGACAAACCCAGATAAGAACAAAAAGAACAAAACAACATAAGAAAGAACGAAGCACTTATCTGGGATAGATGTGGTCTGGAGCAAGATGAGAAGGCTGAAAAACTAAAGAACAAATGACAACCGGCTCAGACTGCTAGCAGACCAAGGTTTAATTAGGCAGAGAGTTAGCAATGGAAACGCCCATTGCTCCAGCACACCTAGTCTCTGTCCAAATTATTCCTGGCCACAAGAGGGAGCCTCACAGCAGCAAAAGCATAACTGACATTCACAACAGTACCCCCCCTTGAGGAGGGGTCACCAAACCCTCACCAACGCCACCGGGTCTCTCAGGATAAGCATGATGGAAGGCGCGAACCAACCTGTCCGCTTCAATGTCAGAAGCCACACCCCACGAGCTATCCTCCTGCCCATAACCCTTCCATTTCACAAGGTACTGAAGCTTCCGCCTACAGTGACGGGAATCCAGAATTTTTTCAACCTCATACTCCAGATCCCCTTGTACCAAAACAGGGTCAGGAGGCGCTGCTGCAGGAACAGTTGGCTCCACATGTCTCTTCAACAAGGCCTTATGGAAGACATTGTGAATCTTAAATGACGCAGGCAGAGCCAAACGGAAAGATACAGGGTTGATAATCTCCGAAATCCTTTAAGGTCCAATAAATCTGGGTTTAAATTTAGGAGATGGAACTCTCATAGGAATATTTTTAGAGGACAACCACACCATGTCCCCCACTTTAATTTGGGGGCCATCAGTTCGACGCCGATTGGCAAACTTTTGGGCAGTTTCTTGGGATTGAAACAATTTATCCACTACCTGCCCCCAAATCTGCTGCATTCTGTTTACCACAGAATCCACCCCCGGACAGTCAGATGCCTCAAGCTGCCCCGACAAGAACCTGGGGTGATACCCAAAATTGTAGAAAAATGGGGACACCAATGTGGTAGAGCTAGCCCTATTCTTAAGGGCAAATTCAGCCAAAGGCAAAAATGAAACACAATCATCCTGATCCGCAGAAACAAAACACCGTAAATAGGTCTCCAGGGTCTGGTTAGCCCTTTCAGTCTGACCGTTGGTGTGAGGATGAAACGCCGAGGAGAAAGACAGCTGAACACCCAATTTGGAACAAAAAATCCTCTAAAATCTGGATACGAACTGCACTCCTCTGTCAGAAACAATGTTTTCAGGAATACCATGTAAATGAACAACATGTTGGAAAAACAAAGGCACCAACTCTGATGAAGACGGCAACTTAGATAGGGGCACTAAGTGGACCATCTTGGAGAATCTATCACAGATCACCCAAATCACATTCATTTTCTGAGAGACGGGACGCTCTGAAATAAAATCCATAGAGATGTGCGTCCAAGGTTTCATAGGTACTGGCAAAGGCAATAATAGCCCACTAGAACGTGAACAACAGGGCTTGGACCTAGAGCAAACTCCACACGACTGCACAAAACTACGGACATCCCGGGACAGGGAAGGCCACCAAAAAGAGTTGGCTCACAAGATCCTGAGTACCAAAAATGCCAGGATGACCCGCCAAAACAGAGCAATGAACCTCAGAGATAACTCGGTTTCTCCATTGGTCCGGGACAAACAGTTTCCCCGCAGGACATCTCTCAGGTTTATCCCCCTGAAATCCCCCCCAGTGCCAACCGCAGATCAGGCAAAATGGCCGAAAGAACTACACCATCATTCAGGATAGTAGACGGCTCGGCAACCTCCAAAGAGTCAGCACAGAAACTCCTGGAAAGGGCATCGGCCTTAACATTCTTGGAGCCTGGCAAAAAAGAGACCGCAAAATTAAACCGAGTAAAAAACAAAGCCCACCTGGCCTGTCGAGGATTCAACCTCTTGGCAGATTCCAGATAGGTAAGATTCTTGTGGTCCATAAGCACCACAACTTGATGTCTAGCCCCTTCCAACCAATGTCTCCATTCTTCAAATGCCCACTTCATAGCCAATAATTCCCGGATGCCCACATCATAATTCTGTTCAGAAGGAGCAAACTTCCGAGAGAAAAAGGCACAGGGCTTACGTTTACCCGAAGTAGCGTCTCGTTGAGACAGAACAGCTCCTGCTCCGATCTCTGAGGCATCGATCTCAACCATAAATGGGCGAGACATATCAGGTTGCTGCAGGACTGGGGCAGAAGTAAACCGCCCCTTAAGCTCCTGGAAAACCACAATTGCCTCTGGGGTCCAATTCTCAGCATCAGCTCCCTTCTTGGTCAAATCTGTCAGAGGTTTGACAATGGCAGAAAAATTGGCTATAAATTTACGGTAAAAATTTGCAAACCCCAAAAAATGCTGCAGGGATTTTAGAGAAGTCAGTTGCACCCAGTCGTAAATAACCTGAACCTTAACCGGGTCCATTTCGATAGCGGAGGGAGAGAAAATGAACCCCAAAAAGGAAATCCTGTGCACCCCAAAGAGGCACTTTGACCCCTTAACGTACAGTGCATTATCCTTGAGTATCTGAAAAACAGCCCGTACTTGCCCAACATGAGAGTTGCAATCATCAGAAAAAATCAAGATGTCATCCAAATAGACAATCAAAAATTTACCAATAAGGTCCCGGAAAATGTCATTCATGAAGGCCTGGAAGATGGAGGGGGCATTAGTGAGCCCAAAAGGCATCACTAGTAGAGATGAGCGAGCCTCTAGAGGCTCGAGTTTGGTTCGGTTCGTCGAACGGAGGCCGCGTTCGAGTTCGGTTTGGCAAACCGTTCGACGAACCTCTCGAACCCCATTGAAAACAATGGGAGGCAATCATAAACACATAACACATTGTAAATCTACACATACAGTTAATAAATTTTGCCATAACACTTACAGGTACCCGCGACGCGTCCTGCACTCTGTCTCCCACCACTTTTCCTTCCGATAATCCCTGCGTCCTCCCGGTAACCAGCACTGATGATAGGACCTATCGTGACATCAAAATAGCATGTGACCAGTCACGTGTCTATTATCTCATTGGTTACAGACTGGTCACATGGCTAGATGTCATGCTAGGTCCTGTCAGTGCATCTCTCCAGTACGCGGTGATCGTTTGTGTATCTCCGTGTACCGGCGAGATGCTCTGGCACACGGTTGGCTTCCCCGTTCTGCTTCCCCATTACGTTATTCACCGGCCACAGCCGGTCAATAACGGAGATCTGTTACGGGGCTGCCTGGTATTATAACTAATTACGAGTAACAGGCAGTCAGGGCCCACCGTGCAACTGCTGCTAGTGACAGCAGAAAAGGGTGTCTGTACCACAGAAGTAGTACTTGTTCCTGTTACTTCACAGCAACACTAGGACTAGTGCGACACACCCTGTTTAACTCACAGCGAGTACTGTATTAGCATAAACTAATATGTGGTGGCAAATAAATAAGTTAGGGCGACTACCCATACGAATAGGAAATACCTCTGTTACTTCACAGAAGTAAGCTAGTAAATTAGCAAAGCATAAACAATGCTCCTAGGTAAGGAGAGAATGCACAGGTCTCCTGTTAATGGTCACAGGCAAACCTAAGAACTAACCTCTATTATGCTCATAGAGGAAGTGTAATATGACAACTGATAACAGAGAGCAATAGCTTTCTCTGAAATGGCTCAAGTGCAAGTCCCTGTCCAAGCCCCGTGTGCTAACCGCACTATAAGGAGAGGTAACAGCAGAGAGTAAACAGGAGCGAAAGGGGAGAGGTTCCTACCTAGCCCGACTCCCTTAAAGCATGGGAAGTGGGTATATTATGCAGACTCGCATGGAGCATCTACTCCCACACAAGCACATGTAACGACTGAGCTCCGAGAGGTGGGCTCCAGGGCCCTTTATAAACTTGGCTCCGCCCACAAGATGGAGGATAATTAACAGGAACAACCCTGGGCCAATAGTAACGAGCAACGACAGAAGTGACGTCACCCTCGGCCAATCATGTAATGCCACATCACATGCCGAGGACTATGTGATCCCCACATCATCTGTGACATCACACGGCCAATCATGTAATGCCACGTCACATGCCGAGGACCATGTGATCCCCGCATCATCTGTGACATCACCCACGGCCAATCATGTAATGCCACATCGCAGACATGCTCTGAACGGAGTACACACTTAGCCTCAGAAATGACCAAGTCCGTGAGCATGCTCAGTAGCTCAAAATTGGGACTTAGACTCAGGAAGCTAAGAAGTTCCCAAACGACTGGAACGACGCAAACGAGAAGCAGAAGGGGAAGAAGAGGAACGTGGAGCAACAGACCCAGGGGCCGTAAGAGAGATCACCGTTGCTATAGCAACGCGCCTGTCAGCGGTGACGTCACTGCTTACAGCCAGCAGCCTCAGCTCACTCACGGAGTGAAAAGACTGCACGGGGAGCAGCAGCGTCTTCCTCCCATGCAGCGCTGCTGATGTAGCAGAGCTGCATGGGTTGAAGGAGAAAGAAGACAGAAGACCATGGATCTTGGAGGGATATGAGGGAGTAATAAACATGGAGTCTCTAAGTGTGTCTGTGTATTTATTTCTATTAAAGTATTTTTTCTCTGTGTGGTGTCTTTTTTTTTTAACCCTTTATTGGAGATTCTTAATGGCCGGGTCAAACTTGCCTGACATTAAGAATCTCTGGCTTAATACTAGCTAGTAAAACAAAGCTAGTATTAACCCATTAGTACCCAGCGAGCAACTGTCACCAGGGCAGCTGGAAGAGTTCGATACAGCGCCTGATGATGGCGCTTCTATGAAAGCGCCATTTTCTGGGGCGGCTGCGGACTGCAATTCGCAGCAGAGGGGCCCAGAAAGCTCAAGCCAACCTGTGCTGCGGATTCCAATCCCCAGCTGCCTAGTTGTACCTGGCTGGACACAAAAATGGGGCGAAGCTCATGTTGATTTTTTTTTTTAATTATTTCATGAAATTTATGAAATAATTAAAAAAAGGGCTTCCCTATTTTTTTGTTCCCAGCCGGGTACAAATAGGCAGCTGGGGGTTGGCGGCAACCGTACCTGCCTGCTGTACCTGGCTAGCATACAAAAATATGGCAAAGCCCACGTCATTTGTTTTATTAATTATTTCATGAAATTCGTGAAATAATTAAAAAAAAACGGGCTTCCCTATGTTTTTGGTTCCCAGCCAGGTACAAATAGGCAGCTGGGGGTGGGGGCAGCCTGTAGGTGCCTGCTGTACCTGGCTAGCATACAAAAATATGGCAAAGCCACGTCATTTTTTGGGTGGGCAAAAAACTCCTGCATACAGTCCTGGATGGAGTATGCTGAGCCGAGTAGTTCTGCAGCTGCTGTCTGCTCTCCTGCATACACTAGTGAATGTAGCATGCTAAGCCTTGTCGTTCTGCAGCTGCTGTCTGCTCTCCTCCATTCAGACAGACAGCAGCTGCAGAACTAAAAGGCTCAGCATACTCCATCCAGGACTGTATGCAGGAGTTTTTTGCCACCCAAAAAAATTATGTGGGCTTCGTCATGTTTTTGTATGCTAGCCAGATACAGCAGGCAGCTACGGGCTGCCCCCAACCCCCAGCTGCCTATTTGTACCCGGCTGGGAACCAAAAATAATGAAGCCCTTTTTTTAATTATTTCATGAATTTCATGAAATAATTATAAAAAACGACGTGGGCTTCGCCCAATTTTTGTGTCCAGCCAGGTACAACTAGGCAGCTGGGGATTGTAATCCGCAGCTCAGGGTGCCCAAGCTTTCTGGGCACCCCTGCTGTGATTTGCAGTCCGCAGCTGCCCCGGAAAATGGCGTTTTCATAGAAGCGCTATCTTCTGGCGCTGTATCCAACTCTTCCAGCTGCCCTGGTGACGGGTGGCTCGCTGGGTAATAATGGGGTTAGGGCTAGCTGTATATTATCAACTGGCCCTAAGCCCGAAATTCATGGTGTCATGCCAATATTACACATGGCCACCATGAATTTCTAGTACAGATAAAAAAAAACTACAACACAGAAAAATATTTTTATTACAAATAAAACACAACACAATTAGTGACTCCATTTTTATTGAAATAAAGAACCCCCCTCCGCAGTAATCCTTGGTCAAGGGTCCCGCGCCGTCCAATCCGGATCCAATATCATCTGATCGGTTTGCTGGAAGACAAATCGATCAGATGATGTGTCAGGTTCAAGGGCCTGAATCACATGACACAGCAGCTGATTGTATAAACAGCTTTTATACTATTAGCTGATGCATCAGTGCAAAAAAACCAACAAACTACACACTTCAGTGCAGACTCCTGTCCGACAGCATCGGCTGATAGTTTAGCCGGCCGGGCGGTAAAAAGCCGGCCTCACTGCTCGACTTATAGGGTCAGCTGATTCCGTCAGGTGACCGCATCAGCTGATCATCGCCAGGCCTGCGAAAGAGAGAGAGCGAGAGAGAGAAAGAAGAGAGAGAGAAGATAGAGAAAAGAGAGAAAAAAGAGAGAGGAGAGAGAAGAGGGAGGGGGAGAGAGAGAGAGGAGAGAGAAGAGAGGGGAGAGAAAAGAGAGGAGAGAGAGGAGAGAAAAGAGAGAGAAAAAAGAGAGAGGAGAGAGAAGAGAGAGGGAGAGAGAGAAGAGAGAGAAGAGAGGGGAGAGAGAAGAGAGAGAGAAGAGAGAGAGGAGAGAGAGGGAAAAAGAGAATAAGAGAGACTGAGAAAAAGAGAGATAGAGAAAAAGAGAGAGAGGAGAGAGAGGAGAGAGAGAGAGAAAGAGAGAAAAAGAGAGAGAGAGAAAAGAGACAGAAAGAGAGAGAGAAGAGAGAGGAGAGAGATGAGAGAGGAGAGAGGAGAGAGAGAGGAGAGAGAAGAGAGAGAAAAGGAGAGAAGAGAGAGAGGAGAGAGAACAGAGAGAGAGAGAAGAGAGATAAAAGAGAGAGGAGAGAGAGCGAGAGAAAGAGGGGGAAAAAGAGAGACTGAGAAAAAGAGAGAGAAAAAGAGAGTAAAGGAGAGAGAGGAGAGAAAGAGGGAGGGAGAGAGAGAGAAGAGAGAGAGAAGAGAGAGGAGAGAGAGAGGGAAAAAGAGAAAAAGATAGAGAGAAAAAGAGAGAAAGAGAGAGAGAGAGGAGAGAGAGAGAAAGAGAGAAAAAGAGAGAGAAAGAGAGACAGAGAGAGAGGGAGAGGGAGATGGAGAGGGAGAGCGAGGGAGAGGGAGAGAGAGAGAGAAGAGAGAGAAGAGAGAGAGAGGAGAGAGAGAGAGAAGAGAGAGAGGAGAGAGAGAAGAGAGAGAGAGAGAAGAGAGAGAAGAGAGAGAGGAGAGAAGAGAGAGAGGAGAGAGCAATGCAGCCTCATTCCGTGAACTGCTCAGATTTTAGAAGTCCCGCGGCTCACAGCTGATGTTCAGCTCCTCCCTTCAGTGCATAATTAAATTAAATTATATTATAATTATAACTATTTAATAATTATAATTTAAAACTAAACATAATAAAAAAAAAAAATAATAATTCTTTACTGGGACCAGGATTAGAACTCACGACCTAATGCTTCTGAGGCGAGCGTTCTATCGTCTGAGCTACTGACTCTATTGATAAAGATAGGCACATTTGGTAATTTTGAAGTCTGCATTGCTGAAGTTTCTGCTGACCGCGCGATTCACTTCATTGCTACGTGGAGCTGATACAGCGCAATGGTGTTCTACAGTGCTGCTGCATCTTCAGGCAGAAGAGCTGACAGTGTAGTGTGGATTACGTTGGTTCTGGAGGGGTGTTTGGGGATTAATAAAGGGGTGAAACAGGGTGGTTTTTTGCCTTTTATTCCAAATAAAGGATTTTTCGCTGTGTGTGTTTATTTACTTTCACTTTCAGTTTAATCATGGACGGTATCTCGGGGAGACGCCTGGCATGATCAACTCATTATTACCTCGATTGCCACCGCACCAGGGCAATTCGGGATGAGCTGGGTAGAGTCCCCCGGGACTGTCGCATCTAATGGATGCGGCTATTCCGGGCGGCTGCTGAGTGATATTGTTAGGGTGGTGGCCTCCAGATAACGTGGTGCTTGCTCTCCATCCTGACAATACCAGCCTCCAGCCATGTGGCTTTATCCTGGCTGGTATCAAAATTGGGGGGAACCGCATTTTTTTTATTATTATTTATTTATTTTACTGCACGATATAGACCCGCCCGCCGGCGGCTGGGATTGGTTGCAGTGAGACAGCTGTCAATCAGCTTGGGGACGTCTCTGACTGCAACCAATCATGGGCGCCGGTGGGCGGGGAAAGCACAGAATAACTAATTGACTAATGAAACGGCAGCCATTTTCTAAAGAGGAAAAGACACCGCAGATTTGTGACAGACGTGGAGCGAAGCGCCTGTGATCAGTGAGTAGGAAAGGGAGTGGGATTGTGCTGGGGACGCAGGACGCATGCAGAGAGCAACGAGTGCAGATAGCCTTACTGTGAAAAACCACGTTTATGGTGATTGAATCATTCTCAAACCTAACTCGAACTGTCGAGCTTTTAGCAAAAAGCTCGAGTTCGATTTCGATCTCGAGCACCCCCCAAAATCACTCGAACATGAAATTGGCGAACCTCGAACATCGCTCAACTCTAATCACTAGGTACTCAAAATGCCCCTCAGGAGTATTAAAAGCCGTCTTCCATTCATCACCCTCCTTAATACGGATGAGATTATACGCACCCTTAAGATCCAGTTTCGTAAACCATTTGGCACTCTTCACTCTACAGAAAAGATCAGACATCAGAGGCAAAGGGTACTGATATTTGATTGTGATTTTATTAAGAAGGCAGTAATCAATACAAGGTCTCAACGACCCATCTTTCTTAGCAACAAAGAAAAAGCCAGCACCCAAAGGAGAAGATGAGGGCCGAATGTGCCCCTTCTCCAATGATTCCCTGATGTATGACCGCATGGCATCATGTTCGGGCACAGAGAAGTTGAAAATCCGCCCCTTGGGAAATTTACAAACAGGCACCAACTCAATGGAACAGTCGTAGTCCCGGTGTGGGGGCAGAGAATCAGATTCCTGGTCATTAAATACATCACAGAAATCAGACAAGAAGGCTGGAACATCAACTGTCTGAGCAGATGTGGACGACACAGAAAGGTCCTGATGCACACCTTGACAACCCCTACTGGCTACTGACAAGGATCTCCAGTCAAGAACTGGATTATGGGTCTGCAACCATGGAAGTCCTAGTACCAAAGTATCATGTAAATTATGCAATACTAAAAATGTACAAGTTTCCTGATGCGCTGGTGCTACTCTCATAGTCACCTGGGTCCAAAATTGGGGTTTATTTTCTGCCAAAGGGGTAGCATCAATGCCCCTTAAAGGAATAGGGGTTTGCAAAGGAACCATGGGGAAACCACAATCCCTAGCAAACCCAAAATCCATCAAATTGAGCGCTGCCCCTGAGTCCACAAAGGCCAGTGCAGAAAATGAAGACAATGAGCAAATCAGAGTGACAGACAAATGAAACTTTTGTTGCAAAGAACCCACAGTAACAGAACTAGCCAATCTCCTTTCACGTTTAGGGCAGACAGAGATATTATGAGAAGCGTCTCCACAATAGAAGCACAGTCTATTCTTCCATCTGAACCCTTGCCGACCAGCATTAGAGAGGACCCTATCACACGCCATAGGGTCCAAAGGCTGTTCCACAGGCACAAAATCAGCAGGTATCTTCCTGCTCTCACGTAACTGCCTATCGATCTGAATGGCTGGGGTCATAGAGGCATCAAGACTAGAAGGGACGGGGAATCCCACCATTACATCCTTCACATTATCAGCAATACCCTTCCGAAAAAGAGCTGCAAGCGCGTCATCATTCCATTTGGTAAGGACCGCCCACTTTCGAAATTTCTGACAAAACGTTTCTGCAGAATCCAGACCCTGAGTTAAGGACAACAAGGCCTTTTCTGCTTGGTCCACAATATTGTGTTCGTCATATAATAATCCCAAGGTCTGAAAAAAGGAGTCCACATCACTGAGAATCAGATCATCAGATGCCAAAGAGAAGGCCCAGTCCTAAGGGTCACCACGCAGTAAGGAGATGACAATCTTGACCTGCTGTACGGGATTCCCTGAGGACTTAGGGCGCAGGTCAAAAAATAATTTACAATTATTTTTGAAGCTCAAAAATCTCGACCTATCTCCCGAAAAAAATTCAGGAACGGGAATCTTAGGCTCTGCAAGGGTAATCTGTGGAAGATAAGACTCTATACGACAAACCTTAGCATCAAGATGAGCAACACGCTCACCCAATTCATCCATGCTAGAAAAAAAAAATCTTCCACGGAACCCAAAGAAAAAGAGAAAAAAATTTAAAAAAATTTTTTTTCCAGCAGACTTTTTTTTTTCCCCTTCTTAAGAGTACCCTTTAAATTTTAGGCCGGCTGTACTGTTATGATCCGGAACCATGGAAGATCACAATAGATCATTGGCAAAAAAGGTGACAAGAGCATTGGCAACTAATCTGGCCGCCATCCCCTTACTAACCATCAACACTAGAAGTAGCTGAGGGGTGAACTAACATCCTATGCACCGCGAACCCAGCCGGAGAACTAACTATCCTAAAGGAAGGAAGGATGAATAACTCTCTGCCTCAGAAATAGACCGCAAAGGTATAGCAAGCCCCCCACATTCAAAGACTGCGGTGATAGAGGAAAACACAATACACAGATGGATGATAGGATTAGCAAAGGTGAGGCTCCATTGACTAAATAGGAAAGGATAGGAAAGGGGCTGATGGTGGCCAGAGAAAAACCCTACAAAAAACCAAATACCTGATAGTACAAAAAGTCCTCAGATCGCACGATCTGAACTCCATCCTATAACACGTGCTCTTGTCAAACCAATGAACAGAAAACAGGAACCATTACAAATTCAAGAAGCAACAAACACATGGACTTATAGGAGCAATACTCCAAACATAGCTGCAAGGAGCTTCCCAGCTAAGCAACAGAGAGGTAAGATTCCTGCATGCAAATAAACTGACAATAACCACAGTAAATGACAAACCCAGATAAGAACAAAAAGAACAAAACAACATAAGAAAGAACAAAGTACTTATCTGGGGTAGATGTGGTCTGGAGCAAGATGAGAAGGCTGGAAAACTAAAGAACAAATGACAACCGGCTCAGACTGCTAGCAGACCAAGGTTTAAATAGGCAGAGAGTTAGCAATGGAAACGCCCATTGCTCCAGTACACCTAGTCTCTGTCCAAACCATTCCTGGCCACAAGAGGGAGCCTCACAGCAGCAAAAGCATAACTGACATTCACAACAAAGACCACTTATCTGAGAGTAGTTCTGGAAGTGAGCAGAGCAGATTACAGAATGTCCTTAACACACAGGAGCAATTGACTACCGGAAAGTAACCAGAGAAAAATACTCAGCTAAATAGCCCAATCTGACCCTGATTGCCAGTCCTCTGCAGGTGTGTCGCTTTCATTCCACACATCAACTGCACCACCAGCACTGACTACAAGAGGGAACCCCAAACTGGAAAATGTATTCACAACAGTACCCCTGCCTTGAGGAGGGGTCACCGAACCCTCACCAGAACCCCCGGGTTTGTCAGGATGGACTCGATGAAAAGCACGGATCAAGCGATCAGTATGTATGTCGGAAGCAACCACCCAAGAATTATCCTCCTGACCGTAACCTTTCCACTTGACCAGATACTGGAGCTTCCGTCTAGCAATATGGGAATCCAAATTTTTTTCCACTACATATTCCAGATCCCATTCAACCAACACAGGATCAAGAGGCGCAGCCATGGGCACTACTGGTTCAACATATTTTTTCAACAAAGACTTATAAAAGACATTGTGAATTTTGAAAGTCTATGGAAGATCAAAACGGAAAGAAACAGGATTAATTACCCTCGAAATTTTAGAAGGTCCAATAAACCTTGGCATACATTTCGGGAAAGAAACTTTCAGAGGAACATGTCTG
This sequence comes from Anomaloglossus baeobatrachus, assembly GCF_048569485.1. Classification (NCBI taxonomy): domain Eukaryota; kingdom Metazoa; phylum Chordata; class Amphibia; order Anura; family Aromobatidae; genus Anomaloglossus; species Anomaloglossus baeobatrachus. The sequence goes on along the minus strand of NC_134364.1, from coordinate 44,500,773 downwards.
GAAGACAATCAGACCAAGTCCCCTACCTTAAACCGGGGACCCAAAGTTCTACGTCGGTTGGCAAACCGTTGGGCATTTTCCTGGGAGTGGGACAATTTATCCACCAATGATCCCAAATATGCTACATTTTTTCTCTGCCGAATCAACACCCAGGCAGGCGGAAGCCTCCATCTGCCATGAAGAAAACCGAGGATGAAACCCGAAATTGCAAAAAAAGGAGACAACAAAGTGGCCGAACTAGCATTATTATTAAGAGCAAACTCAGCCAAGGACAAAAGAGAAACCCAGTCGTCCTGATCAGCCGACACAAAACAGCGCAAATAGGTTTCCAAAGTCCTTTCCATCTGTCCATATGTCTGAGGATGAAACGCAGAGGGGAAGGACAACTCAACTCCCAGTCTAGAACAAAAAGCTCTCCAGAATCTAGACACAAACTGGACTCCCCTATCGGACACATCATTCTCAGGAATACCATGCAAACAAACCACCTGACGAAGAAACAAAGGTATCAACTCTGAAGCTGATGGCAACTAAGGCAGTGCCACCAAATGAATCATTTTGGAAAATCTATCGCAGATTACTCAAATAACCGTCATTCCCTGAGAAACAAGGAGATCAGAAATAAAATCCATAGAGATGTGAGTCCATGGTCTCTTAGGCACCAGCAATGGCAATAATAGTCCACTAGAACGAGAACAAGAAGACTTGGATCTAGAACAGATCTCACAGGACTGCACAAAACTCCTCACATCACAAGAACGAGAAGGCCACCAAAAGGACCTATTCGCCAAATCCCTGGTGCCAAAATATCATGCAAATTATGCAAGACCAAAAACTTACAAACCTCCTGATGGTCAGGCGTGACCCGCATCGTCATATGGGTCCAAAACTGGGGCTTATTTTCAGCTAAAGGAGTAGCATCAATACCCCTCAAAGGGATAGGAGCATGCAAAGGCACCATAGGAAAACCACAACGCTCAGCAGACCCAAAATCCATGAAGTTCAGGGCAGCTCCTGAATCAATAAAAGCCATAGCCAAAAATGATGATAGGGAACGGATCAAAGAAACCGACAAAAGAAACTTAGACTGTAAACCGCCCAAAGTACATTAACGGGCAAATTGTTTCTTGCGCTTAGGGCAGACAGAAATAGTATGAGAGGCGTCTTCACAGAAGAAACATAGCTTATTACGCCATCTAAAACACTGCCGTTCCACCCTAGAAAGGACCCTATCACACTGCATAGGCTCTGGAGACCGCTTTGGGAGCGACACCTCTGCACGCATTGTTTTACGTTCACATAAACGTCTATCAATCTGAATGGCCAATGACATAGAGGCATCGAGACCAGACAGGAAAACCCACCATAACATCCTTTACAGGCTCTGCCAACCCCTTCCGAAAGACCGCAAGAGCCACATCATTCCACTCAGTAAGGACCGCCCACTTACGAAATTTCTGACAGTATATCTCTGCAGGTCCCTGACCCTGGATCAAAGCCAATAAAGTTTTCTCGGCTTGATCAATAGCATTAGGTTCATCGAATAACAACCCTAAAGCCTGAAAAAAAAAATCCACATCAGCAAGAGCAGGATCTTCAGGCGCCAGGGAAAAGGCCCAATCCTGGGGGTCACCACGCAGCAGAGAGATAACAATCTGAACTCGCTGCCTGGAAAACCCTGAGGACTTTGGTTTCAAGGCAAAAAATAACCTACAATTATTCTTAAAGTTCAAAAATTTAGACTGATCCCCAGACAACAAATCAGGCCAGTGGTACTGTTATGATTCAGGGACCAAGTAGGAGCAAAAAATACAGAATCCCAAAAAGGTAACAGAGTGGCTGGAAACTTAACGGACTGCAGACCTAATCCTGACACACAACTAATAGTAGCCGTGGGGCGTGCCTACGATGACCTGAACGCCTCCACAAAGCCAGAGAACTAAATAATCTCACAGATAGAAATATAAGAAAGATAATCTGCCTCGGAGTAGTCCCCAAAGATGGATAGATAGCCCCCCACATGTAAAGGCTACGGTGATATAGAAAAATACAATACAAAGCCAGAAAAGACAGATTTCAGCATAGGTGAGGCCCAAACTATCTTTATAGGGAAGAGAAACTGTCTGCAGCCATAAAAACCACCCTCCAGCACTACTGATATGGAAAAATCCTGAAGTCACACAACCTCTCCCCCACTGTACCAGCACTCATTGTTACTGGGATCCAGAAACACTAATACAGATGAGGGACTGAATTAATACCAAGCATGACAAACACAAACCTTGCAGAATCATGGAGCTAAGTATACAGACACTCCCAGCAGGGAATGATCCCATTCCACCACGAGCTCCACACAGACAAAATAGGAATCATGCATTAGTATCAAAGCAGAAAAAGCAACAAGAAAGTGGAAAACAAACAGCAGAGGTACAAAGACCACTTATCTGAAAGTAGTTCTGGAAGTGAGCAGAGCAGATTACAGAATGTCCTTAACACACAGGAGCAATTGACCACCAGCAAGTAACCAGAGAAAACTACTCAGTTAAATAGCCCAGTCTGACCCTGATTGCCAGTCCTCTGCAGGTGTGTCGTTTTCATTCCACACATCAACTGCACCGCCAGCACTGACCAGAGGGAGCCCCAAACTGGAAAATGTATTCACAACAGTGAGGATTATGTGGTGCTAGTGAGACTGGACCAATCGGAAGACAGGGTGGTGTTGGCAAACATACTGTAACAATTATTTGCCATCCAACCAACAACCTGTTTGCACTGTTCTGTCTTCAAGAGTAGTGTCACGCACCCCCCACCAAAGTGGGACAGAAAGCTAGGTCTTGTGGATGAGCATGTTTGTTGTGCTCCCACAGCAGGCACAGTTTTACTTGGCCCACGGTCTCGAACTCTGCATACACCATCAGCAGCACGTCCTCTTCCCCGTCCCTTGCCACACGCCTTGCACTTTTTAAATTATTTATATAATGTGTACCTGAAAACTATATATATAATGTATCCCTGAAAAGGAATTTTGAGTGAACGCCTCCTGATGGTCCTCCAAAATTCATGAGTGAGAGCCACCTGATGGCCCTCCAAAATTTATGAGTGATGGTCACCTAATAGATTTCCAAAGTTTATGAGTGAGGGCCACCTGAAACATCCTACACAAGAGATGCATTTGGGTTTTTCATCCATTCGATAAGTGAAATTTTATTTGCAATGGAGTGGAGTCAAATCTGGGGCTCACAGACCTCAGCCACTGCTCCCTCCTTAAGTTGATTCCATGGGTAACTTGAGCTCAGATAAGGGGAAGATGTCAACCCACAGATATCCACAGATTGTTGTTCATGAAGCTCTGCTCACTCCCCTACTTTTCACAAAATGTCCATGTCCCACTCACCCCTCAGTGGCCAGTTGCAAAGCTCTGCCTTAGATAGGTGGCCGTCCTGTTTCTTCCAGGTGTCTTTCCATTTCTTGCTGTCAAGTTGCAATGGGTGGACCTTCTCTCTCCACTTTGCTGTATGGAGCGGACACTCTGCAACATGGTTTGCCAGTTTCTGATGCGGCACTCCCTCCAATAAGTGTAACCTCTCGAGGGCTGGACTGATTTTCACGCCACTTTGCTCTGTTGCCACCCACGACGAGCGGGGTATTGTTTTAGAGTTGTGCCACCATCCGCCATTTTAGATCCCATGTTTGGCACCATTTTTTACAACAGTTGTCATCTTCAATGTAGCTTGTGTCTTTCCCGCATCACTCAGATTGTCCGACGGCTAGGCTTCAACCTGCAAACCTTGCCAAAGTGATCATGCATTTCTCGCTAAAATTGTTTAAAGGGTGTGGTAGATCAGTTCTCAGCTACTTCATGAGGTAAACACACAGGAATTGTTCTCATTTAAATCTTCAGTGGGTTTATTAAAACTCCATAAACCAGCATAGAATAAAGTAAATATAAACAGCCTTTTCGGCACAAAAAACAAAAGAGCACACGGAAGCAGCCTGTAAAACTGCTTGGTCCATGCGCTCAGGATTAGGGTTCAGCTCTTTGCAGTACGAGCACCACTCTGAAGGCCTGCTCATTTCCAAACACAGAACACCAAGTGAATCCAGTGGGCTTCATTTTACCTCCTAGACCACACCCTAGGGTGATGATATGTGAACACAGCCATCCCACCCATCTCTTTGACTGTTCACAAAAACAGCCCTTGTCTTGGCCGATGAACCCTCTCAGCACATAGCATGCTGTAGTCTGCATTCCAGGTTTCACATCACTGAAGCTGACGATCGAAGTGAAAAATATCTCTCCTCCAGGATTTTACCATTGACCATCTTACAAGGGTAATCATAAGATTCTTGCTCCAAATTTTAAGAGGGTTATCATGAGTTCCTCACTCCAAGCTTCTTGAGTGTTATCAGATGGCCCAGTTTAGGAGTACTGCTTCTTTAATAAAGGGCAAAAAAAGTTCTGAGGTCCTCCTCTGCATGTCTTCCAGTGTGTATTGGAGTGCCTCCTTATAATATTTAATTAATATGAAAAAATGAAAAACATGAAAATGGAATATGCATAACTACTATGAATAATAGGAATATAAGAGATGTTTAGCCATTGCATTGATCAATGCAAAAGAGCCCCAAAAAACGCCAAGGTAATCTCTATTTTTGGGGTCCATTTCTGTCTGAGAACCCTGCCCCACCTATAGCCATGTGTCTTATTTCACATATATAGCTTGCTCCTTTGCTTCCCATACAGAGCAAGTTTTTTAACTGCAGGTGAGGGTACACATAGGATAGGGACCCCAAAAATAGAGATTACCTTGGCATGGCTTGGGGCTCTTTTGCATTGATCAATACATTGGCTAAACATCTCTTATATTCCTATTATTCATAGCAGTTATGCATATTCCATTTTCATGTTTTTCATTTTTTTCAGATATTTAATTGTATTTTTTTATTCTAGTATTCCCATAGCAGTTCTGCTTTTCATCATTCCCCTATACATTGTGACTAGTGTGCATTGCAACTATTTCTCCTATTGTATCCTTCTAATATTTGTCAGACCATGCACATACTGCATACACTTTACCAGTATAGGAATACCTCTCCTTACTAAAAAAAAGTTTCTGATGACCTCTTATACATGTCTTCAGGGGGAATACATGACTGCTGGTCTGCCTCCTTACATTCTTCCCCTCTTAATCACGGTCGCCCTCCACCATGCGGCAAGCTGGAAGACACCAAAGCATAAAACCACACAGAAAAACATTGATTCTTTGCTTCTCTGACAGATAAATGTTTTCTTTACTTCTCCTTCAGGTACTACGACTCCGGTCCCATTAGGTTTGGACCATCTGCTCTTCACTTGTTACAGTGAATGCGGCTTTTTCCATCCCATCATTATTTTGGGGTGTTTCTTCAATTTGTTTATACAGCAACGGTGGTAAGATCTTTACTTTCCACATAATCTTCAATCAGCATGTCAACAGCTTTAGTTTCATTCAAATTAACTTCTTGCTTTTTCCCATCTTGTTCTGTTTCTCTTTGTCTTATGTAAGTATCATCTGATGGAAATGAGTGTTCCTTCTGGTCACATAAATCTATTCCACAGTCCAAGACAAAATGATAGCTTTTCTCAACGAATTCTTGGACAAATTCAGTCTTTTTACAATCATCTGCAGAAAGAAGTTCACAAAATAATACCACATGTCATGTGGTCCAAGGCTGTAGTCGAGTGCCTCATCTATCGATGTTTTTCCAATCCAATTCATAATTATTTTAAAATCATCCAATAATTTATTGTGATGCCCTATTCTACGTGTCTTCCAGGATGTATTGCAAGCCCTCCCTCCTTTAAGAGTTTGTGGATTTGTCAATGTTGCACTCCCATTCTTTAAAATTGTCCAAAACTTTATTCTGATGCCCTATTCTATGTGTCTTCAAGGGTGTATTGCAATTCCTCCTTAAAATAAATACGGTGAAATATGGTGAGAAATGGCCCAGTTATTAAGGCTGTGTTCACACGGTGCATTTTTGTTCCATTTTTTCAAAAAGTTTATGCAGATTAAATGGTTCTTATAATTCGGTAGTGGCTTCCTGGAAGGGGCGGCAGCGGTGGTGGAGCAAGGTCACAGGAGGCAGGGGCAGTGGTGGAGTAGGGCAATGCTGCGGGTGTCCCAAATGCTCGCTGTGGGCACTGTGAGGCAAGAAGAGCATCCAGAAATTGTTGGTGGTGCAGGCTTCAAAGAAATGGCACCCAGAGTTGGGGCATGCGCAGATGGAGGTCTCGGCTCATTAACAAGCCAAGATCTCATATTCGCACATGTGGAGCCCTTCAGGTGCGATGCAGCAGGGTACTACCCTTAGGGACTCCACGGGATGGGACGGTCTGGTCACAGGTAGGGAACCTTCGTTTTGGGATTCGTCGTGACGCCACTCTCAGAATTGCGGTCAGTGAGGACCGCCACTGCAGGTTAAGGGATGCCTGGGGCTGATGGTGGGTGCAGTAGGTTGTAATAGCCTCCTGAGAGTAAGGCAAGCCCCAGGTCCCTGTGTAAGTGGGTGGGACCACAGGTCGCAGAATGACTCAAACACAGTCCAAGAAGTCTTTTAACGTGTTTACTCACTGTTTAGAGGTCACGGTGAGATGCCCGGGCGACACTGTGATAACCAGGTGGAACCAGGAATTCCAGGAGGCCGTTCTGAGGGTAGCTGTCCGCTCGCCCTCCTCGCACTCTTTTTGTTTGGGAGGATCCCTTGCTTGAAGCGTGGTAGGACTCCTCCAGGGAAGCTGTTACTACCCTGCTCCCCTCTTTCTGGCCCGTCTGCCGGCAGCGTGGCCTTGGTGGGATGGCTTCTGGCCCTGTCCCCTTATGGGCCTGGTGATTGCTGCTTGGCTCGAGCTCTGTGTAGTAGTGGTGAGGGCATAAAGTACCCCCCACCTGTAGGTTAAGCAGCTCTGGATGATTTGCTGCCTGTACTGGGGATCTGTTTCCCCTTGCGTGCTCGGATACCAGGATCTCCGTACTCAGCCACCCCTCTCTCTGGATGTCTTTCAGGCCGACCCACGGTACCCTTTCTCCCCCGCTTTCAGCTACTGCACTCCTCAGGACCCGTCTGACACGAGAGCCCCTCTCTGCTTCCTTCCACACTTTCCAAACTCCAGACTCCTTCTACCCCTCTCACTTCCTCTCTGTCCGGCTTCCTAGCAACCAGCCTCTGAGCACACCCCTTGCTGGGAATTGAAAGTTAACCCCTACTGGTTACCCAAGGGTCCCTTCTAGTGGTGTGGGAGACCTGGTCACTATGTGTTTGTGTGTGCACCTCATCCTGGCCTTTGGAAATTACCTGGAAGCATTGTCCCCGCATGGGTGCAATACTCTGTGGTGCCTGACCAGGTCAGGGGCGCCACATTCCCCCTTAGTTATCATCAGCACGTCCTCGGGCTGCAAAGACAAGAGACAAAAGGTAAATACAAACTTTTCCCACACAGGGGCAATTATTTACATTTAAACATACCAGGTACCATTCCACCACCAACCACCCACATGTCCGAACCCCACCCAAAAACCTCCAGGAGGTAGGTCGCCGGTCCTTTTGGTGACCAGGGCTGGGCCATCACATTCCCCAGACCTTTCCTCCAATCTTCCTCTCCTGAGGAGAGTGGTGTAAGGTAGGCCCCATAAACAGGCGTACCCGCTTCCGAGTGTTGGAGGGCAGGCCCCATAAACAGGCGTGCCCCCTTGTTGGTGCAGAGCCATGCCCCTCAACAGGCAGACTCAGTGGTTGATACCAAGGAGGCAACTTTTTACAATGCAAAAGTTTGTGGTTAAAGCCAGTTCATAACCGGTGGTCCATTTTTTTTTTAAAGTGCACGTGAACTAGTGCAAAGAAAACATTTTAAAGAGGTCTCACAATAGTCCTTGTGGGCACATTTCACTTAAACGTTACCTAACTGTAAACAGGTTAAACATTACATTTCATACCGTCACTTTGAACTAAACTGTACTTTCTCTATAGCGTAATGGGAGCTGACCAAAGTTGCTGCGGGTTGATCTACGCAGTACTATACTGTCATCTGTCTGAGGTTGTGTCCTCCCACCCGATGTATGTGTCTCAATGTGAATAATGGGTGTACTAGGTATTGATACCAGTGCATGGTCTTCTGCTTCAGCTACATTTGGCTCTTCCAGGTTCTGAACAGGTTCTTCTGGGTCTCTTACTTCTCCAGATTGAGGGAATGTAATAACCGGAATAACTACTGCTCCATTGTATTGAGGCCAACTTGCTGGAAAATCTCCAAGTACAGTATGGATCATCTTTTCTTTTGGTTCTTGAACTGGCAAAGGGTTGGGACTTTCTTCAGGGGTTCTTAGTTGTTCAGGACATTTCTTTAAGCGATCTCTAGAAACGACAGCTGTTGTTTTTCCTCCATCCTTGCTGATATGGCATGTCTTTTCATTGCTAAGCGTCGATGGTAACACAGTATAGGGTTCTTCTTCCCAGTGATTGTCAAGTTTATGATGTCTTCTCTTTCTCTTGAGAACTATATCTCCTGGCATCAAAGGAACAGCAGGTGCTTTTCGATTGTAGGCCTTTTCTTGTTTCTCACGCTGCTGAGTCAGGCTTCGCTCCACACACTCTTGTACTTTCTTGTATTGGGCTTGGCGGTTGGAATCCCAATCAGCACCTTGTAGATGGTCTTCAGGGGTCTCAACTCCCATTTCCAGATCTACTGGCAATCTCCCTGGTCTGGCCCTCATCAGGTATGCCGGTGTGCAGTTCGTGGAACTTACAGGGATGTTGTTATACATGTCCACCAGATCGGGCAGTTTTTCCGGCCACCGACTTGGTTCTTCTAATGGGAGAGTCTTCAGAAGGTCGAGAATGATGTGGTTCATTTTCTCACACATGCCATTGGTCTGAGGATGGTAAGGCGTGGTACGGATCTTCTTGCAGCCGTAAAGGTTACAAAACTCCTTAAACACTTCAGCTTCAAAGGCTGGTCCTTGGTCAGTGAGCACTTGGTCTGGATAGCCATGTGGTCGACAGAAATGTGTCTGGAACGCTTTGGCTGCAGTCTGACCGGTCAAGTCCTTGACTGGTACTACCACCAGGAATCTGGAGTAGTGGTCAACCATAGTGAGAGCGTAGTTGTAGCCTTGTCTGCTGGGTGCCAACTTTACATGGTCCAGGGCCACGATCTCCAGGGGCCGTTTAGTTTGGATTGGCTGGAGTGGTGCTCTCTGGCTGGGCTGGTCTTTTCTTCTAAGATTGCAGGGCCCGCAATTTCGACACCACTTCTCTAGGGCAGATCTCATGCCCACCCAGTAGAATCTTACTTTAAGTAGGGCCTCCAGTTTCTTCCAACCAAAGTGGCCTGCACCATTGTGATAGGCTTCTAGCACCATCCTCGTATCCTTCTGTGGTACAATCACTTGCCACACCTTCTCGTGCGTCCTCGGGTCAATGATGCTCCTGTAAAGTTTGTCTTGATAGATGAATAATCGACCCCTCTCCTTCCATAGGTACTGTGCCTCAGGTGGGGCTCCTTTGTCAAGGCTGGCGCCAGGCTGGTTGATCAGTTTCTTTACCAAGCCTACCGCTGGATCATTTTCCTGGGTCTCCTTCCAATTGTAGTGAGGTAGTGGGTTCAGGGTCACCTCTTGGCGGTTGGCACGCAACTGCCGACACTGTTTTGCTCCATGGCGATGGAACGCTGGCAGCTCAATCTCTTCCAGATCATCTACATCTTCACCCTCGTCTGCTAGGTGAGGCATCCTGGACAGAGCATCTGCGTTGCCGTTCTTGCGGCCAGCTCGATACTTGACAGTAAAGTCATAATTCGCCAGTCGGGCTACCCAACGCTGCTCCATGGCACCCAATTTAGCAGTATCCAAGTGGGTCAGGGGGTTGTTGTCCGTGAAGACAGTGAATTTGGTGGCTGCCAGGTAGTGCTTGAACCGCTCTGTGATAGCCCATACCATGGCCAGGAACTCTAACTTAAATGAGCTATAATTTTCTGGGTTTCTTTCAGTAGGCCTGAGCTTCCTGCTGGCGTAAGCAATCACACGCTCTTTGCCTCCCTGCACCTGTGAAAGCACTGCTCCCAGTCCCACATTACTGGCATCTGTATACAGTACGAATGGCAGACTGTAGTCAGGGTAGGCTAGGATCTCTTCACCCGTCAAGGCCCCTTTCATTTGTCTGAAGGAGTGTTCTTCTGCTTCTCCCCAGTGAAATGGCGGGCCGGAGATCTTTCCTTTCTTCTTTGGGTGGCCTACCAGGAGCTCTTGCAAAGGCGCTGCCATTTTCGTGTAGCCCTTGATGAACCTTCTGTAGTAGCCTACCAAGCCAAGGAACTGACGTACCTCCCGGACGGTAGTAGGTGTGGGCCATTCCTGGATGACTGTGACCTTCTCTGGGTCCGGTGCTACTCCTTCTGCACTGACCACGTGACCTAGGTACTGGACCTTTGGCTTCAGTAAATGGCACTTGGATGGTTTCAGCTTCATTCCATATCGGGATAGCGCTTCAAAGACTTCAGCCAGGTGTTTCAGGTGGTCCTCGTAGGTCTTGGAGTACACGATGACATCATCCAGGTAGAGCAGGACGGTTTCAAAGTTGAGGTGCCCTAGGCAGCATTCCATAAGCCTCTGGAAGGTCCCGGGGGCATTGCAGAGTCCAAATGGCATGCTGTTGAACTCACAGAGGCCCATTGGAGTGGTGAAGGCCGTCTTCTCCCGATCTTCTTCTGCTACAGATACTTGCCAGTAGCCACTAGTAAGATCTAGGGTAGAAAAGTAGTTAGAGGTTTTCAAGGCAGCAAGGGATTCCTCTATCCTTGGCAAAGGGTAGGCATCCTTGTGTGTTATCTGATTGATCCGTCTGTAATCCACACACATCCTCATCGTGCCATCCTTCTTTCTCACCAGGACCAGGGGAGCCGCCCAGGGGCTGCAACTGTCCCTTATGACTCCTGCCTCCTTCATGTCCTTCAGCATGTCCTTTGTGCGCTGGTAATGGGCTGGTGGAATAGGCCTATGTCTTTCCTTAATGGGAGGATGACTGCCTGTGGGTATGTGATGTTGCACCCCTTTGATCCTACCAAAGTCTAGTGGGTTCTTACTAAAGACCTGCTCGTATTCCTGCACGACCCTGTAAACCCCATGTTTCTGGTAGACGGGTGTAGAGTCAGTCCCCACGTGTAGTTTCTGGCACCAGTCCTCTAACTGCTTTTGGGAGGTCTCGTCCTCTTTTGAGTCAGCTTGTGTCAGGGGACCTACAGGTGTTATGGCGTCATCTGAGCATGTAAACAGTTTGGCTATGGTAGCGTACCTTGGTAGTCTGGCTTCCTCCTCCCCACAGTTCAACACTCGTACAGGCACTCGTCCCTTGTGTACATCAACTACCCCCCTGGCTGTCAGAATCGTGGGCCAGTGGTCTGAATGAGTGGGCTCTAGTACAGCCTGGTAATCTTGTCCTCTGAGACCTACCGCTGCTCTACACCACATCATCATTTCACTCCGTGGGGGTATCACAATGGGGTTAGCATCCATCACCCGTACACTACCAATCTCACCGCCAGTCTGTTTTACCTGTTGCTTCCTCAGAATGATTCGGATCTCCTTTTGCAAGGCTCTTTGCGACCTGCCCTCAGCACCTTCAACAATCTGGTGAAGCAACAACAACACTTCCCCTAGGCAATTTTCTATGACATTAGTGCCTAAAATCATTTGCGGGTTCCTTTCTCTAATATCAGTGTCCACAACAATCAGTCCTTGTCCCTTCATTTCCTGCCTCCCCACCTTTATGGTTACCTCTTTGACTCCAATCTGGCCTATAGGTTGTCCGTTGGCAGCATAGATGGTGAGGGAGGGGTCCGGTGGTCGGAGATCGTCGTCCGACCAAAACCTACGATACAGGACATACGGGATCGTGGTTACCTGAGAGCCGGTGTCCAATAATGCCGGGGTAGGGATCCCATCCAGGACGATGGACAGGACAGGACGTCCACCCACGTACTGATCACAGCAGCGACCTGGGCCTGATCTTCTTAATCCTGAGGACTGGCCCTCGGCCCCAGGTTTGGCTCGTTTAAAGGGCAAGCCCTTGCATAGTGACCTGCCTCCTGGCAACGACGACAGATGGGTTGTCCAGATGAGTCATAGCGATCACTGCTCCTGCCTCGGGTTGTAGGACCTCTTCTCCTCCGCATCCAAGGGACGTCCTCTGGGCTGTCAGCTAGCAGGATCCGATGAGGGACTTTGGTGTCTGAGGGCAACTGCATTGCTTTCAGGATTTGTGCGACGTCCTTAGTGAGCTGTTGCACCTGGGAGGATAGTGTATTTATGGTCTCTGCTGACGTGTTGAGTCCTTTTGCAGTTATCAGGGCCTGCGAGGAGGATTCCGCTCCTGCAGCCGTGGAACTGGCAGGCCATGCTGGTGTGACGGGGTCTGTGTCCACAGGAGGTTGGAGTGCTTTCACTGCCCTGTCTTTCAGAATGGCAAAGTCCACGTCAGGGTGTTCCAGGGACCACAGCTTCATCTGCTTCCCATCCTCAGGAGAGCGCAGGCCCCGCAAGAATTGTTCCTTCATCATCCGGTTTCCTTCCTGATCACTGACAGGGTCCACCAGCTTGAGAGCCCGTAGTGCAGCCTGCAGCCTGAGGGCATAGTCTCTTATGCTATCTTGGGGCTTCTGACGGCAGTTATAGAAGTCCGTCCTCAGCTCTCCCTCTGTGCGGTGTTCAAAAGCAGCTGCTAGTTTGGCAAAGATGGTCTCAACAGAGCCCCGGTCATCATTGGTCCAGGACTCAGCTTCCAATTCTGCTGCTCCAGTCAATTGTCCCAGCACCACAGCGGCCCTCTGCTTACCAGTCATCGCGTGCATGTCTAGCAGGGTGTTGATCTTCTTCTTAAACCCGGTCAGCGTGTCTATTTTACCGGCGTATTGGGGCAGCCATTGCGCTCCTGGGACATACAGTAAGGAAACTGGCATTATGGGGGAGACTTCGGCCGGCGCAGCTGCGACCGCGGCACCGGCACCAGGCGCTGCTGCGTCCAGCGCGACGGGGGCTGGCATCGCTTGGGCTGCGTCGCCCTGACCAGGGGCATTACCTCCTGCAGCGTCCATCTTTCTTCAAAAAATCTGCGCGCTCCCTTTCCACTTCCTGGGTCAGTACGCTCTCTGAATTGTGGGGATTCTGGGGCGGCCACACCTCTTCGTGGGCGGTGCTCTTCTCCCTCGCGCGGGCTGCAGCGTGCGCTTTTGAAGATGGCAATATGGCGGCGGTTCAATTTTTGCGGTCGGACCTCTGAGGCACACGGTCACCTGTCTGAACAGGTCTAGTCCAAATCCTGTTCGTGACGCCAGATCTGTGGAGCCCTTCAGGTGCGATGCAGCAGGGTACTACCCTTAGGGACTCCACGGGATGGGACGGTCTGGTCACAGGTAGGGAACCTTCGTTTTGGGATTCGTCGTGACGCCACTCTCAGAATTGCGGTCAGTGAGGACCGCCACTGCAGGTTAAGGGATGCCTGGGGCTGATGGTGGGTGCAGTAGGTTGTAATAGCCTCCTGAGAGTAAGGCAAGCCCCAGGTCCCTGTGTAAGTGGGTGGGACCACAGGTCGCAGAATGACTCAAACACAGTCCAAGAAGTCTTTTAACGTGTTTACTCACTGTTTAGAGGTCACGGTGAGATGCCCGGGCGACACTGTGATAACCAGGTGGAACCAGGAATTCCAGGAGGCCGTTCTGAGGGTAGCTGTCCGCTCGCCCTCCTCGCACTCTTTTTGTTTGGGAGGATCCCTTGCTTGAAGCGTGGTAGGACTCCTCCAGGGAAGCTGTTACTACCCTGCTCCCCTCTTTCTGGCCCGTCTGCCGGCAGCGTGGCCTTGGTGGGATGGCTTCTGGCCCTGTCCCCTTATGGGCCTGGTGATTGCTGCTTGGCTCGAGCTCTGTGTAGTAGTGGTGAGGGCATAAAGTACCCCCCACCTGTAGGTTAAGCAGCTCTGGATGATTTGCTGCCTGTACTGGGGATCTGTTTCCCCTTGCGTGCTCGGATACCAGGATCTCCGTACTCAGCCACCCCTCTCTCTGGATGTCTTTCAGGCCGACCCACGGTACCCTTTCTCCCCCGCTTTCAGCTACTGCACTCCTCAGGACCCGTCTGACACGAGAGCCCCTCTCTGCTTCCTTCCACACTTTCCAAACTCCAGACTCCTTCTACCCCTCTCACTTCCTCTCTGTCCGGCTTCCTAGCAACCAGCCTCTGAGCACACCCCTTGCTGGGAATTGAAAGTTAACCCCTACTGGTTACCCAAGGGTCCCTTCTAGTGGTGTGGGAGACCTGGTCACTATGTGTTTGTGTGTGCACCTCATCCTGGCCTTTGGAAATTACCTGGAAGCATTGTCCCCGCATGGGTGCAATACTCTGTGGTGCCTGACCAGGTCAGGGGCGCCACACACACGCCACCTCTGGACACCATTTTCCTTAAGTCTGCCACAGATAGATCAATGGGCCGGAGGTGGCGCATGTGCAGATGAGATGTTGAGCTGAGATCTACATCTGCCAACTCTGGGCGCTATTATTTGAAGCCTGCATCACCAACATTTTCAGAATGGTGGCTCCTGCCTCACTGCACAGCCCGCAGCACAGTGCACAACCCGCAGCATCTTCCCTGCCTTCTGTGACCCCTCTCCACCACCCCCCGGTAGGCTACATTCGGTTTAAAAGACGCACCCCTCATTTTCCTCCCAAATTTTTGGGAGCAAAAGTGCGTCTTATAATCCAAAAAATACTGTAATGCACAGAATTATTTTTTATTTTCCTGACTGAAATGGAAAACTGCTGCATTTTTAAAAGAAGCAGCATGTCGATTCTTTCAGCGTTATTGCAGCATTTTTTCAATATTTAAAGTAATGAGAAAGTTCAAAAACGCTACGTGTGAACATAGCCTGAGGGGTGGAGGAGGTGTTTTTTTTCTTTTCTTTTTAATTTGCCTTATATACATGTCATATACAGAAAATAATGTTTCCTAATTTTTTTACCTGTAAAACCCATTTTGTCTTTGATTTTGTGCTTCGCTTTATTGTCACTCCGTAAATATGGAGTAATACTCAGACAATATTGTTCCCAGCAGCGACCTGGGGTCAGAAATGCATCCATGGGTCTTCCCCATGCTGCTCCCATTCCATTTCAGCGCTGTTTCCATCCACTTCAACCCTCCTCTTAGGGTATTCTGGAGAAATGCTTGAGTTCCCTATTGACTTCCATTATACTTGGCACTCAAGTTGAGCCTGTCCGAGTGTTTGACCTGCTTGATTCGAGTAACGGGCACTCGAACATTTTGTGGTTGCTCATCACTAATACTGACCCCATGCTTACCTCTTGCTTTATTCCTGTGCTGTCATCCATGCATTACCTCTCTACTGACATACAAGTACAATGTACCTGCATGTAACATCATTATACATATTCTTTCCCAGTGGGTTGATTGAGGTCACAGGTACAAAACATGTAACCTATTTTCTTTGTGTGTTATTCCAGCGCTGATATCATGGTGTGCATTGTCCTTGTGCTGTCACATCACTGTACACATAATCCCTGCGCTGTAGCTTCACTATGCAAATTATTCCTCCGATCATTCCATTATTCATTGTGACATATATTATTCATGCATTGTGTTATCACGATGTGCATTGTACCTTTACTGTAACGTCACTGGGAGCAATATTACAGAATTGTGTGTTCTACGGAGAGCAAAATAATCATAAACCTTTCATGCTCTGAACATGATCATTATAGGGGTTTTCCAGGACTTTTGACTTAGATGGCCATTCCGTTGGCTAGGTCATCAATATCAGATCGGAAGGCGTCTGACATGTAGCACTTCCACCAATCAGCTGACTTCAGGTCTCGTGGCAACTGAAAGTAAACTGTAAAAATGCTGTCACGATTAAGTTTGGACTCTGCTATTGCAGAGTTGTATTTGCCACCTGTTTCTGCAGTCGGTGTTTCCCTGTTCTAGGAGGGGTCTATCTTTCTGTGCCTCGTTCCCGGGATCACGCCACTTTATTAGGATGCCTCCCCCATTGGTTCAGCACCATTTATAGTCTTGCTCTGCAGCATGGGTGCTTGGTCCCTGTAAGTTCTCTTGATTCTACACACTACCTCGCCCGACCTTCCTGACTCTCGTCCTCCCCGTTTCAGCCGGTGTCCATGACTCCCATCCCCTCTGTCTTGTCTTACCTTCCGGTCTTCCTCTCCCGCTCCCTGTTTGTTTTTTCGTCCCTGTGCCCTCCTTCTACTGCTTGCTCTCCTGGCTCCCGATCTCCGTCTTCCCCCCTGACACTGACTCTGCCTAATCCCTTGTACTGTGTGACCTCCTGGCTCTGACCCTGCTTCTACGACTTCTCTGTTGAATCATTTGGGGATTTCCTTTCGTGACACCTTGTGGATTCATAGTCATGTTATACACACCAGAGCTCCAGTTCCCACCGGTGGTGACTTTACAAATTAATAAAAGAATTACAAAGCATTTCCTATCCGTTGCAGTGTTATTCACGGATTGTACGCTATTTCCGCCCGTATGCTGTCTATGATTTTCCCAGAGCTATAGATTGCATGGATAATTTTGATCTGTGCTGCAGATCAAAAATGGACATTTCCATATTTTTTTGCAGAGAACGTGTCCGCAAAAAAACTCTGGATATCTGAACATGTGAACAGCGCCATAAGTCATAATGGGTACATGACCTGTGAAAAGCACAGATAGAACACATACGTGAAAAATGTACATCTGAATGTAGCCTAATACATAGAGGGTCATTGATTTAATTGGGAACTGTGTAGTATTTGATATTTCCTGGGGTAGGACCTCATAGGAATTGAATGCGTGCTGCCACACTTTATGGTTGACTAATAGGGTATTCCAGTCTCAAAAAATTTCACCTTTACACCGAATAGTTGTTATGGGTCCTCCACCATTCTCTTCTGGTCATCCCTTAGCTGGAAGACCATGTCCAAGAGAAGCTAGCTGTCATGGGGTATGTACCAATGGAACAGGGGCTCCTAGGCTAATCCTAAGACTGGGGTCCCTGTGCTGTTCATTATCTCGAAGGTAGGCTCGATGGTAGCCAGGCTCAAGCCTCCAGCGTTATCCTGTCTCCTGTCCGAGCCATGATACTACTCCCCCCACATAGGGAACGGGCCACAACCCAGTAACAGAAACCCCACAAATAGGCATAGACAAGGGTAAACAAAAACTTGTGCACACTGCACTCAGACACAAAGGAGGGACAGTATGTGAACCGGGAAGTAACGCAAAACGGGTAGGAAATAGATGCACACCTGGAGAACTCACACACCACGCAGAACTGCATCTTGTAGATCACCATAGAGCTGGATAACCACAGTAACCGAGGTAGCAGAAGCTATATCCGGCACTCAGTCCAAGAATCCAGAATCCAGCACCTGAGGATGGCAATCAGCAATCTGAGCTCCTACAGATGATCACAAGCCAACAGAAATTAACTCCTGCTGTACTAGGAAGCAGTGAAGCCACAACCATCCAACACCCATGACAGGCTGTGCAACTAAGGGAACCCAGGCTGTTTGTTGGACTCTGCAGTGTGAACAGAGTCTGATGCTGCCATGACACCCAGTGAGTGCAACGCCGAACATCACACGACACTAGCTGAATGATGCGATCTGTCGCTTATGCAGCTTATCTCTCCTCTCATTGTCAATGATATTGACAATGATAGCCGAGCATAGGACGTTCTGGTGATTAGTGGCTCTAACAATTATTTCCTATACACCGCAGTTCAATTTCCATGACTATTCTTTTGTAATTTTTTTTGCAGTTGAAATGAGAAAACTAATGCTGGGTTTACACACTGAGACTTTCTAGCGATCCAACCTGTCATCTCAACCTAGCCGGGATCGCTACAAAGTCTCTGGTGAGCTGTCAAACAGGCAGACCTGGCCAACGACCTAACAGCGATCCGGACCTGCAGAGCGACTAGCTGGTCGTTGGGGACAGCAGGTGAACTTCACCCGACTTCATTTAATGCCGCGCGGCTCTGTGTGCCGTGTAAATAAATAAATAATTAAAAAATCCGGCGTGCGGTCCCCCCCTATTTTAATACCAGCCAGATAAATCCATACGGCTGCAGGCTGGTATTCTCAGGATGGGGAGCCCCATGTTATGGGGAGCCCCCCAGCCTAACAATATCAGCCAGCAGACGCCCAGAATTGCCGCATTCATTAGATGCGACAGATCTGGGACTGTACCCGGCTCTTCCCGATTTGCCCTGGTGCGTTGGCAAATCGGGGTAATAAGGAGTTATTGGCAGCCCATAGCTGCCAATAAGTCCAAGATTAATCATGTCAGGCGTCACCCCGAGATATCTTCCATGATTAATCTGTAAATTACAGTTAAAAAACACACACCCGAAAAATCCTTTATTAGAAATAAAAAACACAAACACATTCCCTCATTACCAATTTATTACCCACAACAAAGCCCTCCTTGTCCGGCGTAATCCACGGTCCTCCAACGTCGCATCCAGCTCTGCTGCATGCAGGTGACAGGAGCAGCAGAAGACACAGCCGCTCCTGTCACCTGCACGCAGCTAATGAAGAGAGCCGTGTGATCGGCTGAGCTGTCACTGAGGTTACCTGGATCCAGCGGTGGATGCAGCGGTGGATGCAGCGGTGGCCGCGGGTAACCTCAGTGACAGCTCAGCTGATCGCGCTACTCACCTCATTTGCTGCGTGGAGCTGACCGGAGCGGCGGTGAGTAGCGCGATCAGCTGAGCTGTCACTGAGGTTACCCGCGGCCACCGCTGGATCCAGGTAACCTCAGTGACAGCTCAGCCGATCACACGGCTCTCTTCATTAGCTGCGTGCAGGTGACAGGAGCGGCTGTGTCTTCTGCTGCTCCTGTCACCTGCATGCAGCAGAGCTGGATGCGACGTTGGAGGACCGTGGATTACGCCGGACAAGGAGGGCTTTGTTGTGGGTAATAAATTGGTAATGAGGGAATTTGTTAGTGTTTTTTATTTCTAATAAAGGATTTTTCAGGTGTGTGTTTTTTAACTGTAATTTACAGATTAATCATGGAAGGTATCTCGGGGAGACGCCTGACATGATTAATCTAGGAGTTATTGGCAGCTATGGGCTGCTAATAACTCCTTATTACCCCGATTTGCCAACGCACCAGGGCAAATCAGGAAGAGCCGGGTACAGTCCCAGAACTGTCGCATCTAATGTATGCGGCAATTCTGGGTGGCTGCTGGCTGATATTGTTAGGCTGGGGGGCTCCCCATAACGTGGAGCTCCCCATCCTGAGAATACCAGCCTTTAGCCGTATGGCTTTATCTGGCTGGTATTAAAATTGGGGGGGACCTCACGCCGGATTTTTTAATTATTTATTTATTTATTTTACTGCACAGTATAGACATGCCCACCGGCTGCTGTGATTGGGTGCAGTGACACAGCTGTCACTCAGCGTGTGGGCGTGTCTCACTGCAACCAATCATATTTGCCGGTGGGTGGGGAAAAGCAGGGAATACGAGATTGTTTAATGAGCGGCCGGCTTTTTCAAAAAAGGAAAAGCCGCTGGAGCAGAGTGAACGCCGTGCAGCGCCGGTGATCGGGGATCGGTGAGTATGAGAGAGGGGGGGACACTTCAGTCACTCGGGGGATTAGCGGTCACCGGTGAATCCTTCACCGGTGACCGCTACACAGACAGAGCCGCGGAGTCGCTGTAAAGTCCCCTTTACACACTGAAACTTGCTAGCGATGCATGCTGCACAGCGGGAAACAAAGGACCTAGGAAAGGTCCTGAACGATTTGTAGCGATCACAACTTCACAGCAGGGGCCAGGTCGCTGATAGGTTTCACACACTGCAATGTGGCTGGGGAGGTCGCTGTAACGTCACAAAACCGGTGACATTACAGCGATGTCGTTTGCGATGTTGCAGTGTGTAAACCCAGCTTAACAGTACTTCTTAACAGGCAAATGTGAACAGGTGCAAACTGACCATGAAATATACTTTAACAAATAAACAGCTGTATTCTGAGACCTTAATGTATGCAAACACTGAATATAGGAATCTGGACATGAATTAATGCTAAGGAAATACATTCAAAAATTGAAACACAGTGCATGAAAAAGGCCAGTTTTATGTGAGGCCAACAGCCAGTGTCAAAGCGTATCTCTTCTGCTGGGTCCCTACCAAGATGCCTCTACCTGCTCTGAAAGGCCTACACTTTTATGGACAGGCAGGAACCTGCTAAATGAAAATTAAAAATTGCCTTTTTACAGTTTATATTTGGAAAAATATCAATTTTGTTACTCTTTTCCACCCCAAAAAATCACAAGGAAAGTCACCAATGTATAAGTCCCATTGTGAAAAGACACTTACTTCAACGCTAAAAGTATCGTCACATTTTGGGATTAGACTTTTCAGTTTGCCCCATAGGAAATTAACATCTTCATATCCTTACATGGTAAATAATGAAACTTATTGTATTTTATTTTTTTACGATCGCTTGTAACAAATTGCTTAAGAGACCACTCAAAAGGTTAAGTGAAAACAGTTAATTAGGAATCGAGCTGCAAAGGTGACTGCACCAAGATCACCCAGTGTCCTACAGAGTCCAATGATCCTGCCACAACTAATCGCAGCATTAGCAAATAAGGCAATGACTCTTTCTTCGCTAGATGACATAATCTCTTTAATTGGTGTCAGAAGGTCTCTTTATAATAGAATCCTGGAAAACACCTACGGACTGTAATTTTGCTGGCCCCATTCACTAAACAAATGAAACAAGTCTTAACAATGTACCACGGGCTCATTACAACTCCTTGCCTAAGAAGACAAAGCCTTCTGCAGCTCGGCCATAGACACAAGGGATTGTTAATTGTTTGCTCCTAGCTTTAAGTCATGAACTGTTCACCTTTTAAGTAAAACTTGGATAGGTCAAATACAGATAATCCTCTCTGGTAGAACTGTTAGATCTGTCCATACATTGAAAATGACAGAGGATCAGTTGTTATTGCCAAGTGGAGCATGATGAAGCCATGTTCTTAGTCTCTAGAAACCGCTCAACTTTGTCACTTTTTTATAGTTTACTTAAACTGGGGCCCAATGGGGTAAATCTTAAGGGTATGTTGTATTTAGGGATCAATGCACATTGGATTTTAGTTTCTTTTATTATAAGGATTATTTTATCCAATTGTGAATAATGTGAATTTAGAAGCTCCAATGTTGCTTTTTTATTTTACTTTTTTTGTTTCACTACTACGCTAAAAGGGAACAAAGGCAGAAAAGCACAAAGACAAAAACTACATTTGGAACTTTGAATTTAACTTTACCTTTATCTTTGGAACTGTATTTTTTGTATAAATTTTTGAATTACCGTTGTTCTTTGGAAGTGTCATACATTTTGGGTTAACATAATTATCCAATTGTGAATAATGTGCATTTAGACGCTCCAATGTTGGTTTTTATTTAACTTTTTTTTTCTTTCATTACTGCACCTTAAAGGGAACAAAGTCAGAGAAGGACAAAAACTTCACCTTTAACTGTGAATATAACTTTACCTTTATCTTTGGAACTGTCATAAATTTTTGAATTACTGCTCTTTAAAACGGTTGTAAATTTTTTAATTACCGGATTTTTCGGAATATAAGATGCACTTTTCCTCCCAAAAATTTGGGAGGAAAATGAGGGGTGTGTCTTAAAATCTGAATATAGCTTTACCTGGGGGTCCTGTCTGTGCAGCGATCGGGCGGCCGGGTCCTGTGGCTGCGTGCAAGCGGCCGAGTACCTGTGCTTGCATGCTGGTGGCAGCCGGGTACCTGTGGCTGCGTGCGAGCGGCAGTTGGGTGCCTCTGCGGGCGGCAGTCAGGTGCCCGTGCATGCGTGCCGGCAGCAGCCAAGTGCCTGTCGGTGCCGGCTGCCTGTCTATGTGGGTGGGTGGGCGGCTGTGCAGTAGGTTTCTCAGTGTGTCTGCGGTCCCAGTTGCAAATGATGGCGCCGGGAGCGGGCGGGTGTGCAGATGGAGCTCTTGGATGAGAGCTCCACCTGCGCACGTGCCTCTCCGGGAGTCAGCGCGTGCGCAGTTGGAGCCCTTGGATGAGAGCTCCATCTGCGCATGTGCCGCTCCAGGCGCCATCATTTGAACCGGGACCGCAGACACTGGGACACTCACCGCAGCGGCCTGCTGCACTACTCACCCGCTGCCGCCACCACGGACCCCGCCGCGCCTGCCACCACGGACCCCGCTGCACCTGCAACCACGTACCCTGCCATGCCTGCCACCACGGACGCCGCCGTGCCTGCCACCAAGGACCCCGCCGCACCTTATACCACGGACACCGCCACCACTGACCCTCCGCGCCTGCAAGCATAACCTCTGCCTCCTGTGACCCCAATTCACCACCACTGCTGCCCCTCTCTGGTAAGACAACACCGGAGTATAAGACGGACCCCATTTTTATTTTTTTACCTTTTTTAGGTCTAAATTTGGGGCGCGTCTTATAATCTGGTGCATCTTAGAAAGGGAAAAATACGGTACCTTTGTTTTTGGAACTGTTGTAAATTTTTGAATTACCGTTGTTCTTTGGAGCTGTCATAAATTTTTGAATTACCTTTGTTCTTTGGAACTCTCAGAATTTTTTTAATTACCCTTTGTTCTTTGGAACTCTCGGAAATTTTTAAATTACCATTTGGAACTGTTGGAAATTTTTGAATTACCATTATTATTTTATCTAATTGTGAATAATGTGCTAGAAGCTCCAATATTGTTTGTTTTATTTTATTTTTCTTTTCTTTCACTACTACGCCTAAAAGGGAACAAAGTCAGAAAAGCACAAGGACAAAAACTATACCTGTACCTCTATCTCTGAAACTGTCGTAAGTTTTTGAATTACTGTTGTTCTTTGAAACGGTTGTGAATTTTTGAATTATCCTTTGAAACTCTCGGAAATTTTTGAAGTACCGTTTGGAAGTCAGATATGCACAAGGACAAAAACTGCACCTGTAACTATGAATTTAACTTTATCTCTATCTTTGGAACTGCCATACATTTTTGAAGTACCTTTGTTCTTTGGAATTGTCATAAATGTTTGAATTACTCTTATTCTTTAAAACGGTTGTAAATTTTTGAATTACCATTTTTCTTTGGAACTGTCGGAAATTTTTGAATTACTTTTGTTCTTTAGAACGGTGGTAAATTTTTGAACAACCTTTGTTCTTTGGAACTGTCGTAACTGTTTGAATTACCCTTTGTTCTTTGGAACTGTTGTAACTTTTTGAATTACCCTTTGTTCCTTGGAACTGTTGGAAGTTTTTGAATTATCCTTTGTTTGAAATTTTTGAATTACAATTATTATTTTATCTAATTGTGAATAATGTGCTAGAAGCTCAAATGTTGTTTTTGTTCATTTTACTTTTCTTATCTTTCACTACTGCGCCTAAAAGGGAACAAAGTCAGAAAAGCACAAGGACAAAAACTGTACCTGTAACTATGAATTTCACTTTACCTCTATCTTTGGAACTCTCGAAAATTTTTGAATTATCGTTGTTCTTTGGAAGTGTCATACATTTTTGAATTAGCTTTGTTCTTTGGAACTGTCGTAAACTTTTGAACTACCATTGTTCTTTGGAACTGTTGTAAATTTTTGTATTACCATGGTTGTTTGGAATGTCATAAATTTTTGAATTACTATTATTATTTTATCCAATTGTGAATAATGTGCATTTACAAGCTTCAATGTTGCTTTTTTATTTTACTTATTTTTCACTATTGTGCCTAAAAGGGAGCTCTTGGAACTGTCAGAAATTTTTCAATTACTGTTGCATTGGAGGGGGGGCCCTCAATCCAACCTTTGACATTTTTTTTATGTTTTATCCTGAGACTTGAATGCATACTGTCCTACTCTCTCTTTGTGCTCATGTAAAAACCAATAGATATTCTTTTTCTCTTATATTTTCCTTAAAATAGAACATGTCATAAGGCAATATTGATAAAAATATAAAAAAGTTATAGTTCTTGGAAGAAGGGGAGGAAAAAAAATGAAAAACTGAAAATCGCCCAGAGCTGAAGGGATTGAAAAAAGGTCCAACAGTTATCTCTTTTTGTCACTTGTGCTCAGGTAGACCATGATGTGCAGAACTCTAACTCAAACTAATGGTGTCACTGTCAGAGGTAACATCATCCTGCTGAGACTAGATGGGCCATATATTCCATAATTCTATCCACTTTCTCAAACTAATATACTTGGTAGAGGCAATGGAAGCCAGTAGTGACCTGCATTTGATAGTGGAGTGTTTCCCCAAAAATAAAACCTACCCCGAAAAAAAAACAAGCCGTATTTTTTGGGCTTTTTGGAGTATGCTTTTGAGGTGCACTCCATACGAATCTACTCCCCTTCCAACCTCCAACTGTCTGTCATTTATCGCCCGCCAGGGCCAGCCACTGCCTTTCTTGACCATTTCACCACCTGGCTACTTCATTTCCTTTCCGCCGACATCCCCACCATCATCATGGGTGACGTTAACATCCCCATTGACACTTCTCACTCATCTGTCTCTAAACTTCTAACACTCGCTTCCTCCTTCGGCCTCACTCAATGGTCCTCTGCAGCTACTCACAAAGATGGCCACATGCTGGACCTCATCTTCACTCGTCTGTTCCCTATCTAACCTCTCTAACTCGCCTCTCCCCCTATCTGACCACAGCCTACTCACATTCTCTTCCCTCTCTTCTTTAAGTACACAACCCCCCCCTCCACAATCTTTCACACAACCACAGAAATCTCAATCCCCTTGACTTACACTCACTCTCTCAGTCTCTTTTCCCTCTTGCAGACATCGCTTCTTCATACGATGCAGATGCTGCTGCCACTTTATACAACACCACCATCTCTGCAGCTCTTGAATCAGCTGCCCCTCTCACACACACCAAAACCCGCACAATCAACAGGCATCCCTGGCACACGAGCCAGACTAAAGAATTGAGACGGGCTTCCAGAATTGCTGAGCGCAGATGGAAGAGGTCTCATTCCACTGAGCACTTAATTACATACAAACAGGCTCTCACCACTTTCAAGTCTGCACTCACTGCTGCAAAACAAACCTACTTCTCATCCCTCATATCCTCTCTATCCCACAACCCTATACAGCTATTCAACACTTTCAACTCTCTCCTCCATCCCCCGGCACCACCTCCCTCTCCTCTCATCTCAGCTGAAGACTTTGCCTATTTCTTCAAGCAGAAGATTGACAACATCAGAGCAAGCTTTAGCGCACAACCACCACAGCCACTCCCCACAATTACTCAGCCTTTTCCCTCCAAATCCAGCTTCTCCACTATGATTGAAGATCATCTTTCCACTCTACTCTCAAGATCACATCTCACAACCTGCCTGCTTGATCCACTCCCATCCCACCTCATCCCCAATCTCACCACAGTCTTCATCCCAACCCTAACCCATCTCTTTAACCTATCACTAACAACTGGTGTATTCCCTTCCTGCTTTAAACATGCCTCTATCACACCCATCCTGAAAAAGCCATCCCTTAACCCTTCCTCTGTTTCAAACTATTGCCCCATATCACTTCTTCCTTATGCTTCAAAACTACTGGAACAGCATGTCCATCTTGAACTGTCCTCATACTTCTCTTCCTGCTCCCTCTTTGACCGGTTACAATCTGGCTTCTGACTCCATCATTTCACTGAAACTTCCCTAACCAAAGTCACTAATGACCTATAACTGCAAAATCCAAGCAACACTACTCTGTTCTCCTCCTCCTGGACCTGTCCTCTGCCTTCGACACAGTGGACCACTCCCTTCTACTACAAATTCTCTCGTCTCTGGGCATCACAGACTTGGTGCTATCTTGTATCTCCTCATACTTAACCAACCGAACTTTCAGCGTCTCCCACTCTCATACCACTTCCTCATCTCGCCACCTATCTGTCGGTGTCACCCAAGGTTCAGTTCTTGGGCCCCTGCTGTTCTCCATTTACACCTTCGGCCTGGGACAGCTCTTTGAGTCCCACGGCTTTCAGTATCATCTCTACGCTGATGATACGCAGATCTACCTCTCTGGACCTGACATCACCTCCCTACTAACCAGAATCCCACATTGTCTTTCTGCTATTTCATCCTTTTTCTCTGCTCGATTCTTAAAATTGAACATGGACAAAACAGAATTCATTGTCTTTCCTCCTCATCACTCAACTCCCCCTCCTGACATATCCATCAATGTCAATGGCTGCTCACTTTCCTCAGTGCCACGTGCTCGCTGCCTGGGAGTAACTTTAGACTCTGCTCTATCCTTCAAGCCACACATCCAAGCCCTCTTCACCTCCTGCCGTCTTCAACTCAAAAATATTTCCAGGATCCGTACATTCCTTTCCCAAGAAGCTGCAAAAACCCTAGTACATGCCCTTATTATCTCCCACCTGGATTATTGCAACCTCCTGCTCTGTGGCCTCCCTTCTAACAGTCTCGCACCCCTACAATCTATTCTAAACTATGCTGCCTGGCTAATCCACCTGTCCCCCCACTACTCCCCAACCTCTCCTCTCTGCCGATCCCTTCACTGGCTTCCCATTGCCCAACGACTGCAGTTCAAAACCCTAACCATGACCTACAAAGCCATCCACAACCTGTCTCCTCCATACATCTTTAACCTAGTCTCCCGGTACTTACCTGCACGTAACCTTCAATCCTCACAAGATCTCCTTCTCTACTCCCCTCTCATCTCCTCTTCCCATCATCGCATCCAAGATTTCTCCCGCGCCTCCCCATACTCTGGAATGCTCTGCCTACCTTGACAAGCTTAAAAAGGAACCTGAAGACCCACCTCTTCCAACAAGCCTACAACTTGCCGTAAGCCTCAGACTGATACAGCGCCACACAATCAGCTCTACCCTAACCTACTGTATCCTCACCTATCCCTTGTAGACTGTGAGCCTTCGCGGGCAGGGAGCTCTATCCTCCTGTACCTGTCTGTGTCTTGTATTGTTTATGATTATTGTACTTGTCCCTATTATGTATACCTCTTTCACATGTAAAGCTCCATGGAATTGATGGCGCTATAATAATAATAATAATAATAATAACATAAGCCCTCCTCAAAATAAAAGTCCTAGTTGTGTACCATACTATAATGGTAGCCTGAAGTAGGGCTTGGACAGCCTTTTCAGGATATGCAATTTTTATTGGTACACGTTGCCACATTGTGTTGCTGTAAAGCCTCGGAAGTTTAAAGTCACATGCTGGCCAGTTAATGGAAACTGAATATTCACCGCTTCCTCCGCCCACCCTTCTGCACCGGCGTCACTGATTGGAACATGCGTTAACGAAAAATGAATATTCCCCCCTTCACTGCCAATAATCCCACCTACCCCTCTTTGCTGGTGTCAGTGATTGGAACATGTGTTAATGGAAAATTAATATTTCCCCCTTCTGCGGCCCACCCCAGTGTGCAGGCATCAGTTATTCAGTCAGACTGCCGTATTACTGCTCAAGGATCTCATCTCAATCCTTAGGCTGGCCAGAAGCGTTCCTCACCTGAGTTTGACAGCTGCATAGAAATACACGCTGATGTGCTCAGGTCAGAAGAGAAGCTGGCAAGTCCGAGGATTGAGATGCAATCCTAGGATAGTAGTCAGCCTGACTAAATCACTGAAGCCGGCACAAAGGGGTTGGCAGGAATACCGACAGGGGAAAGGGGTGAATATTTATTTTCCATTACTACATATTCCGATCACTGATGCTGGTGCAGAGGGGTAAGCGAGACTATGGGCGGGGGAAGCAGGCGAATATTCATTTCCATTAACACACGTTCCAATACCTGATGATGGCACAGAGGAGTAAGCGAGGGAATTGGGTCAATATTCATTTTCCATTAACGAGCAACCCCATCAATGATGCCAATAAAAAATTTTGAAAAATACAAGAGATCCTATGAAAATAAGCCCTTGTGCATATTTTGGAGCCAAAAGAATATAACACCCTGTCTTATTTTGGTGGAAACAAGGTACTATCTTCTAGAAGGCTTGCAATAGTGTTGGTATTGATGTTTCTGGTTTTGCACCCACTTTCTTAGCCATGGTATGTTTTTTCTTTTGCTTTAAGGCTAGGGCCCCACTTTGTGTTCTCCTACTTGCAGTTCTAAATGCACGTTTTGGGCTTAATTAATTTGACCAAAGTTGCCTTTTTCAGAAATTTAGCGCTGAAAACGCATGCGTATTTACCGCGTTTTAGATGCGTTTTCAGCGCTTATTACCTGCTTTTCCACCTGCGTTTTGATAGATGCGTTTTGAACATCATGACACTGCTAAATAAAGTTTAAATAGTCAAACTCAATGAAAAAATTGGAAAAAAAGAAACAAATCTATATTTTTGTGAAAAATAATGAAAATAGATTAATTTAATGAAATTATAGCGGTAATATGATATTTAATGTAAAAATTGCAATAATTTATTAAAATTCTTATTTTTAATTGTCGGACTATGTGTGTGTGTAAAGGGATATATGAAATCATTATTTTGATGTCCAAAAAGCATGTGTTTTTGAAGTCCAAAACGCATGTTTTCTGCACTGGAAAAGCAGGTAAAATGCAGGAATTTGCAGGAATCTTGTTTTTTCCCATTTCTCATAGACTTCAATGTTAGCAAAACGCACCCAAAATGGCAAAAACAATTGACATGTTGCTTCTTTGAACGCATGGTTTTTGAAACAAAATATGCAAATTAAACGCAGCGTTTTAAAACGCAAAGTGTGGTCCAGAAATCCCCATTTTCCATAGACTTTGCTGGAAAATCAAAACGCATGCCTTTTGGCATGAAAAAGGTGCTTCTCAAAACGGACCTAAAAAGCACCAAAAACGCAGGTGGAATCGCAAAGTGGGGCCCTAGCCTTACACTACTTTGTCCATTACCATTCCCACTTTTTCTTTGAGAATACATTTGGTATAACACTATAATTCATTGTTGACAATTTTTTTTTTTTCAGTTATTCCTAGCCAAAATGATGTAAGGAGAAATACTGTACTAGGTTGGACGGTACATATACAAAAAGCAAAATGTGGCAGCAGGCCACAGTATAGGTATGGTATGTAAAACTTTCAAATTGGAATAGTTAAAAATATATATGTCAAATCAGTCATTCACAGTTAAATGTCTACAATTATTTTTCCTGTCAAAAAAACAAAATTAAAACCTCCACCAAAAAATAACGTAATAAGAACTCTTGGGTAGGTAAAGGTTCAAAAAACGGCCCCTGCAACAGCAGGCTGTATTGATGTGTTTCTGTACATATGCAAAATGTAGGGGGAAGATGCACATGCACACTTTAGTGAGGTGGAGAGTGGAAGTTAAATGTCTTGATTTTGGAAATTTTTCTTTTTTCTTTTTTTAAAAAAACAATTAAACATTCAGTACAGTCACTGGTGATAAACACAATATGAAAAATTTGTTGTAACAACAAAACAAAGACAATTTTTAGGATCAGCTAACCTCTAGATTTGCTGTGGCCGGTTTTAGAGATCAGTGCACGGACAGTCAGCGGGCTGGATCCCGGGATAAATGAAGCAAGAAAAAAATGTTTCATCCAGCACTTGAAGATATAATATCCCAATTCCACGAAATTCACGGACTTGATAAAAACATTATTGATTTTATTGGTGTACAAAAGTACAAATAATTAAAATCATTGCGTCTTACGCGTTTCAAGCCAAACTTTGGCTTGAAACGCGTAAGACGCAATGATTTTAATAATTTGTACTTTTGTACACAAATAAAATCAATAATGTTTTTATCAAGTCTGTGAATTTCGTGGAATTGGGATATTATATCTTCAACTGCTGGATGAAACATTTTTTTCTTGCTTCATGAAAAAATTGTGGCTAGCAAATAATATTGGTGAGAAAAATGTCATTTTTTATTTTTACGGCTCAACATTATAAAATTCTATGAAGCACTTGTGGGTTCAAGATGCTCACCATACCTCTAGATAAATTCCGTGAGGCATGTAGTTTCCAAAATGGGGCCACTTGTGGGGGTTTCGATTGTTTAGCCACCTCACGGGCTCTGCAGCCGAGACATGGCATGCACTATTTATTCCAGTCACGTTTGTGTTCCAAAAATCAAATTGTGCACCTTCTGTTCTAAGTCGTGCCGTGTACTCAAACAGTAGTTTCCCACCACATATGGGATATCAATGTACTCAAGATAAGTTGTACAACACATTTTATTGTCCATTTTCTCCTGTTACCCTTGTGAAAATGCAAGTTTGGGGCTAAAACAACATTTTTGTGGGAAAATGGGATTTTTCCTTATCATAGCTGAACATTATAAAATTCTGTGAAGCACCTCTGGGTTCAAGGTACTCATGACAACCCTAAATAAGTTCCTTGAGGGGTGTACTTTCTAAAATGGGGTCACTTGTGGAAGGTTTCTACTGTTTAGGCACATCAGGGGCTTTGCAAATTCAGCATGGCGACTGCTATCTATTACAGCCAATTTTGCACACTGCAAAAGTCAAATGGTGCTTCTTTCCTTCTTTCCTTTGCTTCTTTCCTTCTGAGCCCTGTAGTGCGCCAAAGCACTAGTTTTCCACCACATATGGGGTATGGGTGTAATCAAGATAAATTGCACAACAAATGTATGGTCCATTTTCTCCTGCTACCATTTTGAAAATGAAAAATTTGGGACTAAAGAAATATTTTTGTGGGAAAAATGTGATTTCTTATTTTCACGGCTCAATGTTATACAATTATGGGAAGTACCTGCTGGTTCAAGGTACTCAGGACACCCCTAAATAAATTCCCCTAAATAAATTCCATAAGGGGTTTAGTTTCCAAAATGGGGTCACTTGTGGGGGGTTTCTACTGTTTAGGCACATCAGAGGCTTTGCAAACACAACATGGCTTCCACTATCTATCCCAGACAATTTTGCACTTCTAAAGTGAAATTATGCTTTTTCCCTTCCGAGCCCAGCCCGTGCGACGAGGCAGTAGTTTTTCACCACATATGGGAGTATCGGCGTACTCAACAATTTGTATGATCTATTTTCTCATGTTATCCATGTGAAAA
This sequence comes from Anomaloglossus baeobatrachus, assembly GCF_048569485.1. NCBI lineage: Eukaryota > Metazoa > Chordata > Amphibia > Anura > Aromobatidae > Anomaloglossus > Anomaloglossus baeobatrachus. The sequence continues at coordinate 44,469,654 of NC_134364.1, read as the reverse complement.
TGCTAAATTGGGGGCTAAAGCAATATTTTGGGGTAAAATATAAAATTTTCATTCCACATTGCTTTAAGTCTTGTGTGGCACCTAAAAGGTTAATAAACCTTTTGATTGTGGTTTTAAACAATTGCAAGGGAGCAGTTTTTAGAATGGTATCACTTTTGGGTATCTTCTGTTACCCAGGCCCCTCAAAGTCACTGCAAATATGGTCCCTAAAATAATTGTTTTTCTAAATGTTGTTAAAAAAATTCTGCTTTAAAAATGGTGCTGATGTAAAGTAGAAATATGGAAAATATTATTTATTAACTAATTTGTGTGGCATCTGGTTTAAGGACATAAAAATAAAAAAATTAACAATTGGTAAATGTTTTGTCAAAAATCATGTCGACCAAAAGTTACTACTAACCTAAGGTACAACATGTCATGAAAAAACATTTTCAGAATCACTGAAATATATTGACACATCCCCTATAAATTGAATTTGTGAATTATTTAGATACTACTACACTCTTCTTCTTCACTGCTGTAGTTGTACAATACATTAATGTCGGGAATATTTGTCCATTGTTTTAGGGGTTCCTCTTCCTATCTTTATCTGTATTGTTAAACTATGAACTCTGACATCCTCTGACTATCCTAAATCACCTTACAATGGCTGTTGTTTCCTGCCTTGACTCTTATATGAGGCTATGATAGTCTCTCCTGATTGGCTGCTCTATATCATGTGATGTGACACCTGCAAATAGTTATGGGGAACCTTCTGAGGCTGAAGCAAGCATCTGTAGTGTGCAGAATTGTGCTGGAAATTTATTTGGCAATTAGTGCAAATCTTATTGAAAATTGTTCAAATTTGCGGAGACCTGTGAATTTACTAAAATTACATGAATTTGATTTGCATTGAATCTAGTCAACATAATAAGATTTTAGAGGAGGAAATGTGAAGGCTAAAGCTTTATCCTAATGCAGGCGTCACACGAGACGATCTATCGTGCGATCGCCGAGCGATCGTACCCGCCCCCGTCGTTTGTGCATCACGGGCAATTAGTTGCCCGTGGCGCACAAAGTTGTTAAGCCCCTGTCACACGCACTTACCTGCTGAGCGACGTTGCTGTGGGTGGCGAACATCCACTTCCTGAAGGGGGTGGGACGTTCGGCGTCACAGCGACGTCTCACAGCGGCCGGCCAATAGAAGCGGAGGGGCGGAGATGAGCGGGACGTAAACATCCCGCCCACCTCCTTCCTTCCGCATAGCCGGCGGGATGCAGGTAAGCTGTGTTCGGCGTTCCCGGGGTGTCACACGGAGCGATGTGTGCTACTCCGGGTATGATGAACAACCGGCGCATAGAAGAATTGAAAATGAGCAACGTGTCAACGAGCAACGATAAGGTGAGTATTTTTGCTCGTTCACCGTCGCTCGTAGCTGTCACACGCTACAATATATCAAACGATGCCGGATGTGCGTCACTTACGACGTGACCCCGCCGACATATCGCACGATATATCGTCTCGTGTGACAACTGCATAAGTCAAGGAAAATAAACTATACCGTCGTTTATGACTTTCATGCTCTGAAAAAATTAGGATAAATCTCACACCTACATTTGTGTACTGCAAAGTATTTAGTGTCTGTTAGGCTCCCGGGGCGAGCAGGGATTTTAGCGAAGTCACTGGGCCACAGTACACAGAAAACCTAGAGGGGCCTAATTACGGAACCACACCTGGTTTTCTCCAGAGCCCCTGATGGTGAGGGAATTATACTGGGTGCCAGTCGGGAAAACTGGTTCTGGGATGTCTGGCCCCAAGGGTACGGGAGTGATAGTCTTTGGGATAGACAACAGCAGAAGCAAGTATTGAGGTTCCAACTGGGATGGATTGATACAGCAGCAGCAGCTGGTGACAATACTTCGTGGCAGTGGATATTGTGGTTGGCGTCCGGTGTGGCGGCTTGCAGCAGCAGCAGGTTATGGATAATCGCTAAAGTACACTAAAATATAAACATATGTCCGCAGCGGAATTAGCACAATTCAACAGAAGCAGCAGCACAGTGCTAGGGGACTTGAGAACTAGCAACGTATTAGACTTGTTGTCCAGGCACTTTCTGAAGGGAGAAAGTGCCTTAAATAGCTGCAGCCTCTCAGCTGACCTGAGAGGCACTTCCGAGTTAAGGGTACACTGGCCCTTTAAGAAAGGGGCGTGGCCACGCACATTTTCCTAAGAAAGAACCAGGAAGCCTGCTGTGAGTACACAACTTCCGGGAGACAGCAGCATGGAACGGCAACACAGCACCCACCGCAGGAGAGCCAGATGGGTGAGGGTCCCTACTTCCCCGCCGGGGGAAGGGGGCAGAACAATTCGGGAACGCCGGTGTGGGCGTTACAGTGTCATTGACAAATACACCTACGGCAGTAATATTGCATCCTACTAAAGTGAATGTTGCAATACCAGTGACAACCAATTAACAATTGTAGTTTAAACCCTTATTGCCAAGCGTTTTAAATACATTTTCCAATTTTTGAACTCTTTTAGATTTGCAAAAGATAAAAGTTTAATAATTGCAGAAAAAAAATGAAGAAAAGGAAACAGGACAGTTATTAAAGTTGTAATATAATACCAATGCAAAACCAGGATTTTAGTCCATTTTCATAAGGAAATGTAACTTGATAACATAAATGTAGCTTTAAAAAGAAGGCTTTATTGTAAGTGTTAGAGACAATGACAGGCCATCAAGAGGTCTTTATAATTAATGGTCTGTAGACTATACATGCACAATGCAGATTGCAATATCGTTCTGTGCATCCTGTAGCTAACAGACATAATGTACACTTACTGTGTCTGCCCCACTTTATTTCTTGTTAGAAAGCATTAAGAAACAATACAGAAGTGGCACAGTAGGTGTTTAGAGGGGAGCAGCACCCAGCAGAAAGCCAGGAACAGGTGCTTGATATAGCAGCCACTGTAGAATTCGGTCAAGTACTGCATGGTGACATCTGTAGCCTGCGGCGCTCCTGCCCCCGTCATTGCTACATTAATAATAGTAATGGCCTTTATTTATATTGCACTAACATATTCCACAGCACTTTGAAAGGAAAGTAGGAAATAGGGACCATAAACAATGAGACCAAAGAAAAAGTACCAAGACCTGAGAAGCATTATTCTTCTGCTTCATTGATGGCCCTTTAATTTGTTGGTCCCATAAGATATTAAAGCAAGGCTACGATGTCTCATTGTGCCACAGCATTGCTTCCTTCACCTGTTTGTCTGCCGATATAACTTAAGCTGCATTTACATGCCAAGATAAAACGCGATTCAAGACTATTTTGGCCGGTAAACAGGTTGTAGATCACCCGATGAACAAACAAACACTCGTTCATGGGGCACAATAATCTATTGCACAGGGCAAATGAAAAATTATCATTCTCGGCGGTGCAACATCCAAACTAAACAGGACAATGGCAGCCTTGGCACACTGAGCAATTTAGTATAGATTGTTTACTTTGGCCTGCATTTGTAAACAGACATTCATATGATTGCCGATTGGTAAAAATTATAGTCGCATCATGTCACCGGTTGGCACATGTAAATGGACCCTTATAGCTATCGTTATGATAACATTGTCTATGATCTGTTGTGAAGGTTTTTTTTACTAGAAAGTAAAATACCCTTGAAATATTTTTTTTTAATTTTAGTAATTTTACAAACTTGTGATAATTGATATTTAAGGGATGTAGAGAATATATATTTTAGACAATAAATTTTTAATGTCGTTGTATTTTTGGTTTTCTGATACAATGCTTTAAATGTACATAGAAATTAAAAATATAACATTTTTGTTACCTACAGCTACCACTAGATGGAGCTTAGAAGCTGATTACATACCATGTATACAATGATCTCAGTAATGACACACTATACACTTAGCTCCTGTTATGCCTTGGGATTCAATCCGGTGAGCTAGTGTTTTATGGTGAGCTTCCCTGTCCACTGAGCCACAGCAGATTCACTTTTTGTCTGGGCGCTTATTGCGTTTTACCCTTGCTTTGGTCTTTTTAGGCTACTAGGTGTTTTCTTTTGTTTATTGATCTGCCCAATCACATTTTCAGGGGTGGATATTTATACCTTCCACTGGCTATTTATTCTTGCTGATGATATTATGAGTGGATCGTACTTGACGTTTCCAGCCATACTTCGTTAGTCTGTACAGGAACCAGCTGGGTCAATTGCAGTATTTTAGTGTTAGACCTATATCCCAGTGTGAGTTGCCATGCAATCATAACTTTATGACTAGCCCACTCCACTTTGTGTGTGCTGAGAAGTCATCATGGACAATTGTGGACAATCTGGCCACGCAATTACGGCCCTTATCTTTGGAGGTGGAGGACATCAAGGGGAATCAACAGCATGCGTTGTCCTCCGCAATAGAGGTTATTGCTCAACCAAAATTGTCTTCTGAACCAAAGGGTAAATTTACCGGATTGCATCAACGAGGACCAAAGTAAGTTCTCCATCTTTATTTCTTCATGGAAGTTGTATTTTAATCTCCATCCTGTATCATTATGAAGGAGAAAGTCAACTAATGGGTATTATCCTGTTGTTGCTCTGTGGGGATTCTCAGACTTCTGCATTTTGTCTGCCTTAAGATTCTCTAGTGTTCTCCTCAGTTGACGCTTTTTTTTCTGCTCTGGGATTCATTTATGATGACCCCGATAAAGTTGCTGTTTAATAATCTATGATCCGTAGGTTGGTTCAGGGGAATCATAAAATGGAGGGCTACTGCTCCCAGTTCAGCCGTTGGGCAGTGGAAACCTCCTGGAATGACCCAGCTGTCCGCAGTCAATTCTGCCAGGGACTTTCTTGCCAAATGAAAGATATGATGGTCAACAGTCCCTCCCCATTGTTTCTGGAGGAAGTAATGTCCCTATGGCTGTGTGATTAGACAGACGTCTTGGGGATAAAGACACATTTAAGTGTGTTTCAGTGACTTCTTCCTCTCATCCTATTGAGACAGGTGAACCTAAGCAAATAGGGGCCTGCAAAAAGTCCAAGGAGGGAATTGAACTTGGAACACCTGCTCATTTTTGTTTATACTGTGGTCAATCGGGTCATATAATGATTCAGTGTTTCAAATACAATAATGAATTTCATAGAGGAAAAGAAAAAATTATTACGTGAAAGGACAGTGGTTCTAAAAGTCTAAAGTTATCTCTCATCCATATAACAATTTTTTCCTACAAGTGTCCTTGGTTACCAAACCTGGAGTTATAATTACTTCCCTATTTGATTATTCAGGTTCCGCCTTAGGTCTTGTCTGTGATTTTGCCCTTGAATGTGGGTACAGTGTTTCTACTCCCGCTCATCCTATCCATGTATCTGGTATTGATAATTCTCCCCTTTATCAAAGTTATGTTACTTCTAAGGCGGGCTTTGCACACTACAACATCGCAGGTGCGATGCCGGTGGGGTCAAATCGAAAGTGATGCACATCCGGCGTCGCAGTCGATATCGTAGTGTGCAAATCCTTTTTGATACGATTAACGAGCGCAAAAGCGTCCTTATCGTATCATCGGTGTAGGGTCCGACATTTCCATAATGCTGGTGCAGCGACAGGTACGATGTTGTTCCTCGTTCCTGCGGCAGCACACATCGCTGTGTATGAAGCTGCAGGAGCGTGGAACATCACCTACCTGCGTCCCGGCTGCAATGAGGAAGGACGGAGGTGGGCGGGATGTTTACATCCTGCTCATCTCCGCCCCTCCGCTGCTATTGGCCGCCTGCCGTGTGACATCGCTATGATGCCGGATGACCTGCCCCCTTAGGAAGGAGGCGGGTCGCCGGCCACAGCGACGTTGCAGGGCAGGTGAGTGCATGTGAAGCTGCCGTAGCGATAATATTCGCTACGGCAGCAATCACAGGATATCTCACCTGCGATGGGGGCGGGTACTATCGCGCTCGGCATCGCAAGCATCGGCTAGCGATGTCGCAGCATGCAAAGTACCCCTAAGAGTGAGAATGTGTGCATGAGAGTGAGAGCGTTACACACAGAATCCATTTCATACATGGTTTTTCCTTCTTTACCAGCTAAAGTTGTGTTGGTTATGCCCTGGTTGGTGAAACACAATCCTACTATCAATTGAGAGACTCATGAGGTTAAGTTTTGGACGGATTTTCTAGTTGCTTATCCCAATCCTTGGCATTTATGAGATCTTTCCTTCCTGGTTTCACTCAGAATTTTGAGGAATTATTTTCTGAGACAGAATGTCAAGTTCTTCCCCCACAAAGACCATATGAGTGTGCTATAGAATTCATACCAGGGGCCAAATTGCCTAAATATTGTTTGTTTAACTGTTCTCTTTCCTAAAAAAGATTCCTTGAAAGAGTGTATCCAAAAGAGTCTTACTAAGCAACATATAAGGCTGTCCACTTCTCAGGTCATCGTGGAGTTTTTTTGTTAAGAAAAAAGATGGAGGGTGGCATCTATGTCTGAGATTTAGGGGCCCTTTGCACACTACGACATCGCAAGCCGATGCTGCGATGCCGAGCGCTACAGTCCCCGCCCCCGTCGCAGCTGCGATATCATGGTGATAGCTGCCGTAGCGAACATTATCGCTACGCCAGCTTCACATGCACTCACCTGCCCTGCGACGTCGCTCTGGCCAGCGACCCACCTCCTTATTAAGGGGGCGGGTCGTGCGGCATCATAGCGACGTCACACGGCAGGCGGCTAATAGAAGCGGAGGGGCGGAGATGAGCAGGACGTAAACATCCCGTCCACCTCCTTCCTTCTGCATTGCAGCCGGGACGCAGGTAGGAGATGTTCCTCGCTCCTGCGGCTTTACACACAGCGATGTTTGCTGCCGCAGGAACGAGGAACAACATCGTAACACCGGTCATTCCCAATTCATGGAAATGACCGACGCTACACCGATGATACGATTACGACATTTTTGCGCTCGTTAATTGTTTAAAAAATGCTTTACACACTACGATATCGCCTGCGATGCCGGATGTGCGTCACTTTCAGTTTGACCCCACCGACATCGTACCTGCGATGTCGTAGTGTGCAAAGTGCCTCTTAGAGTGATTAGTAAGATCATGGTCAGTAATCTTTACCCTTAAGCTCCAATGCCTGACCTGTTTAATCAACTAGTGGGGCTAAATGGTTTTCTAAACTTCATCTGAAAGGGGTGTATTACCTCATATGTGTTTGCCAAGGGATGATTGGAAAATTGCCCTCATACACCAGAGGGACATTTTGAAAATTTGGTGATGCCATTTGGTTTGACCAATGCTCCAGCGGTTTTTCAGAACTTCATAAATTACATCTTTTGCTCTTTAGTGGGTAGATTTGTTGTCATTTACTTGCATAACATTTCGATTTACTTATGTTCTCGGGAGAAGCATCAAGAGCATGTTCAATACAATAGATTTTTCAAGTTCTTTGTGACAAACATTTATTTGCCAAGCTGGTGACATGTCAATTTGAGGTTCAGCAGACTGATTTTTTGGGTCATGTGGTTTCTGCAGATAGGTTTTAGTTGAATCTGCGTAAGGTTCAGGATGTCCTTGATTGGGTACAATCTACCCTATTTTTCCAAAAATAAGCCCTCCCCCCAAAATAAGCCCTAGCTTGATTTTTAGGGATTTTTTGAGTAGGCTTTAAATATAAGCCCTACTCCAAAAATAAGCCCTATGTCACAGCCAGGGGCGTACATAGAAATCATGGGGCCCCATAGCAAAAAGTCTGAATGGGGCCCCCCACCGATAAAAAAAAACCCCAAACAAAAAAACAAACAAAATATTATCAGAATAATCATTAAACATGTTACTGGGGGCCAGCATGCTTTACTGGGGGCAGCTTATAGTCAGAAATAACACATACTACTACATAGTCTTACTAAACAACACCCACCATATAAAGGTTTGCAATGTATTATTACATTGCAAAATAATGCTGCCACACCATGACCAAGTATCACCACTGTGATGTGATTACTGGTGATGTACAAGAGGGGAGATATGTGTCGCCGCGACTACTGCAGTCAGTGATGTGAACCCGGATGTAAGTGCTCCAGCACATTACGTGCTGAGAGGGTTAATCTGTATTACTTAGGCCGGGTTTGTTGTGGACAGCTATGAGATGGGTGGGACGGCTGTTCACCATATCTCCACCTCGGGGTGTGGTTCCAGAGGTAAAAGCCAGGCCTCTGGACACACTCAGGTGTCTCCTGTTTTGCCTATGTATTTTCCTGAGCTGGAGGCCGTAGTGCTCTCCTCATGTCAATGGCTTGTGACTGTTGGTAATAAACCAGGTGAAACTCGACACATGTGGTGTTCCTGCATCCATCTCCTCCTGCTGAGAGACTGGCTCTACCACAAGTGGTGGAGAATACGGGCAGGATTCCCGGGGTCGTTTATACCTGCTACAGCGGAGCTGGATGTCCTGGGTGAAGGCAGCCATGAGTCAGGGAACACGGTCAGACGTCATGGAGGAACTGATTAAGCACCTGGTGCTGTGGTGTTCCTGCATCCATCTCCTCCTGCTGAGAGACTGGCTCTACCACACCACACCACAAAGAGTCTGAATATAACCACCATCCTATTACTGAGCAAAGTCCACTGCACCAAGACCTGTGGATTCACATTGCAAATTCCTAAAAAATCTGCAATTTGTGAACTTGGCCTAAAGTAGGGATGGCCTTCTTTGTGCCCCTCACTGCACACAATATAAATTTTCACATCTGTCTCCCCCATTTAATGGTAACGATTATGACACTCTTTATAGCCTTAGGATCTATAGTAAAACTCTGCAAAGTACAGGGATAATACACACACACACACACACAGTGATGGCACAGGGGCAACACACACACACACACACACACTGATGGCACAGCACAGGGGAAACACACACAGTAGTGGCACAGGGGCAACACACACACAGAGTGATGGCACAGCACAGGGCAAGGTTTTTCTTTAGAGTTACAGGCAGACATTTGTACATTATAATACTCACCTGCTCCTGTGCTGTGAGAGATGATGATAGTGGCTCAGGCCTCCCTGCTGCACTTCCTGTGAGTCTTCTTGGCTGCTCCTGCTGTCCTCTGCTTTTTCTTTCTATTCCCTCTGTTCTCCGCTTCTCACTGTTTTTTCAGCTCTCTGTTTGCTTTTCTCTCTTTTCTGTTGTCTCTACTCCTTTTTCACTCCTGCACTGTTTTCCTTTTCATCATTTCATTCTCCCGCGGCTCTACTGAACAAGCTGCGCCCCCTCTCCTGATTGGCTGTTCTCCTCCTGGAATCTCTCACTAGAAGAAGCTACTGCCTGGCCACTCCCTCCTCTTCAGCACAGGCCGCGCACAGTGTGGAGAGTGGGCGAGTCTGCATCTCTGCATTGGCTAGTCTGCAGTTATACAGTGCCGGCTCCCAGCGGCGTTAATCAGCTGCTTGGTGACGGCCCCGGGGGCATGATGCATGAAGTGAAAATGCGCACACTGCGGGCAGCCACTCCAGGCCCCTCCAGCCAGGGCTGCCACCAGGAATTTCCGGGCCCAATACTGACAAAATTTTCGAGCCCCCTTCAGACTCCACCACAGCTCCGCCTCTACCCCTTGAACCTTCGGCAATAGAAAAAAGTTGTTTCCAGCATCACATCCAAGAAAAGGTTAAAAAACAATTTTATTCCATAAGGTTAAAACCAACACTAGGTTGGATGGACGTCCACGAAGTATAAAACAATGTCTGACGCGTTTCACACCTAACAGAGGTTCTTAGTCTTAGGCTATGTGCGCACGTTGCGTACATTCACTGCAGAATTTTCTGCAGCGATCTGAAGAGCACATGTGCGCTTTAAATCGCTGCAGAAATGTCCGTAGTGAAAAAAAAAAGCCGATTCCATGCGCTCTGCCTGCAGCTCCTGCCATAGACAGAGCAGGGGCTGCCGGCAAAGCGCACGGAAGAAGTGACATGTCACTTCTTAGAATGCAGCGCTTCGGCAGTAGCAAAACCGCTGCGCTCTAAAACGCCACGTGCGCACGGCCCCTGCACAATCTCCATAGACTGTTAAAGAAAGCGGAGAAAGAAGTCTTTAGATTTGCCTCATATTACGTCATATCCCATAGCCCAGGAACCACCAACATATCCCATAGCCCAGGAACCACCAACCTCCATAGACTGTGCAGGGGACGCAGGACGCATGCAGTTACGCTGCGCTACAAAGCGCAGCGTAACTGCATGTATTTACGCAACGTGCGCACATAGCCTTAGATATATCCTGCTAGGTTTGCAAAAGTAAGTTATGGAATAAAATTGTTTTTTATCCTTATTTCTTGGACGTGATGCTGGAAACAACTTTTTTCTATTGCCGGACTTTGCCTCTTTGAACATGGAGCTGACCTTCCTTCACCGTCCCCCAGAGAAAGGACCCAGGTGATGACTTTACCGGGGGAGCTGAGATCCTCCTTTGCATACTGACCTCCAACCTTCCAGAATCCCACCATCATTCCTGTAAAATCTCCAATTCTGCAAACAGTCCTCATCAATCAAACATTAACCGCTAGTCGTCATTTTGACAGCCCAAAAAAAGCTGCATGCACCGTTTTTTGGGTCATTAAAATGATGAACCCCAGACAGAATCGTCAGCCATATGCGTATATCTAATATATAAAGGTGTGTATGTGTGTGTATATACATATACAGTATATATATATATATATATATATATATATACACATACACACTGTATGTGTGTCCGCTATAAGAACCCGCATCGTCTCATTTAGTATCACAATATTTTGCACAGACACCTCATGTGACTCAGGGAACGTCATAGACTATGTTTTGAGTGGAAAATGTAACCCCGCGCTTTAGGCTGGGGCCACACAGGGCACTACTGTGATCCCCGCATGACACTCGGCTCACACTGGGAGCACAGCAGGAGCCGAGTGTCATACGAGTGTCACTGCGACTGAGCTCCGATCATGCGTTCGGACCTCAGCTGCGGGGGGCGGGCCGGCACTGAGGGGAGGGAGAGATTTATCTCCCTATCTCCTCCGTAGCCGGCTATTGCCATTCTCTCCCTGCACTCGCGGTACACCGGTGTACTGTGAGTGCAGTGCGATCTTTCTCTCGCCCCATACACTTGAATGGGTGCGAGAGAAAGAGTCTCGCATAACAATCGCAGCATGCTGCGATTGTTTTCTCGGTCCGATTGGGGCCGAGAAAATAATTGCTCATGTGTGCTGGCACATAGGCTAATATTAGTCCGAGTGGAATGTGATGTTTTATCGCACCCCACTCGCTCCGATTTTCATGCCGTGTGTCTTAAGCCTTACAGTTACTCTCCAAAAAAATTCCTTACATTAAAGTGAATAGAGCTAGGAGGTGAGGTCATTAATAAGAGCTGTGATTGGTTATTGTAGGCAACAAAGAACATTGCTAGTGTAAGAAGCTTCTGTGTGAGGTAATATGATATCGGTGGAGAGACGGATAGAGACAGACAGAGAGGAAATGAGAGAGAGACAGAGACAGACAGATAGGGAATGAGAGAGAGACAGACAGATAGGGAATGAGAGAGAGAGACAGACAGACAGATAGGGAATTAGAGAGAGAGAAACAGAGACAGACAGACAGGGAATGAGAGAGAAACAGAGACAGACAGGTAATGAGAGAGAGAGAGAGACAGACAGGTAGGGAATGAGAGAGAGAGAGACAGAGACAGACAGATAGGGAATGAGAGAGACAGACAGATAGGGAATGAGAGAGAGAGAGAGAGAGACAGAGACAGACAGATAGGGAATGAGAGAGACAGATAGGGAATGAGAGATAGACAGACAGATAGGGAATTAGAGAGAGAGAAACAGAGACAGACAGGGAATGAGAGAGAGACAAAGACAGACAGATAGGTAATGAGAGAGAGACAGAGAAAGACAGATAGGAAATGAGAGAGAGAGAGAGACAGACAGATAGGGAATGAGAGAGAGAGACAGTCAGAGACAGACAGATAGGGAATGAGAGAGAGAGAGAGACAGAGACAGACAGATAGGGAATGAGAGACAGAGACAGATAGGGAATGAGAGAGAGAGAAACAGACAGATAGGGAATGAGAGAGAGACAGAGACAGACAGATAGGGAATGAGAGAGAGACAGAGACAGATAGGGAATGAGAGAGAGAGAGACAGACAGGTAGGGAATGAGAGAGAGAGAGAGAGACAGAAAGACAGATAAGGCATGAGAGAGAGAGACAGAGAATGAGAGAGAGAGAGACAGACAGACAGGGAATGAGAGAGACAGAGACAGACATGGAATGAGAGAGAAAAGGAATGAGACAGACAGGGAATGAGAGAGACAGACAGGGAATGAGAGAGACAGGGAATGAGAGAGACAGGGAATGAGAGAGAGACAGGGAATGAGACAGACAGGGAATGAGAGAGAGACAGGGAATGAGAGCGAGACAGGGAATGAAACATACAGGGAATGAGAGAGAGACAGGATATGAGTGCGAGAGAGACAAGGAATGAGAGAGACAAGGAATGAGACAGACAGGGAATGAGAGAGACAGACAGGGAATGAGACAGACAGGGAATGAAAGACAGACAGGGAATGAGAGACAGACAGGGAATGAGAGACAGACAGGGAATGAGAGAGAGACAGGGAATGAGAGAGAGACAGGGAATGAGAGACAGACAGGGAATGAGAGACAGACAGGGAATGAGAGAGACAGGGAATTAGAGAGAGAGACAGGGAATGAGAGAGAGACAGGGAAAGAGACACACTGCAGAGAAAGAGACAGACAGAGACATCCAGACAGACAGAGACAGCCAGACAGACAGACTACATGCACAGTTACACACACTACATTACCTCATCTTGCAGTTTCTATTCAGTGAAGAGCAGGAGAGAAACCACGGGGACTTGCACGGAGGCTGCAGCAGCTGAACAGCAGGATCTGCATGTTCACTGGTCATGTGATCAAGCACATGATTAGTGATCTGACAGGTCCTTCACCGCAGCTTCCATAGTACATTTTCCTGTCCTGCACGGTACCGATCACATAGATCACTGCAGGAAGAGAGAGGACAGCTCTCTATGAGCGACTCGGGCCCCCTCATTGCCCTGATGGCGGCCCTGCCCCCTTGGGCCCGGTGAGCTGAGGGGTGAAAAGGGAGGGGCCTGGGCTGTCAGCTGCGGGCCCCCCCTCCTACCTCCAGCTCACGGGCCCCATAGCAGTGGCGTGGTCTGCCTCTATTGACGGTACATCACTGGTCACAGCCATGACTTGCAGTGTGACTCCTGTGTCGGGACCTTCTGTTGTTTCCTTCTGTGTGCGGCCGTCATGTTACTCTTTGCCCTGTGACGGGCAGTTCCTTGCACTTAGTCGCCAGTGGTGTGAGGGGCTTACTCACAGTCGCCGCTTCCGGGCAATTGCTCTGCTTTATCTGGGAGTGTTCTTGCCTGGAGTGGCGCCAGTAGTATTCTCTGGTTAAGTTGCGGTAAGCGCCCCGATCCTGGTTACAGCGATTGATCTTGGTACTCGACCTCAGACTGACTTCTGAGTTGTCTCTGCCTGCTCCCCCTGACTTTTCCGTTCCCGACTGGCTCTTGACTTCGGCTTCTCTGCTGACTACTCTTTGCCTGTCACTTGTGTTTGTACATACTCTCCTAGTTAGCTGAACCCCGGCTTGTTTCACAAACGCTCTCCTGTTTGCTCCCTGAGTCTCTTTGCATCCTCTCAGTTCTGAGCCCGGCCTACCTGACTTCTCTTGGTCTCTAGTATCCCTAGTGCCACCTAGCGTATTGCCCGTTTACTGCATCTCTCAGTGATTAGTTCCTCACTCTTCTGTGAGAGGGTCATTATATCCTAGTTAGTCAGTGCCTCCAACGCTAAGTTATGTCACTTACATCACGGAGACATAACCTAACATGGGAGGCACTGGAATAGGTATAATGTGGCTCCCAAATCATCCTGCCACTTCCTCCCACCATAGCAGGATAAAATCTGCTCACTTGCTCCCGAGTCCCGCCTCCTGAGTGTTGTCACCTGGTTCCTGCTTCCTGGCTGCTACTGTGCTATAATTTTTGCTTGGTTGCCACTCCCAAACCCTGCCTTCCAAAAGCTGCCTCCTGGGTCTCACCTATCAGCCACTACTGCGCTATGGTATGGGCTTGGCTGCTGCTCTAGGATCCCACCCCCTACCTCCCGAGTGCTGCCTCTTGGATCTCCAGCCGGAACTGCTCGCTCCCGCAGAAGTAACCACATGTGACCTCACAACCACCGTTCCCAAGTCCTGCTCCAGACTCTTTCCTTCTGCCTCCTCCTAGCTGCATAGAGAAGAAAAGTGCCACTGCCACACAAAATGTTTTAAGAGTACCAGTAAGAGTAACCATAAGAGACACTGACACTGCACCAGCAATTGCGAATGTAAGTTAGGTTTAAAGTTACTAACCCTAAAGGTAAATTGAAGCATAAATATGTGATTGTTGTTCATGGGGGGAAAAAAGCTCTCCCTCAAAAACAAGCCCAAGCCTTTTTTTGGGAAACAAAAATACAAGACCCTATCTTATTTTTGGAAAAACGTGATACTAATCTTAAAGTTTTGCAGAGAGTCTTAGGTTTTGCGAATTACTATCGAAATTTCATTAAGGACTTCTCAGTCATAGTCAAACCTATTACTGATATGACCAAAAAGACCAAGATATGACTTTTCCTCCTGGTCTTCTAGTGCTGTTAATGCTTTTGCTGCTCCTAAGACAGCCTTTTCTAAAGCTCCTGGCCTCAGTCAACCCAAGCTTATTTGCCTTTTGTGATTGAGGTAGACGCCTCTTCTATAGGGATGGGGGCTGTCCTTTTACAAATGAAAGATGGTTACCTTCATCCTTGTGATTCTTTTCTCATAAATTCTCACAAACAGAATCCAACTATACACTGGTGACTAGGAACTTTTGGTGGTTAAGACAGCTTTAAAGTAGTGATGGGCGATCCCTTCAATGGTCGGGATCGGGGAGACTCGCCCAATCATTTTGTAAATATTGAGATCGGGATCGAGATAACACGATCTTGCGTACAATCACCGATCATGGACTTTACAATTATGGGATGGGGTGGAGGGGCTGTAAAACAAAGAATACAGTTAATAATATACATTGTCATTATACTTACAGGTCCCACGATGCGTCCTGCAGACTCTGTCTCCCGGTAACCAAAGTACCTTCCGTGATGTCATAGCATGTGACCAGTCACATGTGAATGTTGTATTATCTCGTTGGCTACAGACTGGTCACATGACTATGACGTCATGCAAGGTCCTGTAGTGTCAGCATGCTCACCGGTACTCGGTCCTCGCCCGAGAATCTCAGTACTCTCCATATACTCGGCTAGCACCATGTACCGGTGAGATGCTCGGGCACATGCTCGGCTCCCCCTCCATGCATGTTGGCGCTCTTTACAGAGTCAGCCCACATGCAGGGATTGGCTGCCACACACTAATGCCACAGCTGGTGAATAGTGGCGCCGGGAATCAGGTGATCAGAGATCACCATTGCTATAGTAACCCGCTCGTTAGGTTACTATGGCAACGGTGGCAGCGGTGACGTCACTGCTTACCAACCCGCAGCCTTTGCTCACTCATTGAGGGATTACACAGTGCGTGGAGCAGCAGTGTTCTTCCTCCCCCTCTGCATTCTGATATAGCAGAGCTACATCGGTTGAAGAAGACAGAAGACCAGGATGGTGGAGGGGTGAAAAGAAGTAATAAAGATGCAGTCCCTAAGTGTGTCTGTGTATTTATTTCTAATAAAGTATTTTTTTCTGTGTGAGGTCTTTTTTTAACCCTTTATTGGAGATTCTTAATGGCCGGGTCAAACTTGGCCTGACATTAAGAATCTCAGGCTTAATACCAGCTGGTAAAACAAAGCTGGCATTAACCCCTTATTACCCAGCATGCCACCCGCCACCAGGGCCACTGGAAGTATTGGATACAGCGCCAGAGGATGGCGCTTCTATGAAAGCGCCATTTTCTGGGGTGCCTTCGGACTGCAATTCGCAACAGGTGGGCCCAGAAAGCTTGGGCCACCCTACACTGCGGATTCCAATCCCCAGCTGCCTAGTTGTACCTAGCTGGACACCAAAATTGGGCGAAGCCCACGTCGTTTTTTTTTTAAAATTATTTCATGAAATTCATTAAATAATTAAAAAAAGGGCTTCCCTATATTTTTGGTTCGCAGCCAGGTATAAATAGGCAGCTGGGGGTTGGGGGCAGTCTGTACCTGCCTGCTGTACCTGGCTAGCATACAAAAATATGACAAAGCCCACGTCATTTTTTTTTAGATTTTTGGCAAAAAACTTAAAAAAAGAAAAAAAAAGGGCTTCCTTGGATTTTCCATTGCCAGTGAAGTTAACACTAAGGAGTGTGGGTTAGCAACCAGTAGCTGCTTGTATTACCCTTAGCTAGCAATATAAAATGCAGCGGGAGCCCACGCATTTTTTCTTTAATTATTTTTTTGTAAATAACAAAAAAAAAAAATAGGCTTCCCTGTATGTTGATTGCCAGCCAAGGTAAAGCTAGGCAGAAGTGGTTGGCAGCCCCTAGCTGTCTGCTTTATGTGCTCTGAGAATCAAAAATACCGCGAGGTGCTACGTCATTTTTTTTTAATTATTTATTTTTATCCAACTATATATTGTGTGTGAATATATATATATATATATATATATATATATGTAGATATATATATATATATATATATATATATATATATATATATATATATATATATATATATATATATATATATATATATATATACAGCTCTGGCAAAAATTAAGAGACCACTGCAAAATTTTCAGTTTTTCTGATTTTTTTCTCTTTATATTTTTGAGTAAAATGTAAATTGTTCTTTTATTCTATAAACTACTGACAACATGGCTCCGAATTTCCAAGCAATAAATTTTGTATTTATTTTCTAAAAATACTAGTTTATAGAGTAAAAGAGCAATCTACATTTTACTCAAAAATATAAAGAGAAAAATCAGAAAAACTGAAAATTTTGCAGTGGTCTCTTAATTTTGGCCAGAGCAGTATATATATATATATATATATATATATATATATATATACACACACAATATATGGTTGGATAAAAATAAATAATTTTAAAAAATGACGTAGCGCACCGCAGTATTTTTGATTCTCAGCGCAGATAAAGCGGATGGCTATGGGCTGCCACCCCATTTGCCTGGCTTTCCCTTGGATAGCAATCAAAATACAGGGAAGCCTATTCATTTTTTTTTTATTTAAAAAAAATAATAAAAAAAATGCATGGGCTCCCGCCGTATTTTGATCGCCAGTCAGGTAAAGCCAGGCAGCTGGGGGCAGGGATTCTCAGTAGCCCACAGCCACCCCTGGAATTGGCGCATTGTTTCTTAGCACCATTTCCAGGCGCTTTACCTGGCTTGTCCAGTGGCCCTAGTGCCGGGTGGCTTGCTGGGTAATAAAGGTGTTAATACCAGCTTTGTATTCTCAGATGGTACTAAGCCCGAAATTCATGGTGTCACACCAAATTAGACATGGCCACCATGAATTTATAGTAAACAGTAAAAGAAAAACACAGCATAGAGATTTTTTTATTAGAAGTAAAAGAAAAAAAACATTTAGAGACTTCATCTTTATTGTAAAAAACTCCTTAGTCCACAGGTACAGCAATGTCAACTCTGGTTCATCACTCTGTACAGACAGTCTATACAGTGTGGGAAGCAGAGAGAGCAATGGACAATGTCAACTCTGCTACATCACTCTGTACAGCGCTCGTGTCTCCGGACACGAGTGCTGACCGCTCCTGTCAGGAGAGTGTGCAGCCGTACCGGGTGATGCCGATGTGACACTAGTACAGTGACAGTCGAAGTTCAGTTACCAGGACCTTTAAGATGTCATAGTTATGTGACCAGTCTGTAGCTAATGAGGTAATACAGCATTCACACGTGACTGGTTCACATTGATATAACTTCATTGAAGGTCCTTTAGCAGGTTGGCACAGCAATGATCGGACAGACGCGCAAGCAGAAGCGCCGGGAGGCAGAGTCTGCAGGACGCGTCGTGGGACCTGTAAGTATGATCATAATATTTTTTAATAATGTGCTTTTTTTTCCAGTCCCTGGACCCGATCTGGACCCGATCTGTAACACAAGCTTCTAAGGAAAGCTTGTGATCGGGCTTGTGTACACGAACACCATGTGTTCTGTACAATCCTCGATCTTTACAGTTTGGGATCGCCCATCCCTACTTTTAAGGCGTGGAGGCATTGGTTGCAGCGGGCTAGATATAAAGTAAAGGTTTTTACCAATCACAACAATCTAATGTATGTTCATGTGCCGCCCCCGTGCCAGCAGCCGCCGCTGCTCGAGTCCAGACCTTCAGGGGTGGTGGCTCGAGGGTCTCCGGACCCAGGGTTCTGGCGGACTCGCCGAATAAAAAGGGGGGTGAGGACGTATATGTACGGGCTGGGCCTATTAAGTTCGTGACGCCACCCACGGTGTGTGGTGAGGTGGGACACCACCACTGCTGTTGCGGGGTACCCGGGGGAGATGTTGTGCAGCAAGTTGTTAACCCCTCCGTGGGCAGGGATGGTGGCCCTGGGACCCGATGGCTCTAATGCAGGGGGGAATGACGACCGCAGGGGTGTTGGTGTACTCACTTTCAGTAAAACACACGAGTCTCTGGTAAACCAAGGTGGTGGTGGCCGGTGCCGCGGCCGGCTGCGTTCGGGATCCCCCACCCGGCTTGTGGTCTCTATCCTTTTCCTGCACTGTTTACGTAGAAAAGACTTCCCAGTATGAAAAGTAGGAGTCCGCTCCCGGCTGGATATGGCCTAAGGAGCCGTGCCTGCAGACGCTGGCCCGTGGGATCTATGGGCCCTGTCGGTGACCTCTTATCCCGAATCGGTGGGCTGTTGTCTTCTATGAGGAACTTTGGGTGGGACAGAACCTTTAGTCCTGGCCTCAATCGGTTAATTAACCAGCTTCAGTCGATTCTGGCCTCTGGCTTCAGGGTCCGAGTACCCCCCTTTCCGGGTCGGTTCCCCGTGTCGGTACCAGCGGGCTACAACCCTGGCCCGTCCACCTCGGTTCCACCGAGCCGTCATCCCATCTCCTGCTGACGGAGACCACCGTCTGCCTCCTAGCCAGTGGCACCAGGGCTCCTGCCCTGGTACCGTTCAACTTGAACTTCCTGCTGGAGCTACACTCCTCTCCAAACTGAACTCTACAGATTCTCTGCTTGTTTTCCCGCCCTGGGCTGTCTAGACCCCTGGGTGGGCGTGCACCAACCACCTGGTCACGCCCACTGGTGTGTCGATCTGTCCCTAAGGGGGTGACTAGGTTTTAATGGTTGGCTGAATGTTTCCTAGTGAGGGAATGGTGTTGTGCAGGTGCCTAACTGTGACTACCTGGTTTTGCCAGGGCGTCACATTAATATCGCATAATGTTTAAACGCTAGACAGACCCAGTAGGCCCTTTTTTCACTCAGCTTGATTGTTCTGAGACTCACCTTCCTGGTTCTAAAAATCGTTTGTTTCAGGGCTAAATCGTCTTGCCAAGCCCAGCAGGATTTCTCTTGCATAACAAGGTCCCTTCTCAGCCTTGGACTCACTTGTCCATGAATTTCATCACTGATCTGCCTAATTCTGATGGTAATACGGTAGTGTGGGTGTTGGTGGACCATGTCAGCAAGATGATTCACTTAGTTTCTCTACTAAAATTGCCTACTGCTAAGAATTTAGTTACATTATCTCACACATCGTTAAGTTACATGTTGTTCCTAAAACATTAGTTCCAATAGAGGGGTTCAGTTTTTGGATAGCTTTTGTTTGAGGTTGGGAATTTAGCTTTCGTTCTACTCAGGTTATCATCTCAAAACTAAAGGTCAGATGGAAAGAATGCACCAAAAAGTAGAACAGTATTTAAGATGTTTTGTTTCCTCTAATCAAGAGGACTGGATGGAATTTTTGACCCTTCCTGAGTTCGCTACCGCCTCTACAGCTACCGCTACTTTGATTTTTTTACTCTGAAAGTTTTCATCCAGTGTTTGGGATTTTTTCTAGTTTGCAGTCCTCTGTCCGAAAGGAGGAAAGATTTTCTTTTGTTTGATTAAGGTCTGGAAGTAGGTTGAAAAGATTTTGATGATAACTTGTGATCAGGCCGAGAGAACTGCGAACCGCAGACGTAGATGGCCTCCTGTTTTTAGGGTAGGAGAATTTGTGTGGCTATTCTCAAAAATTCTTCCTCTCAAAGTGCCATCCAGAAAATTTTCTCCCAAATTTGTTGGTCCATATAAGGTAAGTAAAGTAACTAATCCTGTGACGGTCAAACTCCAACTCTTATTGGCCTGTAAGAGCAATAATTACTTCCATTTCTCTTTTATTAAAAAGTTTGAGGGGACACCTGGTCCTCATGACCTCATGGAGGTGGATAAGGTAGAAAGAGTTCTGGGTACCAGATATGTTGGACGTTGACTGCTGTATCTCGTTAAATGGAAGGGTTACAGTCCGGAGGATAATTCCTGGATCAATGCAGAAAATTTGTATGTAGATCATCTTCTGAGAGAGTTCTGTTAATGGCATCAAAGGATGAGGATCTCAGTGGGTCCCGTGACCCTTCGAAGAGGGGGGTTACTATCATGTCTTGGGATTTGGATTGGTGAGCTTGTGTTTTGTGGTGAGCTTCCCTATCCACTGAGCCAAAGCAGATTGGCTCATTTTCTAGGTGTTTATTACCTGTTACCCTTGCTTTAGTCTTTTTAGGTTATCAGGTGTTTCCACTTGTTTATTGATCTGCCCAATCACCTTTCAGGTGAGGATAATTATACCCTCCGCTGGCTGGTCTTTCCTGCTGATGATATTCTGAAGTGGATCCCGTTGGAGTTTCCAGACATACTGCTGTTTCTTGATGTCAGTCGGTGAGAGACCAGCTAGGGTTATTTTCTCAGCTGTCACTGCTCTCCACCTTGCTTTTTTCTCATTCTTGTAGTTAGGAAGTAGGTGCCAATCCTATATAGCAGTAAGTACCTTATCTTTCCACTTTGTATTCATGGTAAATTTTAACTCACTTGAGATGTTTTTCTATCTCAGTGCTCCTTCCCCAATTAGGTATATTGCACTCTGCTCTTTCCCCCGATTCCATAAGAGGTACGAGAAATGCTTAATGGCCTTTCAGGCAGCCAAGTCCTAGTAGTCTTCTCTTAGTTTGTGGTTAGGGCTATTCCAGCTCACAAAGGGGCCACAAGGGACTTTAGGGTAAGGAACCTTTAAGGGTTAGGGTAAGTAACCGGCTGTCAGTTGTAGATTTTAAGTGTTGGACCTATATTCCCGTGTAAGTTGCTACACAATCACAACAGTTTCCAAGCTCAGTCTAGTTATAGCTGTAATATCTGTTCCACAATAGCAGCCCCAGTGTAATGTTCGGTGCAAAGGAGGATCCACGGGACCGTGCACCGGACTCCCCCAGGGAGACTACCAGGAGCGAACTCCTATACAGGGGCTGTCTGGCGACCACCCCAGAGGGCCTTGATGAACAGCAGCTGGGACACGACAGGAATACGGGTTAGCATCCTTAAGATGTCCGTGCAGGATAGGGAGGCTGGTCCAAGGGTAGATGTAGGCTGAAGGAAATCAGGACGGATGAGCGGAACCGGGTACAGGTGCCGACTGGTGGTAACAGACGGGGTCCGGGATCAGCGAGGGTGCAGACTGATGATGCCAGGTGGAGTCCAGAACCGGAGACGGGTACAGGCTGATGGAAGGTGATGGTATCCACAGCAAATTGTCATCAGGGAATCTCCTGGAAGACCGGTGGGCTGGACGCACACAGGCTGGCAGTCGGGATCTGTGGGCAGAGACAGGGTTAACCTGATTACATGACACAGAGGGACCTGAACACCTAGCATAAGAGACAAGGTTACTAGTACACGTTGAACAGGCACCGCCCACATGGAAAAGGAAGTCTTATATACCCTTTACCTGTTATCAGCCATAACCTGTTTCAGAGACGCTGGCCCTTTAAGAGAAGGTGAAGGAGCGCGCCCGCTCCCTAGTGCGCATGCCGGAGATCAGTGCAGGAGGAGGAGGCGCAGGAGAGCTGGAGGCAGAGTCCCGGGCTGCAGCGAGATGGCGGGGACGAGGAGCAGTGAGCACGGAGGAGGCTGAGGAGGGGGAGCGAGAGCAGCAGCCGTGGTCAGAGCACACGGGGACTGGGTCGGTGAGGGAGGAGTGGCGCCGAGATAAGCGGCGCCGTGACGAGTGGCACCGTGACCCCGGGAGCGTGACACCCAGTAAATGTTGTCACTGACTGCTACAGTATATCCCTATACCCCATGCTATAACCCCATTGCTAGCTAAAATACTCACAATATCAGCCACAACATACCCAAAAACCAACTACATCTCCATCTCCAACCAAATGTCCCTTAAGTGCCGGTCAAATTTTCAACCCACCAGGTGTGAACCACAATTTGTCCCAAGTGCTAGCCACAGTTTCCCATGCATTTTTTTAGTTTAGCAATCATTTTAAAATTTTGGTGCATTTTTAGCTATTCATATTCTCTGAAAATTTCAAAAGGCTCTCATGAACAAATGACAGGCATGAAATTGCCAACAAGAGTCAAAACACCATATAATAAAATATTAAAAATATGTATTTTATTAGAAAAATATTTAAAAATATGAATATAACGGGATAATGGGAACAAAAAAAATGCTTAAAAAGACAGGGTTATTCCGCAAAGGCAAGAGACAAGGGGGTTAATACCAGTGGGACCACTATAGGCAAATTAAATATTCTAAATATCCATCAATAAATAGAGTGTACTTATATATCCATAAATTGCAATAAGTAATAATGTGCTAGAAAAATAAAGTGCAGTGCATTTCCATAATAAAGGCTCCAATAACAGATATCAAAATAAAGTGCATTGTGCTCAGATGAGAATACTGCGATGGCGATTACAGGGATAAAGCAATGGAGAAGGATATGGAATATCTGGTTATAGGGTCCGTGGACCTCGCCAGCCTTCAGCACGACGCGCGTTTCATCTTGCATTAGACTTCCTCGGGGAAGGGGGGGGTAGTGAAGCAAATTACTCATTTGCTTCACAATCCCCCCTGAGGAAGTCTAACGCAAGACGAAATTTGTCACAACTCTACTTCAGTCACCTCTCGGTGTAATCTCTCAAAAGTCACTTTTTTTGCAACATTTTTCTAAAAAAAACCCACAAAAAACACAAAATTACTAATGACAAGAAGAAAGCCCCTTGTTTAAACTTTGCGCCAGCTTCATGACCAGTGTGAATCACTTTGATGGATTTGGCACAAAAAACATCAACGAATACCTCAAGGCAAAAAAAAGGAAAACTTTAAACCCCCACAAATGATGAATCAAGGCCCAAATGTCTATAAAAAGGGAAAAAAAAACAAGTATGATCATTTACATATACACGGTTTATGGAAGTTTTTTTTAAAATAAATTAACTTTTTTTTTTTTATTTATAGCCGGATGGAAAAAAATAGTATGTTTTCAAATGACTGAAAAGTGTTTTATATCATGTTATCAGTTGGTCATCCAGTTTGGCTCCATTGTTGAAAAATAAATAAAATAAATTATGTAGTAAAAATGGGTAAATAAATATAAATATAAGCGTAGTGATACTATAATCCTTGTATGGCGTCATTCAGACATACGTTTTCACCAGTGTGTTCTAGCAGTGGTTTCCACGCATACCTATTAAGTCTATGGGGCCGTTCCTATGACAATGTCTCCATGCAAAATTCATAGAGACGCCCAATTTTTTTTAATCATTGTCACGGAATAAGAGAATCTTTGTAATTGATTTATTTATCGACTGATAAAACACTGACCAAATGCTTATGAAAACACAGATGACACTTGGACCATTTTTTATATGAAAAATCACAAAGGTCTTAACGATTCCTAAGAAGGAGGGTAACCTTAACTTTTCAGAACATGTTATTTTTTTATCTTTTTATACCTTTTCTGCTACCTTCTGGCAAGTGTAATGAAGACTATAAAAAAAAATAAAAAAAAATTGCATGGAATGGTGCTATTCTCTATATAGGAGGCAGCAGAGGCATAACTAGAGTCCGATGGGCCCCGGTGCAAAGTTTGATCCAGGTCCCCCCCCCAATCTGGGACATTGTAGCATTTGAAATCCTATAAAGACATATGAGTTGCCCCCTGCATTCCCTTCATTGTGTATTAATGTGCCCCCACCCAGGGCCCCTTCCTGGTAAATAAGTCCCCCATCCTGGTGTATGACCACATCATGGCAAAATGCTGGTATATGTGTCCCCATCCTGGTATATATGTCCCCATCATGGCCCCATCTTCGTATGTATGTCCCCATCATGGCCACATCCTGCTAAATATGGCCCATCCTGCTATATATGGGCGATCATGTCCCATCCTGGTATATATGGCCCCATCATGTCTCCATCCTGGTATATAGGCCCATCCTGGTACATGTCCCCATCGTGGGCACATCGTGGTATATAGCCCCATCCTGGTGTATGTCCTAATCATGGCCTCATCCTGGTATATAGCCCCATCATGTCCCCATCCTAGTATAGCAAAGTGCGTATGCGCAGGAGTGCAATGGAGGGCGCTGTGTCAATGACTTAGGATGTGTCATCCACACAAAGCAAGTAAGAGGACGGTAATCGCAAGGCTAGATGAGGCACTGGATCCGATGGGCGTCACTGCTCTCAGGTCCAGCGCCTAATCTATCCTGAGAATGCTAAATATTCACTGCACTCTCAAAAAGGTTTCATGCAAATAAAGAGTTTATTGTGATATCCATCACCATCATCCAAGATCAATGAAAGGCTAGGCGACTTGTCTCAAGGACATTTTGACCCGACTTTTTAAAAAGTTGCTAGAAAAGAAAATATATATACATGATTGCACATAAGAAAATAAAAAGCATAATAAATGACATTATATACAATATATACACAATTAGTATGCATCCTGAAGGCAGAGCTATTTACTGTAATGCGCATGCGTGGGCGTTCTTTGACCTTTGCCTGTGCCTAAGCATTACAGCACTTTGATCTGCCTTCAGCAGGACAGTGCAAAGTGCACATGCGCAGGAGCGCAACGGAGGACATTGTGTGGATGACGTAGGATGTGTCATCCATACGAAGCAAGAAGGAGGACGGTGACTGCACAGGATAGAGGAGGCACCGGACCTGAGAGCAGCGATGCCCATTTGACCGGAACGTAGTATCTGACCGCCATCCAGGCGAGTAGAGGACAGGTTCCATTTAACTTTTCAAACGAAATGGAAAAATGTCCAGTGTTAATAAAATACGACCATAAGAGTTTCCTAATTAGTTGTTTTTGGGGGTTTTTTTACGTTTACCCAGTGTCCCAATTTTTGGGGAATCGGGTGTTGCCGTTTTAAAATCTAGATTGTATATTCGGTGGTGAGACGTGACTCTTCCCGATCACTGTTGACAGCTGCAACGTTACGTGTGTGCAAACCGGCAAGGAACGGCCTTGCCTGTGCCCTTTGTCAGAGCAATGAATGACTTTATATGTTGCTGTCGTCCCTCTCTTTAAACAGCCCTGTCTCTAAATGCCTCCTTTACAAGTTTTTCCCCCTTTCTATTGCCTTTTTTTTTTCTTGTTTAAGTTCTGGGACAGACAAACCACAGACATCTCGTTACAAAATGTGTGTTTTCAATGAAAATAAAAAGCACAGTTTTGAGTTTTTTCAATATTTGCCCCCTTTTCCCAGCGGGGATGTGCGTTGAGTGGCGGTAGACAAAAAAGTGTGGCTTCAACAAGCAGAATTTAAAAAAGAACATCATTTTCATTATGTAGTCAATCTCCATTACAAGCTAATGTTTTCTCTGTGGAGACTTTTTCCTTTTCAGCGCTTTGTCTGAGGATCTTTTGTGGGTTGAGAGAAAGGATCAGTGGTCAATAGGGAGCAGAGTGTTGTGTACAGTGGATTTTTGTATCCTTAGTCTACCACATAATGCTTTTTGTCAGGAGAACGGCCCAACATCCTGAGCAGATTTGCTGAATTAAACAGCACAGCGGGGAAAGGAAACTTGTTGCTAGGTGACTGACAACCGCTGCATGTCCGTGTCTCCATGCCGGAGGTTATTCTGTCCTTTTTTCTCCCACTCCTCAATCTTGCTTTTTTTTTTTTAATCTGTATCTTTAATTAACTCGACTAATTCCATGCATCAATTTATTTTTTTTCAACTAACCAGGATTAGACTATGTTTTACAGTGCATCGGGACCAGCTGGACCAATAGAGTTGTTGTTTTAATTCTGCGCAATAATGAGTAGAAGCTTGCAAAATTGGCTGGGTTTAGTGTTGTCCATCTGGTTTAGATTTTGCTCTTTTTTTAATGTCCTAAATTTTATTTAAGCATATATTATATGTTATTCCTTAAATTAGGGGAAAAAAAATGACAAATGCCGGGTGGGCTAGAGGGAAAAAAAATTTTGTTTAATTTAATACATGTTACTATATGCTTTTATGTTGTTTCTCATGACCAAACTTGGTGGGGGGATATCATGTAGGTAATAAAAAAAATGGAAAAACACTTGGTGGGTTAGAGGGAAAATCATTATTGTTTCATTTAATAAATTTCAATATACGGTATGTTCCCATGTTGGTTCTCAAGACCAGACTTGGGGGAGGGGGGAATTCTAGATATTGTTTGATTAATAAAAAAAAGTTGAAAAAAAACCAAACACCTGGTGGGCTAGAGGGAATATCATTATTGTTTAACTTAATACATTTCAATATATGTTCTTATGTTGTTTCTCAAGGCCAGCTTTGGTGCAAAGGGATATCATGTAGCTAATTTAAAAAAAAAGTTAAAAAAAAACCTGGTGGGTTAGAGGGAAAATCATTATTGTTTCATTAAATAAATGTCAATATATATTGTTTAATTTAATACATTTCAATATATGTTCTTATGTTGTTTCTCAAGACCAGACTTGGGTGGGGAAGTTTCTAGATAATGTGTAATTAATTAAAAAATGGAAAAAAAAACTGGTGGACTAGATCGAAAATTATTGTTCTATTTAATACATTTTAGTATATGTTCTAATGTTGTGTCTCAAGACCACACTTAGGGAGGGTAGTTTTCTAGATTTTGTTTAATTAATAATAATAAAAAAAAAAAAAACACCTGGTGGGCTAGAGGGAAAATCATTGTAGTTTCATTTAATAAATTTCAATATATATTTAATTTAATACATTTCAATATATGTTCTTATGTTGTTTCTCAAGACCAGGCTTGGTGGGGGCGTGGGGGGGATATCATGTAGTTAATAAAAAAGTTTAAAAAAAAACCCTGCTGTATTAAAGGGAAAATCATTATTGTTTCATTTGATTAATTTCAATACATATTATTTCAGTTAATAAATTTCAATATATGTTTCTACGTTGTTTCTCAAGACCAGACTTGGGGGAGGGTGGATTTCTATATATTGTTTATGGTAATTAATAAAAAAATGAAAATAAAAAAACACCTGGTGGGCTAGAGGAAGAATAATTATTGCTTAATTTAATACATTTTACTATATGTTCTTATGTTGTTTCTCAAGACCAGACTTGGAGGTGGGGGTGGGCATTCCAGATACTGTGCAATTAATAAAAACAAATGGAAAAAAGAAATCTCGTGAGCTACAGGGAAAATCATTATTATTTAATTTAATAAATTTCAATAAATGTTCTTATGTTGTCTTTCATGACCAGACTTAAGGGAGAGGGGGGATTTCTAGAGATTGTGTAAATAATTAAAAAATAATGGGGGGAAAAAATCTTGGTGATTATCTAAAGTTATAGAGAAAAGTTTGTTAATTTTCAATATATGCTCCTATTTTGTTTTTCAACACCAGACTTGGGGCTAGATTTCTAGATAGTGTAATTAATAAAAAAAATGAGAAAAAAAACCCCCATGTGGGCTAGAGGGAAAACCGTTATTGTTTTATTTAAGAAATGTAAATATATATTCTTATATTGTTTCTCAAGACCAGACTTTGGGTAGGGGGGTTTATAGATATCATGTAATTAATTAAAACAATAGAAAAAAAAAACCCTGATGGGCTAAAAGTAAAATCGTTATTGTTTCAATTAACATATTTGAATATATGCTCTTGTTGTTTCTCAAGACCAGTCTTGGGGGAATTTGTAGATATTATTTAATTATTAAAAAAAAAACCTAGTGAGCTAGAGAGAAATTGTTATTGTTTCATTTACGGTAATACATTTCAATATATATTGTTTCATTTAATACATTTCAATGTATGTTCCTATGTTGTTTCCCAAGACCAGATGTGGGGGGGAATTACTAGGTAATGTGTAATTAATGGAAAAAAAACCTGGTGGGCTAGAGGGAAAATTGTTATTGTTTCATTAAATACATTTCAATAAATGTTCTTATGTTGTTTCT
This sequence comes from Anomaloglossus baeobatrachus, assembly GCF_048569485.1. NCBI lineage: Eukaryota > Metazoa > Chordata > Amphibia > Anura > Aromobatidae > Anomaloglossus > Anomaloglossus baeobatrachus. The sequence goes on along the minus strand of NC_134364.1, from coordinate 44,441,189 downwards.
TAAGACCAGACTTGGATATTATTTAATTTAGTACATTTCAATTTATGTTCTTATGTGCGTCCTAACACCAAGTTCTCTAGGTATTGTGAAATTTAAAAAAATAGGTAAAAGCATGGTGGGCCAGAGAAAAAATTGTTATTGTTTAAGTTAATAACTTTCAATATATTTTGTTTCTCAAGACCAGACCTGCGGGAGGATGAATTTCTATATAAAGTAACTAATAAACAAATATGTGTGAAAAAAAAACCCTGGTGGGCTAGAGGGAAAACCATTATTGTTTAATTTAAGAAATTTCAATAAATATTGTTTCATTTAAGACATTTCAATATAGGTTCCTATGTTATTTCTTAAGGGAAGACTTGCAGGTGGGGTTCTCTTGGTATTATGGAATGATTAAGAAAGAAGAAAAATAGGTAAAGGCCTGGTGGGCTAGAGGGGAAAAAAACCCACTATTATTTAAGTTAATACATTTCTATTTATGTTCTTATGTTGCTTCCTAACACCAAATTTAACAGGATTCTCTAGGTATTGAGTGAATTTAAAAAAAAAGTGTAAAAGCATGGTGGGTCAGAGAGAAAATCATTATTGTTTAATTTAATAACTTTCAATATATGCTACGATTTTGCTTCTCAAGACCAGACTTGGGGTGAAAAATTCTAGATATTGTGTTATTAATAAAAAAAAGGGAAAAAAAAACCTGGTGGGCTAGAGGGAAAATTGTTATTGATTAATTTAAGTAATTGCAATATCTATTTTTTCATTTAATACATTTCAATATTTGTTCTTATGTTGTTTCCCAAGACCAGACGTGGGGGAGGAATTTCTAGGTATTGTGTAATTAATAAAAAAAAAACCTGGTGGGCTAGAGGGAAAATTGTTATTGTTTCATTAAATACATTTCAATAAATGTTCTTATGTTGTTCCTTAAGACCAGACTTGGATATTATTTAATTTACTACATTTCAATTTATGTTCTTATGTGCGTCCTAACACCAAAGTTCTCTGGGCTAGAGGGAAATTGTTATTGATTAATTTAAGTAATTTCAATATATATTTTTTCATTTAATACATTTCAATATTTGTTCTTATGTTGTTTCTCAAGACCAGACTTGGGAAGGTTCTCTAGATATTGTGGAATTAAAGTAACGGGTAAAAAGTCCGTTGAGGTAGAGGGGAAAAATGTTTCTTTTAATTGCATATATTTAAATATATGCTACCATTTTTTTTTTATTATACTCAAGACCAGACTAAAGGCTACTTTACACACTGCGATATCGGTCCCGATATCGCTAGTGTGGGTACCCGCCCCCATCTGTTGCGCGACACGGGCAAATCGCTGCCCGTGCCGCACAACAGCCGTCACACATACTTACCTGTCCGGCGACGTCGCTGTGACGGGCGAACCGCCTCCTTTCTAAGGGGGCGGTCCGTGCGGCGTCACAGCAACGTCACTGAAGTGTCACTGAACCGCCGCCCAATAGCAGCGGAGGGGCGGAGATGAGCGGGACGTAACATCCCGCCCACCTCCTTCCTTCCTCATAGCGGCCGGGAGGCAGGTAAGGGGAGCTTTCTCGTTCCTGCGGCGTCACACGCAGCGATGTGTGCTGCCGCAGGAACGAGGAACAACTTCGTTACTGCTGCAGTAACGATAATTGAGAATGGACCCCCATGTCGCCGATTAGCGATTTTGCACGGTTTTGCAACGATGCAAAATCGCTTATCGGTGTCACACGCAACGGCATCGCTAATGCGGCCGGATGTGCGTCACAAAATCCGTGACCCCAACGACTCCGCATTAGCGATGTCGCAGCGTGTAAAGCCCGCTTTAGAGAATTGGTGACTCTCTAGGTATTGTGGACTAATAAAGGGAAAAATCCTGGTGGGCTAGGGGAAAAATGGCCACCTCTTGAGTATTCTGGAACTTATCTTTTTATTATTTTGGGGTTATTAATTTAATTTTACTTGTAAATTAATATTAAAATGTACTATTAATGCAATAAAATGTAATGTTACTCATATAAAATAGATTGACATTTTTTTCTGGATGTACGAGGGTCCATCAAAAATTATCCGCACTCCAGTTATAACTAGTGTTTGCCACACTGGCTTATCAGATCTTTCGTATGAGGTTGCTGTCTGCCCGGTCACTGCTCTGCAGGTCTGGACGTATTACGTCAGTCCACTTGTGATTGTGGTGCGAGAGATGATGGTGGACCTGTTTGTCATTTGCATGAAAGCGGAGCAGCGTGCACTAGACTCAGATTGTGTTGGCTGCCAATATTTATCAAATACTTCGTGCTCAAGATGGAGAAAGTATTTTGCGCTGAAGAACTGTGCATGAATGGATAGAGAAGTTCACGGAAGGTCACAGAAGTGTCAGCCATGATGAAGGATCCGGATGCCCGTCCTCGTCCACTTTGTTTTGAGGTGTTAAACATCCGCCCTTCAGTCCTGATCTCACCCACATTGGACTATCACTTCTTTTGGTCCCTTGAAAGAAACCCTACAAGGACGAAGATTCACATCTGATGAAGAGGTGCAGACAGCGGCGCTTTCATAGCTGGTAGCTCAGCCGAAAATATTTTTAACCAGGGAATACGGAAGCTTGTTGACAGACGGATACAATGTATTGATGTAGGGAGATTATTTTGAAAAATCATGTATTTTGTCTTTTCTGAAAGTTGATTAAAATAAACTGTACATCCAGAGTGACGAATATTTTTGACTCATCCTCGTTCAAAAAAAATATTAACCGTAACAACCAATGCAAGTTAGTTTTTGCTACTGTTTTAGACCAGGTTTCTATGTAAAAATAAAAAATCTTTATTTTTATATAGCGCTAACATATTACTGCAGCGCTTTACATACATCAGGAACACTGTCCCCATTGGGGCTCACAATCTAAATTCCCTATCTGTATGTCTTTGCAGTGTGGGAGGAAACCGGAGAACCCGGAGGAAACCCCCGCAAACACGGGAAGAACATACAGACTCCTTGCAGATGATGTCCTTGGTGGGATTTGAACCCAGGACCCCAGCGCTGCAAGAATGCAGTGCTAACCACTGAGCCACCTAACATCCCACCTCTCCCCCAAAATTCATACAATGATCTATGCTAAGCAAAAGCAATAAGCCTTTTTTTGTTTTGTTTATTTTTCTTGTATTTTTATGAAAACCCATTTACATTTCCTTCACTTTCCAATCAGGTTAATTTTGTTCATTTTTCAATTTTGGAATTTATGTCCTGGAGTCTCAACCACCTACAAAGTCATAGCCAAAAGTGTTGGCACCGTTGAAATTTTTCCAGAAAATGAAGTATCTAAGAAATGTATTGCAATTACACGTTTATTTCCTTTGTGTGTACTGGATCAACATAAAAAAACAGAGGGGAAAAAAGGCAAATGGACATAATTTCACATAAAGTTCCAAAAATGGACCAACCAAAATGTTTGCACCTTCAACTTAATCCTTTGAAATCAATCGCTTCCTACAACCATCAACAAGCGTCTTACTCCAGGTCTCTCATATGTTAAGGCGTCTTCTCCCAACAGCAATTTTAAGATCTCTCAATAGGTGTCAATGGGATTTAGATCCGGACTCATTGCTGCCACTTCCAAACTCTCCAGCACTTTGTTTCCATCCATTTCTGCGGGCTTCTTGAAGTATGTTTGGAGTTATGTCCTGCTGGAATGCAAAACCAGCTTTCTGACACTGGGTACTAAATTGCGACCCAAAATCCTTTGGTAATCTTCAGATTTCATGATGCTTTGCACACAGTGAAGACACCTAGCACTAGAGGCAGCAAAACAACCCCAAAACATCTTTGAGCCTCCACCATATGTGATTGTAGGTCCTGTGTTCTTTTCTTTGAAGGCCTCAATCCGTTTTCGGTAAACAGTAGAATGATGTGCTTTACCAAAAAGTTCTATCTTGATCTGTTCTGTCCCCAAGACACTTTCCCAGAAGGATTTTGGCTTACTCACGTACATTTTGGCAAACTGCAGTCTAGTTTTTTATGTCTTTGTGTCAGCAGTGGGGTCCTATGGGGTCTCCTGCCATAGCATTTCATTTAATTCAGATATGGATGGTAGTTCATGTTGAGCCTGCAGGATAGATTGAATTTCTTTGGAGCTTGATTGGGGCTGCTTATCTACCATCCGGACTATCTTGAGTTGAAACCTTTCATTAATTTTTCTCTGCTGTTCACGTCCAGGGAGATTAGCTACAGTGCCATGGGATGTAAACTTCTTGATTATGTTGTGCACTGTGGACAAAGGAACATCAAGATCTCTGAGATGGACTTGTAACCTTGAGATTGTTGATATTTTTCAATAATTTTGGTTCTCAAATCATCAGACAGTTCTCTTCTTTTCTTTCTACCAAAGACAGGTGTCAGAGGTCATGGAAGATCGGCATCAGGTGGTAGAGATACTGGAAGCCACAGACAGAATATGTCCTGGATCTGGCACTCCACAGGACGCGTGGTTTACCCCTCAAGCACCACTGACGCTTGCTATATCGCTTCTGGAACCCTATGATCCCTGAGTATCAGATTGTGCCAGAAGCATACCTCAACACAGGTGACTCATGAGGTCTCGTGCCATATTATTAACTCTGGTGACTCCCTGTACATGACCACAAGTCACCACACCGCAGCTCCTACAGGAGCATTGAACCTGATGTGCTTCTCTGACGACAGAGCTATCCACCACCCGCAGCACATCCGCATATAGGTTGTCCTATATACCACCACTTATCCTGTTGTTCAGCATATATTTGTCCGACCTGAGGAAGGCCGATGGGCCGAAACGTTACTTGGCGGACCCATGTACAGCACCTTTTTTCTCACATTTTGAACCAACAAAATAAAAGAAAAGGATTTTTTATATCAATTCTGCTGTGTCTCTCTGGTCTTTATGGGAAATAGTTAGTGTGCCGGAGTTATCCTATACTATTGTTTGTTTTCTCCAGAGCACCTACGTGAGGTGATGCGAGGTCTTTTTCTTACACACAGAAGATGTCCTGGAAACCGCAGACAGGTCTCAGAAGTTCTGGAAGATCAGGAACTGGTTGTTGTGCACAGACAAGCTAAATGACAGGCATAATACTGAGACATGGGTGTGTGGCTTGGTAGACCTTATATAAGCCTATGAAGCTCATTACATGGGAGAATGCAGAAATGCTTGCAAACCTGACGTGGAGCACAAAAATGTTTAAGGGATCGGAGTGAAGAGTCCAAACCTGAAACAGGTGTGTAACAGTCTGCGTCTGACACCAGGAAGAGCTGCACTTACTGCTGGCAATGGTGATGGCAGCAATGCTAGCATCACTGGGCAATACAGGCATGGTCCCACCAAGTGTGGGAGTTGCAGTTACTTGTGTATACTGACCCTGGTTTGTTACTCCTATTATTCCATTCTACCTTATCTGGCTTATTTGACACCCATTGCAACTCGCTTAACCATCCATTTGCCTGACGATTCTGCCTCTGACTCAGTCCCTATATCGATGACCTTGGCTAACTCCTGACCTTATTTCTGTTTCCTGATTTTGTCTTGTACCTGCCCTTTCTGATTTTAATCTGGTTATTCGTCTTTCTGCTGCCAACCCACTCCACAGGCCAGCAGATTGCTCAGGGCTTTGTTATATGTTCACTGCACTGTATAGGGTGTGAGGCTGTGCTCACTGAATGTACTGGGGGATACTCGCTTGGCTGCTAGATTAAGGCACAGGAACAGTTTTCTATTTAAAACAGTCCAGCTGGTTTATTCACACACATAAACCAGCACTGCAGCAACAGAACAAAGGCCTTTAAGTGGCTTAAAAAAAACCCCACAAAGATGAGCTTTCCTTTGGCTTTACAGAAATGTATATGACATAGCCCGTTTCATCTGCGGGTATGTCCGCACGCCTTTGGATACAATCCCACGCAAAAGTATCCCAGTGGAGGCATAGCAATGTTCACTCCCTGACCTCGGTAAGTATACAACCACTTGTGTGAGGTTACCTTTTCTGGAGCTTGAGCAGAGTTCCCATGGCCACCTAGGGATGACCAACCAGGAACTGTGATTTGCTCTCATACACTGACTCTGGTCAGTCCAGATTCCTCAGAAGGACTCCAGCTTCCTAAGCACAGAGCGACCACAGGCTCCATACACCTGGCCTCCTAGCCAGTATGTCTCCAGGGAGAGTGTGCAGACTCACATGGTCTGCTCACAGGGCGCCTCCAGGAAGTAAACTGCTCCCAAGCACACTGAGACCATGTGACCAAACAAGCAGTCTCTTATACCTCTACCAGACACTCCTAAGGATAGAGGTATGTGAATAGCCAGAGCCGCCCAACACTCTGGCTATTCTTAAAGGGACCCTGACCCTTAATACATTACCAAGATTTGTTGAACTACAAGTTCCATAATAAACAATTATGGGTTTTATATTGCAGAGGACCTCCTCCGCTGTATATTCGGTATGGCACAGCATTATGGCATTTGACACTGTAAAAAAAATTGGTGCAGGTAAAATTACCGTTACGTACTGTATCGCAATGAAATCAAAATTAAAAAGTTTATCATGGATTTATTCATCCATTTTTCATCTTAGAAATTTTGCTACAACAACAAAGTGTACAAAATATGTGTAATAATCATAAAAGCGTTAATAAATGGGCTCATTTTCTTTTTCATTTATTATATATTACATTTAGCAATTATGTCTGGACTGAATGCATACTGACAAGCACTTGAGTCGTCTGCTTGAGATAAAGGTCACGCTTCTCAGCGTACACAGAATAGTGCGCTCTCGTTTTCCCTCTATATAAGTACATACAAGGCTTGTACCCGGTACAAACTGTTATACTGTTGTCTGTATAATATATATATATTATTTCTAAATTAACAGACATCGGTTGCCAAAGAGCACAATTCATTATAGCATTGGGTATTGTTGGCAATGTGACATTATGGTTTTAATGGATTTATCGGTTGTTGAACCTTTTCTAGCACATTAATGAAGTTCATGACGACCTTCTGCATATAAAGACCTTAAAACCTCATTACTTAACTTTAGCGCACAGTTGACTGTAGTGGGCCAGCTCTTCTGTCAGCGATGACCTTTACACCGAGCTCAGTGATTCACTCGCCGTAATAATGCTGCCTTGTAATGGGATGAAGACACATCCCCCAGTCTAGAAATCTCTACAAACAGCTACAAATCCCTATAACCTGGCAATCTATATATATAATTGCCTTATTCTGTCTGTCTGTCTGTCTGTCTGTCTATCTGTCTGTCTGTCTGTCTGTCTGTCTGTCTGTCTTGCTCCAAAATTGTGTTCTTACGGTGACACAAAGCTGATTGGCCGCTGGGCTCGCCATGGCCCCGCCCCCCCGCACGGATTGGCTGCTCGCCCAGGCTGTGCCCCCACACGGATTGGCCGGCCGCTTGCCCAGGCTCCGCCCCCCCACAGATTGGCCTCTCGCCCCGGCACCCTGCAGGCATTGGCAACTCGGCCACGCCCCGCCCCCTCACGCAATGCACGCTAGCTCTGGCCCCGCCCCCCACGCATTCCCCGAACCGACACGGTCATGGAGCCACGGCTACCAGGTGAGTACTGTACCCCTGGGAGCCCACATCAGCGTACGCCGCCAAACCAGCCGACACATACCCTTGCATTGCTGGGGTTTGCCGCCGTATGCTGGTGTGGGCTCCCGTGCGAGCGGGGGACGAGATACGCTGGTAACCATGGTAGCATAGTTACCAGCGCATCAAGGTCCTGCAGCGGCGGAACATACACACACGCACACACATAACAGCACACACACACACACATACACACACACACATCAGATCACACTCACTCTCACACACACCTCACACACACATCACATCGCATCCACATACTCACAACATCCTGGGATATCGCTTGCTTCTCGACGGCGATACTGTGCTGTGAGCTTCCAGGACCTGTCGGAGGATCACATGGCCAGAAGCATGTGGTATCTCCGGATGTTGTGAGTATAAGCGCGTATGTGCAATATCGTCAATGTGTGTGTGTGTGAGTGTATGCGATCGGGTGTGTGTGAGTGTATGCGATCGGGTGTGTGTGAGTGTATGCGATCGGGTGTGTGTGAGTGTATGCGATCGGGTGTGTGTGAGTGTATGCGATCGGATGTGTGTGGGTGTGTGTGAGTGTATGCGATCGGATCTGTGAGTGTCGGCAGAGGAGCACGGCGTGCTGGAGGAGGCAGGGAGGAGAGAGGCTGATCCTGGGGAAGGCTGGGATGGGGAGGCTGAGAGAAGAGAGGCTGATGCTGGGGGAGGCTGAGGCTGGGGTAGGCTGGGAGGAGAGAGGCTGATGCTGGGGACCGAAAAGGCTGATGCTGGGAGGAGAGAGGCTGATGCTGGGGGAGGCTGAGACTGGGGTAGGCTGGGAGGAGACAGGCTGATGCTGGGAGGAGAGAGGCTGATGCTGGGGGAGGCTGAGGCTGGGGTAGGCTGGGAGGAGAGAGGCTGATGCTGGCAAGAGAGAGGCTGATGCTGGGAGGAGAGAGGCTGATGCTGGGGGAGGCTGATGCTGGGGGAGGCTGAGGCTGTGGTAGGCTGGGAGGAGAGAGGCTGATGCTGGGAGGAGAGAGGCTGATGCTGGGAGGAGAGAGGCTGATGCTAGGGACAGAAAAGGCTGATGCTGGGAAGAGAGAGGCTGATGCTGGGGACAGAAAAGGCTGATGATGGGGGAGGCTGAGGCTGGGGGAGGCTGAGGCTGGGGTAGGCTGGGAGGAGAGAGGCTGATGCTGGGGACAGAAAAGGCTGATACTGGGAGGAGAGAGGCTGATGCTGGGAGGAGAGAGGCTGATGCTGGGAGGAGAGAGGCTGATGCTGGGAGGAGAGAGGCTGATGCTGGGGGAGGCTGAGGCTGGGGTAGGCTGGGAAGAGAGAGGCTGATGCTGGGAGGAGAGAGGCTGATGCTGGGAGGAGAGAGGCTGATGCTGGGATGAGAGAGGCTGATGCTGGGGACAGAGAGGCTGATGCTGGGGACAGAGAGGCTGATGCTGGGAGGAGAGAGGCTGATGCTGCGGGTAGAGAGGCTGATGCTGGGAGGAGAGAGGCTGATGCTGCGGGCAGAGAGGCTGATGCTGCGGGTAGAGAGGCTGATGCTGGTGCAGCATGGGGGATGGAGCACGATGGGGTGTGCGCAGCATGGGGGATGGAGCACGTTTGGGAGTGCGCCGCATGGCGGATGGAGCACGTTTGGGAGTGCGCAGCATAGCGGATGGAGCACGTTTGGGAGTGCGCAGCATGGCGGATGAAGCACGTTTGGGAGTGCGCAGCATGGCGGATGGACCACGTTTGGGAGTGCGCAGCATGGCGGATGGAGCACGTTTGGGAGTGCGCAGCATGGCGGATGGAGCACGTTTGGGAGTGCGCAGCATGGCGGATGGAGCACGTTTGGGAGTGCGCAGCATGGCGGATGGACCACGTTTGGGAGTGCGCAGCATAGCGGATGAAGCACGTTTGGGAGTGCGCAGCATGGCGGATGGAGCACGTTTGGGAGTGCGCAGCATGGCGGATGGAGCACGTTTGGGAGTGCGCAGCATGGGAGATGGAGCACGATGGGGGGGTGCGCAGCATAGGGGATGGAGCACGATGGGGAGTGCGCTGCATGGGGGATGGAGCACGATGGGGAGTGCGGAGTATGGCGGATGGAGCACGTTTGGGAGTGCGCAGCATGGCGGATGGAGCACGTTTGGGAGTGCGCAGCATGGCGGATGGAGCACGTTTGGGAGTGCGCAGCATGGGAGATGGGGCACGATGGGGGGTGCGCAGCATAGGGGATGGAGCACGATGGGGAGTGCGCTGCATGGGGGATGGAGCACGATGGGGAGTGCGGAGTATGGCGGATGGAGCACGTTTGGGAGTGCGCAGCATGGCGGATGGAGCATGTTTGGGAGTGCACAGCATGGGAGATGGAGCACGATGGGGGGTGCGCAGCATAGGGGATGGAGCACGATGGGGAGTGCGCTGCATGGGGGATGGAGCACAATGGGGAGTGCGCTGCATGGGGGATGGAGCACGATGGGAAGTGCACACCTCCCCCCAACACACACACACACGCGCGCGCACTGCACAACACACCACACACACACACTGGGAACCACAAACAACTGCCCTACACAGACACCCACACACACAGACAACGCTGCACACACATAACACCCAACACACAAACACCGCGGCACACACAAATATACGCACATACCGCACAACACACACATTGCACAAAACATACCTCCCTCCAAAACACACCACACACACACAAACCGCACAACACACACACACACAACGCTACAGACACACAGCGCTCCACAAACAACGCAACACACGCAACACACATACAACACCGCTCTCACCCCCCGTCACACCCAGACAACACCCAGAACATGTACAGCGCCCTACACAAACACTTGGTAACTACACACAACAACATCTATATATATATATATATAACAAAAATCATACATGAACTACACAATACGTAAATTCTAGAATACCCGATGCGTAGAATCGGGCCACCTTCTAGTATATATATATATATATATAGATATATATATACTCAGTGAATATATAAATATACTGTATATTCTTCAATTCAAAGACTCTTACCTCCTTCACTCCCCCGGACGATTTCCATTTTTCTTCTTCGTGTGTTCCTCCTCTTCTTCCAAAAGCCATAACTTTTTTATTTTTCCTTAAATATAGCAGCTTTTTTTTTTTGCAGGATGAGTTGTACTTTGAAACAACACCATAAATTCTTTCCCATTTTGTACTGAACAATGGGAAAAAAATTCCAAGTGCGTTGAATTTGCAAAAACACCTGCAATTGCACAATATTTTTTTTAAATTATTATTTACCATGTATACTATTTTGAAAAACTTTTGCGTAGATGTGAAGTTTGATCGCCTGTTATTGCGTTTTAATGTAATGTTGCGGCGACCCAATAAAATGTAATTTTGGTGTTTGGAATTTGTTTCTCGCTACGCCGTTTACAAATCAGATTAACTGATTTTATATTTTGATAGATCAGACAATTCTGAACTCGGCGATAACAAATATGTGTATATTATTATTATTATTATAATAATTATTATTATTACTAGAAGGTGGCCCGATTCTACGCATCGGGTATTCTAGAATTTACGTATTGTGTAGTTAATGTATGATTTTTGTTATATATATATATATAGATGTTGTTGTGTGTAGTTACCAAGTGTTTGTGTAGGGCGCTGTACATGTTCTGGGTGTTGTCTGGGTGTGGCGGGGGTGAGAGCGGTGTTGTTTGTGTGTTGCGTGTGTTGCGTTGTTTGTGGAGCGCTGTGTGTCTGTAGCGTTGTGTGTGTGTGTTGCGCAGTTTGTGTGGGTGTGGGGTGTGTGTGTTTTGGGGGGAGGTATGTTTTGTGCAATGTGTGTGTTGTGCAGTATGTGCGTATATTTGTGTGTGCCGCGGTGTTTGTGTGTTGGGTGTTGTGTGTGTGCGGCGTTGTCTGTGTCTGTGGGTGTCTGTGTAGGGCAGTGTTTGTGGTTTCCAGTGTGTGTGTGGTGTGTTGTGCAGTGCGTGTGTGGCGGTGTGTGTGTGTGTTTTGGGGGGAGGTGTGCACCCCCCATCGTGCTCCATCCCCCATGCTGCGCACCCCCCATCGTGCTCCATCCCCCATGCTGCGCACCCCCCATCGTGCTCCATCCCCCATGCTGCGCACCCCCCATCGTGCTCCATCCCCCATGCTGCGCACCCCCCATCGTGCTCCATCCCCCATGCTGCGCACCCTCCATCGTGCTCCATCCCCCATCGTGCTCCATCCCCCATGCTGCGCACCCCCATCGTGCTCCATCCCCCATGCTGTGCACCCCCCATTGTGCTCCATCCCCCATGCTGCGCACTCCCCATTGTGCTCCATCCCCCATGCTGCGCACTCCCCATCGTGCTCCATCCCCCATGCTGCGCATTCCCCATCGTGCTCCATCCCCCATGCTGCGCACTCCCGAACGTGCTCCATCCCCCATGCTGCGCACTCCCCATCGTGCTCCATCCCCCATGCTGCGCACTCCCCATCGTGCTCCATCCCCCTTGCTGCACACCCTCCATTGTGCTCCATCCCCCATGCTGCGCACCCCCCATCGTGCTCCATCCCCCATGCTGCGCACTCCCCATTGTGCTCCATCCCCCATGCTGCGCACTCCCCATCGTGCTCCATCCCCATGCTGTGCACCCTCCATCGTGCTCCACAGTCACACATCAGACAGTATACACGCACACATCTGATCGCATACACTCACACACACACCCCACTTCTCCCTGTGCCCACCGGTGGGCGGTCCCAGCAGCTGTGCTGCACGCCGTGCTCCTCTGCCGACACTCACAGATCCGATCGCATACACTCACACACACACACTCACACATCAGAACACACTCACACACATCCGATCGCATACACGCACACACACACTGACAATATCGCACATACGCGCTCACACAATCACAACATCCGGAGATACCACATGCTTCCGGCCATGTGATCCTCCGGCAGGTCCTGGAAGGTCACTGCACGCACAGTATCGCCGCCGAGAAGCAAGCGATATCACGGGATGTTGTGAGTGTGTGGATGCGATCTGATGTGTGTGTGAGGTGTGTGTGAGATTGAGTGTGATCTGATGTGTGTGTGTGTGTGTCTGTTCTTATGTGTGTGCGTGTGTGTGTGTTCCGCCGCTGCAGGACCTTGATGCGCTCACCTGGGAGCCGGTGTACGCTGGTAACCATACTATAATATTACTCGATGTGTTCCATGGTTACCAGCGCACACCGCTCGCACGGGAGCCCACACCAGCGTATGCCGGCAATGCTGGGTTGCCGGCGTACACTGATGTGGGCTCCCGGGGGTACAGCACTCACCTGGGAGTCGGTTCGGGGAATGCGTGCGGGGGGCGGGGCCAGAGCGAGCGTGCAATGTGTGAGGGGGGGCGGGGTGTGGCCGAGTTGCCAATGCGTGCAGGGGGCCGGGGCGAGAGGCCAATCCGTGCGAGGGGACGGAGGCGAGGCGAGCGGCCAATCCATGCGGGGGGCAGGGCCATGGCGAGCCCAGCGGCCAATCCGCTGTTTGTCACCGTAAGGACACAATTTTGGAGCAAGACAGACAGACAGACAGACAGAATAAGGCAATTATATATATAGATTATTGTTTTATTTTCAATGGGGCAAAAAGGGGGGGATTTGAACTTTTAGGGTTTTTTGGGCAGGTTTTCCTATTTTTAAAAACTTTATTTTTTACATTTTTATTGATTTTACTAGTCCCCTAGTGGACTTTATGTTTGTAGTATCTGATCGCTTCTACTGATCAGTGCAGTGCTTGAGTATCGCTCTAATCTGTGAGTGTTATGCTGTGAGTGTCGGCGCTGCTACCATTAACAGGAAACATGTCATGGCAGCGACAGAGGTCATCATCTGATCCCACGCTGCCATGTCAGCCCATTGACGCCCCGTGACCTCGTCATGGGTTCGCCAATGGCGACAGGGAACGGCACAATCCTTGCTGGAGCGCTTTAGATTGTGCTGTCAGAGTTTGACACCACTATCTAAAGGGTTAACAGGCGCGGATGGATCCCTGCTTCATGTGGATGACGCCTCCTACGTCATCCACACAGTGTTTTCCACAGTGCTCTTGTGCAGGCACACTTTTCTGTGCCCTGCTATAGAAAAAGCAAAGTACTGTAATGCGCATATGACACGCCCATGGGGCCTCAGGGCTACTCGTCACCGAGCCAGTGGTGTTTGGGGTTGCTGTGAATGGCTTGACCCGGCTCCGTGGCCCCGTTGGTGTCAATAAAAGGGTGCAAGGTGACCGGTATAGGGGGATGATGGGGGTTTACTTTGAAGCACCACCCATGGTATGCGTCCGCCGTTGTGACATGTTGCTCTCCTCTGGGGCGGACGGTAACACAGCTCAGATGGTCCAGCTCCCCACAGGCAGTGCTAGGTCCCCAGGGAGGACGATAATGGGGGTAGTGGCCATTGGCGCCGGAGCGTGGGGCAACGGCGCCAGCAATGAAGGGACGACACCAGGACTGCGGAAAAAGTTCTTTTACTTACTGTCAGGTCATCACTCTTGGAGTGCTGATTTCCGCCGTGCTGGGCCCCAGCCGATGATTCAGAGGCCACCACCAGTGTTGTGAAGCTGTGAGACCTTCCTTCTTTGCGCTCAGTAGTGTGGATCCCTATGGCGTGAAGCTACTTAGGGACCCCAGTGTCCTTGGGTTTAGTTCCCGTCCGCAGGCAGAGCGAATCAGATGTGGAACCGACCGTGGTCTTGACTCCTGACTCTATTATGCTACTGTGCCCCGGGACCTTTGTGGTGGGCAATGGGACATTAAATCCCCCTTCCCTGCAGATTCTGATGTAACGTGGAGTGTACGCCACCCAAGGGGTCTGCACCCTGACTGCGCCGGTCCCGAAAGGGCTGTTAGGCTCACCCCTCAGCTACTGTGTTGCTCCTCTGTCTCCAAAGCTCACACGGTAAACTCCTGCTTCTTCCAGTCTGTCCGGTCCTAATTAAGGAAGTTCTGAAGCACTCTCCTTAGCAGTCGTGTTTCTGCGAGTCCCTGGTGTTATGGTACTCTTGTCCTTCTCCCTCCAAGGAAGCTCTCAAGCACTCTCCTTGGCTGGTCTATCTGTGGAAGCTCCAAAGCACTCTCCCCAGTGACCGTCTTGTTCCAGTTCCCAGACTATTCTGAGGTAAAAACTGTGTGTTCTCTCACTTCCCTCATGCTGCCCCCACCTTCCTGATTACTCACTAGTGCTGGGGAAGTCCCGTTGCTATGGTGACCACCTCTAGCTCAGTTCCAGTGAGAAAGCACCTGGCTGTGTGTGTGTTGTGTCAGTGAAAACCCATTGTGAATGCACTTGATTGCACAAATCATCAAGATCCTCTGCTGGCAGCTCCCTGTGTAATCACCGACCAGTGACATCCCAGATGTGCTCCATGGGAGACAAGTCCAGAGACTCTGTCGGCCACAGGAGCAGGTTTTGGCTATGCTGGCTGGTCACAGTGATCCAACCAAGCGCAGAACATTCACGACCAATAACCTCATTGATAGCAGCCAAGACTGTAAGTGCAAAATTTGAACACGTGCCGCTCATACTCAAAACTGACTAATTTCAGTTATTTTGTAAATTTTGCTTCCATTGTGTATCGCTTGCATAAACGTGTTTTTGCATCGTTTTTGTTTTGTTTTTTTTCTGCATCCAAAACCAGATTGCTGGACATTTTCGTATGCAGAATTTTCCTATTCATTAGGCCCCTTCGCACGTCAGTGATTCTGGTAAGTATGTTATTGTTTTTATACGTACCAGAATCACGGATATACGCAGACTCATTAAAATCAATGGGTCTGCGCACACATCAGTGAATTCTCAGTGATCATGTTTCCGTGCGGCGTACACGCGTTTCCGTGTGTTCCACATGGAGACAAGTCCATTTTTCTCTGGCAGCACTGATGTCACTCGGCCCATGCAGTGGTGTGATCCGTGTGACACATACCAGAGAAATCACATATCTGTGAAATAAAATGATTTTTATACTCTTCTGTCTCCAGCGATTCTGTTGTTTTCAGTGCTGCTGTCTTCTGCTTCCAGGCCAGCTAATTATGCTTATGAATATTCACTGCACCGAAACCCGGAAGTAACAGCAGAGGGGAGACAACAACGGCCGAAGACAGCAGCACGGGAGACAGCAGCACCATGGACAGCAGTGGCGTGCTCAGGTGAGTATATGGCTACATGCACTGGCTGCAGTTTTTTCTGCACACAAACTGCAACCAAAACTGCAACCAAAACTGCACCTTGTCAGAGAGAGTCTGGAAATGTAAAAAAAAAAACCCCGCTTGTAATGTAGGTGCGTTTTTGGTGCGTTTTTGACAGCATGCATTTTTTATGCGTTTTTGTGACAAAATGTTGACAAAAACGCTAGAAGAATGAACTTGCTGCATCTTTTTTGTCACAAACTTTTGACAAAAAAAACGCTGACAAATAAACTGCAATGTTCGCATAGCAAATCTGACTTCTCCTAGACTTTGCTGGGAAGTTAAATGTCAGAAAGTTCTGACAAAACTGCACCAAACAACATGACAAAAACGCGACAAAAAACGCAGCGTGCACGTGTAGCCTATAAGTCCCTGATCTCCGTATGCTATCAAGGGTAGCATACGGAGAACACACGTGTGCCAAAATCATGGCCCACGGTGGGACATATGCATCGTTATTACGTCAGTGAATAACGTGTGTGTTATTTCACTGGCATGTAAAAGAGGCCTTAAGCGGGCTTTACACGCAACGTCATCGTTAACGAGATGTCGTTGGGGTCACGGAATTCATGACGCACAATCGGCCTCGTTAGCCACATCGTTGCGTGTGAAACGTACAAACGACCGCTAACGATCAAAAATACTTACCAAATCGTTGATCGCTGATACGTCGTTCAAATCCCAAATATCGCTGGTGGTGCAGGACGCAGATTGTTCATCGTTCATGAGGCAGCACACATCGCTACATGTGACACCCCAGGAACGACGAACAACACCGTACCTGCTTCCTCCGGCAACAAGGTGGGCGTCACTTTTCTGCGGCTGCTCTCCGCCCCTCCGCTTCAATTGGAAGGCTGCCGTGTGACGTCTCTGTGACGCCGCACGAACCGCCCCTTTAGAAAAGAGACAGTTCGCCGGCCACAGCTACGTCGCTAGGCAGGTAAGTCCGTGTGACAGGTGCTAGTGATATTGTGCGACACGGGCAGCGATTTGCCCGTGACGCACAAACGATGGTGGTGGATGCTTTCACGAGCTACATCGCTACCGATGTCGCTGCGTGTAAAGCAGCCTTTAGAATGGGTGAAAAATGATGCAAAAATGCTGAAAGTATTGACTTGTTGCAGATTTAAAAAAAACGCCCAACAACGCAATAAAAGCACAAGCATGTGAATAAGATTTTTTAAATCTTTTTCACATTGCTAATACTGTATATTGAAGCATTTTTGAAGCAAAAAGAAATGCACATGTGAATATAGACCTATGCGATTTACACAGTTGCACGGTTTTCCTTTTTAATGTTGCAACTTCAATGTTGAGGAATGTAGATATGTTTCTTTTGTATAATTGGAAGCATTTCTATGTCGAGGTAAAGCTCAATAAAAGGCACGCCGGATTGGATACTACTTGTGTCTTGAAATAAAATATATGTCTAAAGAAGTATCCTCTCCTAGTTGGATGAGCAGAAGTAATCAAGTGGTATCTGGAGAAAAATATCTTGTGTTTTCTTCATCAAAGTGATTATTGATTGGCTTAGGGAAAATCTGGTGGCCGACCATATGGGGATCTCTCTTATCCTATTGGATTATCTCTAGAATCCAACTATCCTTTATCTGAAGGACTTTAGAATCAATACTTTAACAAGGAGATAAGTGCCAGGTCAGATCATTAGCCTGGAAGATTTGTTTGCCATTCTCCCTGTTGCTGTGGGATAACTGTTGCTGAGGAATAAAGGAAAATCTCATTGCATGGAGAGAACTGGGGCAGAATTCTTATGTTTATTTATTTTATATATACATGTCAGTGAAGAAAACAATAGTATTGTATCAAGCTATAAAAATCCAATGATTAATCCAAATTTTGCATCAAATTTTCTAATTGATTAATATTAATTCTACAATGTAACTGTTTCATGATAATTTTTGGGCAAATTATTTTTTATTTTTTTATTACAAATAGAATTAAAATCTTTGGATTCTAGAGAATGTAAATGTTCTTTGTTTTTGCTTTTTTTGTTTGTTTGTATGTAAACATATGTTGCTATAGGCGGTCCAGAATAGCGGGAATGAATTTCTGATGTGAGAAAAACAGTCTGGGATTACTAATCCCTATTACGCAGAGCAGATGTTGATTGTCCTATTAATCAAAGCAAATCATTAGACATTTAATTACACTTTTGAAGCTGTCAGTAGCTGTTTAATTGCTCGGTTTATCTTAACCCCTGTTAAGAGTGATGCTGAATGGTGCAGTGGTACAGGTTAATGGTAATTAATTAATTAAGACTCTTTAGAAATGTGGAATATCTGATAGATTATCTCAAATGCCATAGTTTCTTTCCTAATTGATCTTGAAGTTATTAAAATATTCATTTTTTGAGTCTCATTTCATTACTGTTATATAATTGATTCTTTAGGAATAAACACAGAAAAGTGCGTGAACTCACCACATCAATCGCAAATCCTTGAGAAGTTTCCTGGTTGTTCTTGTCCAGCAACATTTTATCCATTAAATGGGTTCATTTGGTGTATTTAGTCTCTTAAGCGTTTCTGGCGACTTTGGTGTTTTTCTTCAATTTTTCTTTGGATGGTTTTATATAATTGATTGTATGCCAACATGCAAATGGTAACAAAAATTTTAATATTAAAAAAAATTACCTTACATATGTAAATATTCTAAAATTCTTGTTTTCCCATCTGTTTCTTCTATGCTCAGTTTTTACCTCTTACTACCGTCTCATTGCTGTAACAAGAACGAGAGGACTCCTGGCGAGCGAACACAAAGGGAACATCAGGGAAATAATACAATGTATGGCACTGGCGCTAGGGAAAGGGGAGCAGGGTCACCTCCTAAGGCCGGAGTCACACTTGCGAGAGACTCGCGCGAGTCTCATATCGCATCACCCGGCATGGCCACACACTCTCCTGACTGGAGCGGGTCAGCTGCATGTATTTCTATGCAGCTGAGATGCTCTTGTCAGGAGAGCTGCAGGCCATGTCGGGTGATTTGATGCAAGACTAGCGCGAGTCTCTCGCAAGTGTGACTCCAGCCTAACACTTACCTGAGGCTGATCCCTGCATTCTCTAACATCCCTGGACGGGTCCTTTATCCCGTGAGCCGTCATGTGTCTAGGGCCTTGCTGGCACTGAACGTACCCTGATTAATGCCAAGGCCAGAGAGACGCTAGTCTCGCCACTGCAATAAAACAACACAAAGAAGGTAAAACAAACAGGGGAAAAAAAGAAAAAATAGTTCACCACAGCTACTCCAGTCATAAGCGTCTCAGCTGCAACAGAAAACAACACTTCCGCTTCTCCAAAGCCAGGCTCCTTCAAAGTGGACAGTTATAGTATGAACTATAGCTGACATAGTCAAGAATGAGGAGTAAGTTTATATAGCGGAAGGACGTGGCTGCAGCTGAGACTACTAGTCAATCTCAGCAGGATAGAAAAGACACCTTAACCCCTTCAGCACCAAATGGAATTAAATATGCTCCAAATCAGGATAAGCAATGAGCAGATTCTATAAAGCATCTGTGATCAACCAAACGCTGTGATCTTCTCATCCCCAGAGCTTAGCAGGGTGCGACACACTCGTGACAGTACCCCCCTTCTACGAGGGGCTTCTGGACCCTTAGGACCAGGTTTGTCCAGATAAGATGTATGGAGGGAATGCACCAACCTACTGCCATTAACTTTTGATGCTGGTACCCACATTCTTTCTTTCAGACCATAACCATTCCAGTTTACCAAGTATTGGACAAAGCGGCAATCAAAATGGGAATCAACAATCCTGGCCACCTAAAATTCTAAGTTACCGCAACAATCACGGGAGGTGGTCGTAAAAGTGATGGTTCAGAAGACGCAACATATTTCTTGAGCAACGATCTGTGAAATACCACAACTGACCAGGAGCAAGGAAGGGGATAAGTTGTGCCTCACCGGATTCCAACAGAACACAGGTGCCTGGAACAAGTGGTTAGCAGCAATGAAAACGAGGAGAAAATTCCGGCACCAGGCGTCTCTTCATTAAAATCTTCAATATATTATTTGCATGTCAAGAATAAAAAATTTCGGTGGGGACGAAGCCCCTAAACGCCCAGGCGTTTAGGGGCTGCGTCCCCACATTACCCACATTAACTTTTTATTCTTGACATGCAAATAATACATTGAAGATCTGTGAAATACATTGTGGATTTTAAGCGCTTGAGGTAGCTCAAGATAAAAGGCCATAAGTTTGATAACAACAATCACCTTATGCCGATCAATGAACTTAGAACCTAGTTTGCAAGAAGGACTCTTCAACTTAATATTTCTGGTGACAGCCATACATAATCATTCACACACAGGTTCGGACCTGACGAACATCTTTTATCAGCCATGCATTTGTATCTATCCGGCATAACCTTTAGGTTGTTTTGTACTCCTTGAACTGAGGGTGAAAGACATACTCACGAAACAATGGTGACCTACTACCAGTAGACTAGAAACACCTAAGGTACATTTCTAGACTTTGATTTAGACGTTCCATCTGACTATTCAATTGAGGATGGGATGCTGAAGAAAAGGATAGATGGACCCTCAGACAAGTACAAAATGCTTTCCACAATTTAGATAAAAACTAGGTCACCCAATCTGACACCACATCGGAAGGAACCCCAGGAAGCTAAGTTTTAGCATTAGGGAGTGTGGGTAAGGCAATGAAGTACATCATTTTACTAAACCTATCCACCACTACAAGAATTATGAAGGAAGGTCAGTAATAAAATCCATGGATAAATGTGTCCATGATCTGTCGGGTATAGGCAATGATAGGACAGTCCCGGACGGACGAGTATGCAGGGTCTTAGAACACGCACAAACATTATAGGTAGATTCAAAATTGACCACATCTTGATGCCATCTTCGCCACCAAAAGCATTGAGAAAAAAAGGTCCAATGTGTCTTTACTACCTGGATGACCCACAAGAGCCAAGATATGATGCTTCCCTAAAATTTTGAGGCGCAAATAAAATAGGCACAAATAATCTCCCTGAAGGACAAACAGTAGAGGCACCCCCCCCCTTCCCACACGAAGCCTTCATCACCACCCTCAAGATCAGATCACATGGTGGAGACGGCAGAGAAAAGAGTGTTCAGACAGTTCTCCTTAAAGAAATCACTCCACTCAATAATCTCCCTGGACTGCCCATCAACCACCAGATTGTGCCTAAACAGCCAGGGGAAGCCCAGAACTATAGGGTCAGGAAGGTCTTCAAGAACATGACACAACATAAGTTTATTGTGAAGGACCCCTATGCAAAGCTTCAAGTTATGCACAATTCATGTCAAACACCGCTGTCCAAGAGGCGCAGAGTTGATAGCAAATATTGGGAAAGGTTTTGTCAGCATACTAAAAAAAGACCATGAGTCTCGGCGAACTAAACATCCACCATATTAGTTCCCGTCCCACTATCCAAAAGAACAACATTTTGTGTACCTATAACAACCTCGGCAGTTAGGACAAACTGAGATATATATGTCTAGGAGATATATACTCCCACACTGTAATCCTCCACACATCCTAGGGTCAGAAGTTTTTCAGTCAAATAATTGTTCAGTTCAAGTACCAAAGGACAGGCACCAACAAAATCACCCTTTTGACCGAAAAAGAAACAAACCCTCATTTTATGGTAAACCGCAGGTGACCCAGACTGAGGAGAGACTCAGCCAGTACCATGGGAGAGCTTTCACCCCCAGGGAGATCTACAAAAAAGGAGTCAACACAGTTCTGTCCCTTAGACGTCTATCAATCTGGATGGCTAAAGCTATAGTGGCCTCTAAAGACTCAGATGCTTCGTACAGGGCAGAGCATTTTTTAGACTTTCCGACAGAACCTGACAAAAATGGTTTCTAAGGGCAGGGTCATGAAACCTGGTGTCAGTCGCCCATCTGTGAAACTCTGAAAAAAAAATCCTTAGCTGACTGACCCCAATGTCAAAGATTATGTAGCTTGGACTCATTAAGGGAGTTGTGATCTGAGTCATCATCAATTAGACCCAGGGCCAAAAAAACTTGTCTAAAGACCAAATTGACAGAAAATTGGTCGGAAAGAAGTAGGCCCAGGACTGGGGATCCCCTTGTAGCAGTGAGACACAAATTCCCACCCGCTGTTCCCCACAGTTTGCAAGCTTCCCTAAAAACTACAAATGCATTTCCCCCCAGAAAATCTGTCCGGAAGGACTATCTTGTGTTCTGGTTCAGTAAGGATGCAAGCTGAGACCAGCAAACTTGCAATCTGCTGAAGCCACTGAACAACCTTTGACTGCAGATCCGTCACTTCTAGAGATAAAGTCTGTGTATCTGGTACAAAACTTGCAACTAGATACATATTAGAATCCTGGAAAAAAACTTGGCCTGCTATAATGTCACACTGGGGACCAGAGGACCCCTGGCGAGAAACACAACACAAAGGAAATACTAGGGAAATAATGCAATGGATGGCCTTGGTGCCTAGCCTTACAATAGCAGCCACCACAGAATTGGCGCATCACATTAGATGCACCAATTCTGGAGCTTTGCCTGGCTCTTCGCAATTGCCCTGATGCAGTGGCAATCAGGATAATATTATGGGGGGTTGATGTCAGCTGTGTAATGTCAGCTGGCATCAACCCCAAAGGTTAGTAATGGAGAGGCATCTATCTGACACCCCCATTACTAACCCAGTAAGTGAAAAGAAAAAAAAGACACACACAGGTAAAAATAGACTCCCTCACACGATCCCTCGTTTGCCAATTTATTATCAAAATTGTTCCCACAAAGCTCCTTCATCATAGTCCACAATTCATGAATGCAACTCCAGTGACTGTAAATAAAAGTAAAGTACAGCTATTCACAGGTGCCAAGTAGTGACTACAATTCTCATCCGCGTTGTTGAGTTTCGCTGACTCAATAGCTCTGATGAGTGCTGTCTCAAAAGACTTAGGAACGGAAGGCACTCACCGGTTCTTCTGTATCAAACATCTTTAATCTTGTACCAGGTTACATGCAAAAGCAACAGGGGAGGGGGGAACAAAGAGCACGTTGGACCTGAGTGTTGTCTCCCTACCCAGCCCCTGTGAATAGCTGTACTTCACTGCTATTCACAGTCGCTAAAGTTGCATTTGTGGATCGTGGGCTATGATGAAGGAGCTTTGTTGGAACATTTTTGATAATAAATTAGTGAACGATGGACAGTGTAGTGGAGTCTTCATTCAAATAAACTATTTTTTCCTATGTGTCCTTTTTCTTTTCACTTACTGGGTTAGTAATGGGGAAGTCTGAAAGACATCTCTCCATTACTAACCCCTGGGCTTGATGCTAGGTGACACTACAAAGCTGACATCAACCCCAAAAAGATTACCTCCATTACCACTGAACCAGGGCAATTGGGAAGAGCTGGGCAAAGCACCAGAATTAGATCATTTAATGTGATGCACCAATTCTAAGCGGCAGGTATTTTTAGGCTGGGAAGGGACCAATATCCATGTACCTTCCCAGCCTGACAATATCAGTCCCAACTGACTGATTTACCTTGGCTGGTTATGGAGCGGACCCCATGTCATTTTTTCAAATTAATTATTTCATGCACTGCAGTGATCTGGTAGTCAGAGTTGCTTCCAGGCATCTTCCCCATGCTTTTCTCATTCCATACGAGTTCTGTTTCCATCCATTTCAGCAATTTTTCTGCCACTCCTGCCCTCCTGGGAGTGTCTTCTGTAAAAATTGACTTCTATTATACTCATTACTCGAATCGAACCGGTCCAAGGGTCCGACCTGCTTGATTCAAGTAAGGATCACTCAAGCATTTAGTGCTTGCTTATGACTAAATTACAATATTTACTCTTAGAAGCATTGTATGTAGAGAAGAGTTTGATGCTTTATGGAGGCCACTTGCTGCAGAACATGTTGGCCATGATTCATCAGAATTCTGGAGGAAAACTGTTTAAAATTTCACAAACATGTTGTGCAATTCAGAATTGCACATAACATTAGCAACTTTTGGAAGAACTCCAAAAACTTTTTTTTCAAAGTAATTGGAGTTTTGCTGACAGGGGAGTATAGTCGACTAATTTATAAAAATTACAGCCAAAAAAGTGGTGTAAATTACAATAAATGTTTACTCCATCCTTTTGATGAATTTAGTACACCTTACTGCAGCGTACTCTTCATAAAGACTGATGAACAGAACAACAGTCTTGGTGAATCAGGGCCATAGTGTATATGGGTCTTTTAGCACAGACCAGCAGAGATTATGTGCTGGTAGATATGCTGTACCGTGCACACAGTATTGTCCTGTGTATGAACTTGCAGAATGAACCTCATTTTTATAGTCAATGGGAACATGAGAGTTTACTTTTAGAATACAGTGGGTCGACGATCAGGAACAAGAACAGACAATGTCAGAGAACTAGGTTTTTATGATAAAATTGGATTGGTATAAGCAACGCAAAATAACATGCAGAGATTATCATAAAGAAAATATAACATACACCTGGCCCTTAAAAACCGGGACCAATGTGATCCCCCAGTGACACTCTCCAATATATGTAGAGATATCTGGATAAATTTACCTAACAGGCACTCTGCCTAGTACAAGGGCACATTTTCTACTCTATGTGCGCGGTGAGAATCACTGGGTTTACAGACAGACCTGTTGATGGGCCAGCACAATCACTTACAAACTTAACTATAATGCTAACCTCCCCTTCTCCTGGACCCCACAAACAGCAACAGGCTACCCGGGTACCATACTTTAACAATATCTGCAGTCTTACCTGTGATCAAGTTCAGTCCTGTCTAAATGGCTGCAGCCTATCTAAACTAGTTTGGCGTAAAAAATGAGTGCACACTTCCCGCCAAGAATGTTAGCACTGGGCCTGAGCTCAGGACTTACAGTTCCATTCATCCAAAACAGAAATAACGGGCTGGAATGGGGGTATTAGTGTAATCCAACAGAATATCTGTATATTCAGTAGATTAAAACGGAGTATATATATCTTCGGTTGCTGACAACCATCCGGAAAGAGTCACTACAGGAACAGGTTCGGCAAAGGGGTTTTCTGGCAGCAACACCCAAGGATATCTTCAGGAATACAGTTCTCAATACGGCAGCAAATGACCACTTTCCTGATGTGGCACTTACTTCTGTCACACGCTCAGTAGACCTTCTATATCAGATCCCATACTCTCAATAAACAGGCCGAGAGCAGCTCAACACAAGTTTGCACTCTGCAGGCCTGGTCCACATACTGCCCTGGCAAGAAAATCGTTTTTTTAGAGGGTTTGCTGTTCATCTTCCAGGTCCTGTGTACACCTAAACACCTGGATGAAGTGTCGACATACTGCCTCAGCATTGGACTCTTCAATTTGATCCCTGGTGGGCACTGCCATCGAGTACTTGGTGAACTGGTCTTCATCACCAAGGAATATCCCAAAGTACAGTACCGTATCTGGATATAGTCAGTCATGAGTTTCTCTATCAGGGCCGAAGTCTTGATGGGTTGTACAGGGACCCGCTGTTCAGGACTTTTGCACAAACCACAAACTCGACACTGCTGGAAAAACTCAAACACCATCTTTTCTAGGTCGGGACAATACATGATCCTTTGCAGCCATCGGTAGGTCTTCTCACTTCCAAAATTGGCCACCCTTTTATAAGCCTCTTGACCAACAACAAGGCCAAAGGACATAGGGATCACAAGCTGATGTCTCTGATTTAAGTCAGCCTACAAATACATTTTACGATGCAACTTGTCCCACTGTTGCAACACTTTTTCACCCTCTTGCGACAGTTCTGCCCACTCTTCTGAACAGGTCCTGACCATGCTCTAGACCCAATGGTTCACTCTTCTTAGGTCTCGGCATTCATTTTGGACCTTTTCCCAGTCAGCAGGGCTCCTACCAAGAACAGTGGGCATCCTGAAGGCCAACCCACTTGAATATGCCATGATGTGGAAATTCGGCAACCAGTAGTGGTCTCAGTGTCATTGAGCTCATCGTTGACACTCCCGCATTGTGCTCCTTGGTGGATAGGGCATTCGCATTTTCCAATCTCTCGGCTGGAGCAGAACTCTATGCGGTAGTTGAATTGTGCAAGGGAAGCCATCCCAGCTTAGCATTCACCAGGTGGGCCAGTGTGTTATTGTCTGTCATTACCACCAACTCAACCTCTGTCAAGTTCTCCATGAAGTGCTCAGTCATTGCCCAAACCAAGGGCTGAAGTTTTAGCCAAAAAGAGCTGTAATTTGCTGTGTTATGCTCTTACTCCCTTAAGGACCGACTCCCATAGATGGTCACCCGCTCCCAGCCATCTTGCCCGAGCGCTAATACTGCCCCTAGTTCATGCCATGTGACATTAAGGAGTATCTCTAATATGATTCTTAGATAAATATACCTGGAACAGGACTCTGAAAACTCATAAACATGTGAAATAAGACTGTCACAAGGAATTTTTACAAGCATCACTGACTGTCATGGTGGCATCAGGATTTGTGGAAACTCCAGATTCTTGCACTCTGCCTTCTAACTTCTCTGTTGTCAGATCAGCGAAGGAAGACTCGGCTGTCAGCTCACAGCCTTGTAGTTCCTAGGCAGGCAAGCAAGAGTTAATCTTTGCTGTTCTGGTTGTTAACCTTCTTCAGTCACATTCTGTGGGAGAGCCAGTCATTTTTTCTCTTCTCCTATATATGCTGGCTGGACTGTTCTTGTAGTGCCAGCTATAGCTTGTCTATTCTGGTCTGGAGTGATGGATTTACCCACACTTATGGATGGTTGTGTGTTATATTGTTGCCAGTGGTTTAGGTGGTAAATCTTTTTCTGTCTTTGTGCTGTTGCTTTGCTTCACTTGCTTTTCACTTTAGTTTCTTACTGTTAATCCTGAGAATGTGCAAAGTGACTGAGCTTCTGTTACGCCTGTCTGTTTTGTTTATTATTTCCCTTACACTCCAGCCCCTTCCTTTGGGGGGGGCGGGGAGCAAAGATTAGCTTTATTTAGTAATACAGTAAAGGTACTGTCACACATAACGAGATCGCTAGTGAGATTGCAGCTGAGTCACCGTTTTGGTGACGCAGTAGCGATCCCGTTAGCGATCTCGTTATGTGTGACACCTACCAGCGATCAGGTCCCTGCTGTGAGATCGCTAGTCGTTGCTGAATGGTCCAGGTAATTTTCTTCAAAGTCGACGTCCTGCTGGGCAGGACACATCGCTGTGTTTGACGCTGTGTGACAGGGTCACAGTGACTGCTGAGATCGTTATACAGGTCGCTACTGCGACCTGTATTGTTCCTGCATCGCTGGTAAGATCTGACCGTGTGACATCTCACCTGCGACCTCCCAGCAACTTACCTGCGATCCCTATGAGGTCGCATCGTTTTCGGGATCGCTGGTAAGTCGTGGTGTGTGACTGGGCCTTTAGGGTACCTTCACACTTTAACGATGCAGCAGTGATCCGACCAGCGATCTGACCTGGTCAGGATCGCTGCTGCATCGCTACATGGTCGCTGGTGAGCTGTCAAACAGGCAGATCTCACCAGTGACCAGCCCCCAGCCAGCAGCGACGTGCAAGCGACGCTGCGCTTGCACGTAGCCGGCGTCTGGAAGCTGCGGACACTGGTAACTAAGGTAAACATCGGGTATGGTTACTCGATGTTTACATTAGTTACCAGCGCACACCGCTTAGCTTAGCGCTGGCTCCTTGCTCTCCTAGCTACAGTACACATCGGGTTAATTAACCCGATGTGTAATGCAGCTACATGTGCAGAGAGCAGGGAGCCGCGCACACTGCTTAGCGCTGGCTCCTTGCTCTCCTAGCTACAGTACACATCGGGTTAATTAACCTGATGTGTACAGCAGCTACATGTGCAGAGAGCCGGAGCCGGCAGCACAGGCAGCGTGAGAGCTGCGGAGGCTGGTAACTAAGGTAAATATCGGGTAACCACCTTGGTTACCCGATGTTTATCTTGGTTACAGCTTACCGCAGCTGCCAGACGCCGGCTCCTGCTCCCTGCTCGCTTCATTTGTCGCTCTCTCACTGTCACACACAGCGATCTGTGTGTCACAGCGGGAGAGCGCCTTTGAAGAAAACGAACCAGGGCTGTGTGTAACGAGCAGCGATCTCGCAGCAGGGGCCAGATCGCTGCTCAGTGTCACACACAGCGAGATCGCTAATGAGGTCACTGCTGCGTCACAAAAAGCGTGACTCAGCAGCGATCTCGGCAGCGAGCTCGCTGTGTGTGAAGCACCCCTTAGGTTCGAGACCCAGGCATCTCCACCATTAGGGATAATCCTGGGGAAAGATATGGCCTAGGGTTCCCTAGCGTGAGGTCCAGTATAGGAGCTCTTTGTCCCTTACTATCCTACAATCAAATAGTGACAATGAGTGGACGATAAGATGTCAAGTTTCCTGTCATTATCGGTTTGGTGTTGTATTCATGGGAACCATATGTTTACATTCAGTTGATTGTAAATTACAAGCTTTGGAATCATCACAAACTTTTCAAACTAAATATGGGCCAGTGGCTGTTACCTATCACTGACATTATGAGAGATCTCTGTACCTAGTTCTGATGTCCTGGTTGTATATACTATGCTACGAGCAATCTCTTGTCAAAATTCTCACAGAAACTGATAAACATACATGAAGTCCTCACAAATTTCCATAGGTAGCACACTTGGATTGATACTACCTAGATATCTACAAACATCTTGAATAAATAGAATACGCTTAGGCTAAGAAACTATTGTAGAGAGGTCCTACCCTTTTTTCTAACGTGTTTTTCAGTAAATTTTTATATTGCCATGAAATACAAGTTCAGGGAAATTCAATTGTATTGTTCCTCTGTTATTCCTACTGTAAATGGATGAATGAGTTGACATCTAGATGTTACCCTTGGTAGTAGAATGTATTACTACACAGTATGACAATGACCAATGATCAGTTTTACACTATGTAGGAATGCATACTGTTGAGATGTGGAATGATAACACTTAAAATGAGCCTGTCACATTGTACATGAAGTCCGGTCTGTGGACACCAGAAGGAGAAGCTGTGCAGAATGATATATGGATGTGTTCAAAAATGCTTCAGCATAACTTGCATTTATCTCATTGAAATCCCTGTATGAGTCAAGTCTGTGATTCCTCAAGTGATTGACAGCTTTCTCAGTTTGCTCAGTTATACAGGGAAGACTGTCAATCAGGGAATTGGACCACCCACTGGACTCATGTACACACTAAGGACTTTAATGCATAAAATGGAAGTTTTAATGAATCTTTACCCAAAAAAAATGTATACCAGATCCTCCTGCTCTATAATATTCTACCACAGAGCAGAGACCATTCTTTACATGACATGTTCCCTTAAAGGCCCCAAAACACATTAGACTAAAATATGCCAATATCGGCGTATTCAGCAAACAGTGTTTGAGGACCTCTTGATTCTCGCCCAACTGGTGATGCTGGGGTAAAAAAGGATCAGGCAGTTTGAATTTTAATGCTAGATCCATTTGGAATTCTAGAGATAAGACGCCGCCAGTGCTGTCAAGGCAACTTCTTTCTCAGCTTTCCCCTTTTCAAGCACATAAATGCTCAGTGGTGCTAAGTGTTTATGTCTAATGCAGGAGTTGGGAGAGATAGCTGATGGCTAAAGGAGTGCACGGCTGTCAGCTATTGTATGTGTATGCTTAGCTTTACTCATCAATGTATTCATACAATTCCAGGATGAGTAACAGAAGAACTGCATAATGCAAATTTTGTAATAAAAGATGCTCCAGAATTGTAATTACTTGCTGAACTCGCGTACTTGCCAAAATGAAAAACATCAGTTTGGATAGCTAGTCCTCTTTAAAGGGGTTGTTTATCACTCAGCATAGTGGCCACACATCAATGTAAACCTCATAAAGAAGGTTTTTTTCAAGTACCTTGTTTAGTCAATTCTGGCCCTGAGCGCTCATCCCCATCACGTGACCCCCGGGCTCCGTGACCTCAGGGATCCAGTGATGTCATGTCAAGTTTCAGTTGACCGAAAATCACCGAGGCCGGCTCCAGTCTCCTTGAGTGACTGGGCTGTGGGCTGTATTTCACTGCTCGTCACAGTCCAATATCACTCCTGCTTGCGGCACTCTGTCGCAAAGGAGAGAGCGCGTGTGAGGTACTGGGCTGTGACGAGCAGTGAAACTTCACCCACAGCTCAGTCACTCAGGGTGACTGGGACTGCCTCGGTGATGTCGGGTCAACTGGAAGTTGACCCGACATCACCGGATCCCAGAGGTCACGGAGCCCGGGAGTCAGGTGATGGGGATGAGCGGACTGCAATAGCGCCGCTCAGAGGCACAATTGACTGAACAAGGCATTTGAATAAGGCCTTTTTTATGAGGTTTACATCAATTTGTGACCAAAATGCTGAGTAGTGAACAACCTCTTTAAGGATCCACAAGACAGGAGGCTGTACGGAGGCACACTGTTCCTGTGCCTACATACTACAGAGCAGTATGCACTACTTGTGCGATTCTGTCATCTGTACAATATTATGAGGAATTTTTTGTTTTTCCTTATACAAAACCACAATGAGACCCTGGAGAAGTCTATTAGCGCTGTATTATGACTGTACAATATTCTGTAAAATCACTATTTCAGGGGTGGACATATCATTGATGCAATCTGTGCAGCTGCGCAAGAGCCCAAAGTAAGGGACAACTACCACCTCCAAAGCAGGTGGACTTGTGCATTATGATGAACTATTGGACTGCAGAAGGTCCATATATTGTTCTTGGACAAAGCACCTTCTTCTGTCTGTCTCTGCTCTTGGTACATACCAATAGAACATAAACCGTTGGATCAGAGAGAATAGCTGCTAATCTTAAAGAAACCTTGGTGTGAGTGAGAATTAAGAGGTCATGACTCCTGTGTTCAAGGAAATTTGCTTAATTACTTGTGACCATTTTTTATTTTTTTTAACGGTCCATAAATTCTAGATGACAGATTTGGAAAAGTCTCCAATTAACACGTTTTAGCTCTAAAATATATTTTTTTTTCTGGGGGAAAAAAAAGATATTTCTGACACATACTATACTGTCTTCACGCTAAGATTTAGTTACTTTTGGTGAAAAGAAGAATTATGATCATGTAGCAGTTAATCCAATGAATAAAAAGAGAACCCTCCTGGTTGTATCTCGTTGGTGTAGAAGAGGAACCAAATCACCTGTTCAGACTCATTAGTGTCTATGTGGTTTTAATGACCTACTCAGTAGCAGTAAATGAAAAACTAATCCTTATTTTATTTCATTGGCCGAAGAGGATTAACTAACTCATACTACCCGTGCAATCAACCATGTCGAAGGGAGATTACAATTTCTAATACACTAAATCTACACATTTCAATCTGCTGCAGTAAGTAGCATTTAAGATTTATTTTCCTAGAATACATAAGCACATTAAAACAGTAGTTGTTTCACTATTGTTATAGCAAAAGGGGAGATTACTGCACTATACACTGCGACCTACTAATAGGTAGAAACATAGGATACTGTTATATATTGTACAACTGCACATCAAGCGTTCTCATTCTGTATGGGACTGGTGGAGAAAGCAAAGTAGAGCTATTAGACAAATTATTTCTTGAGGCACAGGTTCTTCTGAAGCATGCAGTTTTTTATTCTTGCAGCAAGGCGACTATAGCATACTATATCACAAGGCATTTTATACCTTTAGAATTGTCATGCTGGTGACTATGATGTGACTGGATAGGGACACCTAAGCTGGCCCTCAGACTAGAGAGGACCCTCAACCCAGAGGTACACTCAATGGTAGTGAGGTCCGGACCCCCAGCATGTCCCTATTTCCTGTCCAAGACCCTGATGTAACACCCTCTTCACCCACCACCCAAGGGTTGGGCCAGGACAGCAGTCACAAAACTTCATTGACAAATAACACAGACAGGGAGACAAAACTCATGTACCCCAAAAACAAACACCTGGGGAAACTACAGGGAGGTGTAAATAAGATTAGGGATACATCTATACCAAACAACTGAAGATCACAATGGCAGAAGCAAACACCTCCTTCCAGCTCAAGACCAAGCTTCAGAATGAATTCTAAATAACTGGCACCCTCTGCTGGGAGCAGAGGGAATTTATCCAGGTTGGGAGTAATAATCAGTGGAAACACCTGAGCAGGGGTAATGAGCTTGCTAATAGCAAGAAAACTGACATTAACCTCGGGAATGCTAAAAGGAAAAAAAAAATCACATTTAATAGTAAAAAGACACTCAGAGCCAGATGGCCGTGACAATAATACAATGGAGTCACTTAGACCTACTCCTATTTCTTATTGGTTGAAATCTATTTGAGTAATTAACTTTTCAGAATGTTCGTTACTGTACAAAAAGTTCTTAAAGCAACGTTGTTGTCTTGAACTGTCTCCCCGAATGTGCCTACTTATCAAACCCACAAATGATAATAACACGAGTTCTGTACAAATCCACGGTCACCATCATATTCATCTCTATCCCAAAAACAGGTGTTTGATAAGTACAAATCTACAATCCTTCTTTAGTCCCTGCCTTGAGAAATATCTTTGAAAAATATAATTTGCTACAACTCTTAACTTATGATTTTTCTAACAAGAGCACTCAGCTGCAGGTCCATAGAGAATGAATGGAGCGGTGGCATACATGTTCCACCATCACCCAGTTCAATCAGGGCATTTCAGAGCCACTTTTCTAAACTCAGAAAGGTTCAAGCAGTCAAACTCATCCCACTGATCCTTCATTTTCATCTATTTTATATATGGATGCATGCTGAGAATAACCCTTTAATATATGTTTAATGGTGCATAGAACAGATTAAATAGAAAGGAAACACAGTAATACCCTATAAGCTTCTATAGGTACTGACATGTCTTCAACAGCGATGCAGCCAAACAGCTCTCCCGGAGTTGATGGCACAAGTTCTTGCTGAGTCATCAGCGTGAAGTCACTGGTGCACACAACAACAGTTACTGGAAATGGCAGGGAGACTCGGTGCTGGACCCAGGGAAGGTAACCAAAGGAACGTTTTTTGCCCTTTTTTTTAAAAAACTCTATCTGAGACATTGGTTTTCTGGAACCACAAAATACCTTTTAACTCAAAATGTCATGATAGTGTAAATGAAAATGTTTTATGTTTCTTGTTTTAAACTAGACAACTGGAGAGTGTCGCTATGTTGTCTGTAAATTCTTGCACAGTTTGTAAAGATATTAGAATATTTCACAATGTATACATACCGTATATCATTTTCTCGGAAGCTAAAGCCCCTTGCGCAGGTTATTGTAATAATTATCATTTTACAGTTCGCAGTGAATGCTTGTAATGCGTTCATATCAGTATTCTGGGCAGTAGATGGGCGTAATTGTAAGGCTATTTTTCCACAATGAGCTTTTGGTGAAAATTCCTGCATAATTTCTTAACCTATTATTTAAATTAGGTTACTTGCATTTTTTTTACATTTTTAACATTTTATATCAAGTTTTTTATGCTGCAGAGTTTGTTTCTGTTTGGTGTGTCATGTTTTAAATAAAACGTCTTTGTTTTTGTTACCTTTCCTAGAATTTGACTTTGACAAAACTTTATTGGTATACTTAGGTGCAAATTACATTTATTCTTGATGCATTTTGGCCGTGGATACGCACTAAAGGCCGCTTTACGCCCAGCGACATCGCTAACAAGATATCGTTGGGGGTCACGGAATTCGTGACGCACATCCGGCCTCGTTAACGACGTAGTTGCGTCTGACACCTACGAACGACTGCTAACGATCAAAAATACTCACCTAATCGTTGATCGTTGACACGTCGTTCATTTTCAAAAAATCGTTGCTGGTACTGGACGCAGGTTGTTCGTCGTTCCTGAGGCAGCACACATCGCTATGTGTGACACCCCGGGAACGACGAACAACAACGTACCTGCGTCCTGCGGCAACGAGGTGGGCATGTCATTAATGCGGCTGGTCTCCGCCCCTCCGCTTCTATTGGCGGGCCGCTGTGTGACGTCACTGTGACGGCGCACAAACCTCCCCCTTAAAAAAGAGGTCGTTCGCCGCCCACAGCGACGTCACTAGGAAGGTAAATACGTGTTACGCGTCCTAGAGATATTGTGCGCCATGGGCAGAGATTTGCCCGTAACGCACAAACGACGGGGGCTGGTGCTTTCACGAGCGACATCGCTAGCGATGTCGCTGCGTGTAAAGCGCCCTTAACAACGCATGGTTGTTTTTTATTAAGGGGAAAATCTATACAGAAAACTCAGTGTACCCGCAAGAGAAACTGACATGTTACAGATTTTAAAGACGCACCGCAGGTCAACTTATGCTGAGTAGAAAAGAATAAAAAAAAAAGCAAAATGGGCATTTAAATCCTATCCACTTTGCTAGACCTGTAATGCTGTGTTTTTAGCACAGCAAAAATATGTAGCATCAAACTCACCAAAAGCTCATTGTGGGAATGTTGCCTGATAGGTGCAGAGGTTGCAATCTCACCTGGGCCATTGAGTTTAGGGGATACAAAAGGGCCCAAATTAATAGACTGTTACTATTAAATACCTATGATAATTGGGGGCCCTGTTGGAGATTTTGCATTTGGGGCATACACGTTTCAAGTTACAGCACTGGCATTAGACATACAAAGGGTAAAATTGAACACATCCCCAATTTTCAAAGTAAATATATTTCTAAAAGAGCTATTGACATGACAAATATCGGTAACAGCCCATCCAATCCACACAGGCAAAGAAATCAAACCATAGATGTCAATAAATTAAGTTATGTGTAATAATGAGAAATGACATAGGAAAAAAGAAGGAAGAAAGAGAAGTGCAAAAAGCCATGGAAAGTCATGACTCGAGCTGAAATCTATCAGTAATTAAAAACTAATCCTGCAACGTAGTGAAAAAGAATATCATCTGGTAGCCTATAAAAATATATCTTATTATCAAGGGGAAACACAAGAAACATCTCATGATGGGTAAAACTAATGAGCTGTCTCAAGACCTTTGCAACCTTATTGTTGCAAAACACTGATGACATTGGTTACAGAAGTATTTCCAAACCGCTGAAGGTTCCAATGAACACTTTCGGGGCCATAATCCAGAAGTGGAAAAACCATCATTTTACCATAAATTTACCATGACCAGGTGCTTCCCACAAGATTTCAGACAGAGGAGGGAAAAAAAGTTATCAAAAGAGTTGTGTATAACGCTCTCTTCCGGTGTTGTTGAGGCGACGAGCGGGAGTGGAGCCACTGGACCACATGGGGGACCAGGGCTTGCTTACTCTTTAGTGAGAGTGTTTAACTAAGCAGCCGCTGTGAGGCTGACACCAGGTACCACTCCCAGGGCAGTGACCAGGACTGTGACAGCTGACCCCCAGGACAGAGGATTAACTCAGGTATAGGCATAGGTGCAGGCAGGTACAGGCAGGATGACTGAGGCAGACAGGCAGGTGAGTATGGACAGGTATGATGAGCACAGCAGGGTAGACAGGTATAAGAAGGCAGGTACAGGTATAGGTGACAGACACAGGAACAATGGGACCTGACAAACTAGCTAGCAGACTGAAAGACTAACTAACTAGAGATGTTGCACAGGCACCTCCCCTAATAGGAGGGTGCCTTAAATACATACATTTACTGGAAATGGCACGCCTGCAATTAAGAGAAGGGCCAGTGTGGATGCATACACCCTAAGTACATACCCGAAGGATCGGTGTGGTGTGCACACGCCGGATGTGTGTCACTTTCGATTTGACCCCACCGACATCACACGTGCGATGTTGCACGCCCTTAGTCCTCATGATTTGGGCTCAGCATACCATTATTCATGATTTAAAATGAAACAATTGAGATGCAACTGAACTGCAGACTTTCAAAATTAATTAAAGAGGTTGAACAAACCTATCCTGTAAAATGTTTAGGCATTGTAACCATTTTTCTACAAATCATCCTTATTTCTGGGGCTTAAAAGTAACTGGACAAATTAACTTTACCGTAAGTTCATTTTTAATCTTTAGCAGGCAATGGCGACCTGAAGTCTGGAAGACATGGATATCACCAAACGCTGGGTTTCCCCCTTTACTGCAGCGGACTTCAGTTGTTGCTTGTTTGTGGGTCTTTCTCTGATCTGGTTTTGTTATATTATGGTACACATACCGTACCTTTAAGGCCACCTAAACTCCATAATTGATGAATAAGTTGAAAAAAGATCCGATTTTCACAGTTACATTTTCCACACAAAATTTTAAAATGGCCAAATATTAGCAAATACTGTGTAAATTGTTTCATGTGATTGTCAGCCTACAATTCTTACTGCTTGCTATGTACATGCAGATCCAGGTGCATTGTCCATTATGTCTTATAGGGAAATCTACAATATATCAATGCGTTTATGTATTTCACAATATTGTACGTCAACAAAACAAAGGCATCTTTATTAAACGTGTATGAATAAATACAAAAATGAATGAGGATTAACAAGGCAACAATTAATTACTCAATCCTTTAACATGTCCTACATATGTGGTCTTCCTAAACCTGGATACTAAACACTTTGCATATACAGCAATATCTTAAATAAACTTAGGCAATGCTAAAAGCAAGGAAAACATATGGCAATCAAATTTTGCTACACAACAGCCTTTTTTAATTCAATCCCATAGAAACATCTAAAGAAAGCCCGTCAGCAGGATTTTCCTCTTTAGTCCACCACAACACTATATCTGCCTTTTTGCTCACGATCATAGAATATCCTCATAGTGAAACCCAGGTAAGCAAACTATGAAAAGTATTTTTTAATAGCATCATGCACCTTAGGTAAAATACCTGCTTAGAAATAACCAACCACCAGGATTTTCCTATATAACCTAAAGCCAGTGCTATACTGGCACTATCATGCTGATTCTATACATACCTTTAGTTGTGAGATCGGATGTATACTTTCTGAAATATAGGAAAGTAAAGTTTGTGAAATTCACTTTTATTTGATGATAGGTGCTGCAGAATATCTAATACGTAGGTCGGATTTTGCTAGTTATTCTCGCCTCTGTCTGCCTTCCTCCCCCCTGTCCTTCTTTCCCCTGTAATAACAGAAACAGGTGGAGGAAGGATAGGCAGGCAGACAGGAGCAGGAATAACTAGCAAAACCCGACCCACCTATTACATATTCTGCAGTACTAGCTCCTATCAATAAGATAGTGCATTTCACAAACTTTACTTGCCTGTATTTCAGAAACTATACATACGCTCTCACAACTATAGGTATGTATCAAATCGGCATCCTAGCACCAGTATAGCACTGGTTTCAGTTTATATATGAAAATCTTGGTGGTTGGTCCTCTTTAAGTCACCAGCGTGGCACCTCATCCTGGAAAAGTCATGCCAAATGTGGTCTAGTCCCATGCACAGAGGCCACAAACAATATTTCCCGTCCTCGGAGGAGGAGATCAGGTAGTTGATGGGATCCATTTATGGGTGTGAGTAGAGTAGATTTACCATGCCTGTTAAATGATGAGACGCCATCCTAGAAATTAGATAAGCTAGTTTGCATATGGTATACAATGATATTAAAAAAATCGATTTTTGCACATTTAACCAGAGCATAGTAGGAAGGCTTACAAAGAGGCAGACAGTGCTGGTGGTATACTAAAGGGGAACATTCTGCTGATAGATTGCTATTAAAGGGTGTCTCAGCACAGAATGACTGTTCAAACCAAGCACAGGTGCACGGTACACCCTTGGGGTAGATAGCACATTCCCACCTACTTGTTTTCCATCTATCCCCATCCTCCTCTCTTTATGGTTTGTGTTTGCTTTTGCAGGTCCATTCATAAGAGCTGAGGAACTGATTAAAGTTGTGCTGTTTCTGTAACAAAGCAGCCATGTTTCTTTAATCTCATTCTAATCTTTGAAGTATAAATCTGTACTGATACTTCTGATTGAACTTGCATCCTCCAGTCTAAAGGAAGGCGAATTGAAAATATTTATTGGCACTAATATAATAGTAAACTAAATAAGATTGCAATAACTAGAACTAAGATTTAACTGGTGCAGTACTTTTCTCACTTTTTTTGAAAACTGACCAGATGGGGATCAGATAGTAATATTATAAAATAAAGACACCCCCACAGCTGCAGTGGTTTTTATTCGGGACTGAGAGTGATGATGTCCAGTCCATTTAATCACTTGACTACTGAATTAATTGACTGGCTGCAGAGTTCAGTAACTGATACATAGGATGGAAGTGATGACATCCCATCCATCAGTCACCTGACTCTGTAATAAGTAACTACATGGACTGGACTTCATCTCTTTATGTCCCTGTGGAAATAATGGATGTCCAAATATGTTTTTATGACAATAGCTAACAGGTCAAATAATATTCATCATCAAAAATGTAATGTGCTTATCACAGATAATCAGATCTGAAAGACGATCATATAGGGATATTGACGTACAGGAGAAATATGCACTTAAAAAAATGAAAAGGCTGTTTGGTTTGGAGCAGATTCCACCTCCATGGAGTTTCTTGCATCCTGTCCAAATGGTAACATAAAACCAAAGTCTTCTTTGTCATCATCTGAAGCTTGTGAAGACTTTGAAGGAAAAAAAAATGCAAACTCATCATCTCCTTCCATTTTCTGGAACAGGTTTCCTTAAAAAAAGCATTGAAAGGTTTTTATTTTTTTTATTGAAACTTGTACCATTATATTTATAAAAGTAGAAGATGTTATGTGTATATTTTTGTATTTACCATCACAAATCGTTAGACAGAGCCAACTCCCAAGTGCTCCAACAAGGAAGGATGTTAGCACCCCGTAGCCTTGTACAGCTTGTGCCTTTCTTGGTGCCCATACAGTTAGGTCCAGAAATATTTGGACAGTGACACAATTTTCGCGAGTTGGGCTCTGCATGCCACCACATTGGATTTGAAATGAAACCTCTACAACAGAATTCAAGTGCAGATTGTAACGTTTAATTTGAAGGTTTGAACAAAAATATCTGATAGAAATTGTAGGAATTGTACACATTTCTTTACAAACACTCCACATTTTAGGAGGTCAAAAGTAATTGGACAAATAAACCAAACCCAAAAAAAAAAATTTTATTTTCAATATTTTGTTGCGAATCCTTTGGAGGCAATCACTGCCTTAAGTCTGGAACCCATGGACATCACCAAACGCTGGGTTTCCTCCTTCTTAATGCTTTGCCAGGCCTTTACAGCCGCAGCCTTCAGGTCTTGCTTGTTTGTGGGTCTTTCCGTCTTAAGTCTGGATTTGAGCAAGTGAAATACATGCTCAATTGGGTTAAGATCTGGTGATTGACTTGGCCATTGCAGAATGTTCCACTTTTTTGCACTCATGAACTCCTGGGTAGCTTTGGCTGTATGCTTGGGGTCATTGTCCATCTGTACTATGAAGCGCCGTCCGATCAACTTTGCGGCATTTGGCTGAATCTGGGCTGAAAGTATATCCCGGTACACTTCAGAATTCATCCGGCTACTCTTGTCTGCTGTTATGTCATCAATAAACACACGTGACCCAGTGCCATTGAAAGCCATGCATGCCCATGCCATCACGTTGCCTCCACCTTGTTTTACAGAGGATGTGGTGTGCCTTGGATCATGTGCCGTTCCCTTTCTTCTCCAAACTTTTTTCTTCCCATCATTCTGGTACAGGTTGATCTTGGTCTCATCTGTCCATAGAATACTTTTTCAGAACTGAGCTGGCTTCATGAGGTGTTTTTCAGCAAATTTAACTCTGGCCTGTCTATTTTTGGAATTGATGAATGGTTTGCATCTAGATGTGAACCCTTTGTATTTACTTTCATGGAGTCTTCTCTTTACTGTTGACTTAGAGACAGATACACCTACTTCACTGAGAGTGTTCTGGACTTCAGTTGATGTTGTGAACGGGTTCTTCTTCACCAAAGTATGCGGCGATCATCCACCACTGTTGTCATCCGTGGACGCCCAGGCCTTTTTGAGTTCCCAAGCTCACCAGTCAATTCCTTTTTTCTCAGAATGTACCCGACTGTTGATTTTGCTACTCCAAGCATGTCTGCTATCTCTCTGATGGATTTTTTCTTTTTTTTCAGCCTCAGGATGTTCTGCTTCACCTCAATTGAGAGTTCCTTAGACCGCATGTTGTCTGGTCACAGCAACAGCTTCCAAATGCAAAACCACACACCTGTAATCAACCCCAGACCTTTTAACTACTTCATTGATTACAGGTTAACGAGGGAGACGCCTTCAGAGTTAATTGCAGCCCTTAGAGTCCCTTGTCCAATTACTTTTGGTCCCTTGTAAAAGAGGAGGCTATGCATTACAGAGCTATGATTCCTAAACCCTTTCTCCGATTTGGATGTGAAAACTCTCATATTGCAGCTGGGAGTGTGCACTTTCAGCCCATATTATATATATAATTGTATTTCTGAACATGTTTTTGTAAACAGCTAAAATAACAAAACTTGTGTCACTGTCCAAATATTTCTGGCCCTGACTGTATATGATACATCCATAGTGTAAAAGGAGGTAAAATGTGTGTACTGCAGATTTATTTATGCACGTAATGATACTAACCTATGTCTTTCACAGGTGATGGTGTATTGGTATTCGCTGATGTAAAACTTTCTTGCTAAAAGATAAAACACAGAAGAAGAAGAAACACACAGAAAATAAGTAAATATTAATATCATGTACACCTCATCTTAGACTTCAAACGTCAATGGGTTGTAGACTTCTAAAAAATAAGTCTTGCAAACGGCACAGACAGTTTTAGCCCCTTCCTGACCAATATATTTACGTCATTGGCCGTGTCGTTGCCTGTGATGAGGTCTCACAATCTGAGCCTACATGTTTCCCAGCACTTGACACCTAATTTAATGAACCATCTGAGATCCACCCGTGGCTGTCAACCATTTAAAAGCTGCTGACAATCTCTTACAGCAGCATTTAACACACGTTGACAGGAATTGCGTCATTGATCTCTTCCATATGCAACTTGTCATGTTTTCGCGTGGCACCAATGGGTTGTGATGAGAGCCAGGGGTCAACTGATGACCCCTGTGCCTATCATCACAATTCTCCTGTGAACGCCGCCTGTGAGCCAGCATTCACAGGAGATTGTGATTTTTACAATAGAGAGGTGATGATACTGATGCTGACCTCACACAGGTCCTGCACGAGACAAATTGAATCGTTTATATAATACTTATGCTAATTCTAACAGGGTGAGGGGATAACTATAAATACATTATCTGCTTCTTTGCTGCTGAAACTCAACAAGCAACTCATTTTATAAACTTTACTTTTTTGGATTTCAAAACCTAAACATTCGAGCTGACCACTACAGGTATGTATAGAATCGGCCTGATAGTGCCAGTACAGCACTGGCTTTAGTTGATCTACAAAAATCCTAGTGACTGGTTCCCTTTCAGTAAAAAAAACAAACAATATATGTTTAGTATCTACATACTCATACTAACCTGTAAAATCATATTGTAAGGTCAGTTTCATCATATAGTGAACATATTAAATAAAAAAAAAAAAAAAAACATTGTGGAATTGCAATTTTTTGCAATTTCACCACACTTGGAATTTGTTTCCCATTTTCCTGTACAATATGGAGTAGAATGAATGGTGTCATTCAAAAGTATGACCTGTCCTGCAAAAAACAGCCCTCACACTGCTATATTGAAAGAAGAATAAAAAGTTATGGTTATTGGAAGAAGGGGAAGAAAAAACAAAAATGAAAATGGAAAATTCCCTTGAGGTGAAAGGGTTAACAATAAAATGCATACTCTCCCACGCTAAACCCCATGGATCTAGTGTTGGCTGCTCTGTGCCAGAACAGAA
Organism: Anomaloglossus baeobatrachus; assembly: GCF_048569485.1. Classification (NCBI taxonomy): domain Eukaryota; kingdom Metazoa; phylum Chordata; class Amphibia; order Anura; family Aromobatidae; genus Anomaloglossus; species Anomaloglossus baeobatrachus. The sequence continues at coordinate 44,399,463 of NC_134364.1, read as the reverse complement.
AGAGGTGACATTAAATCCTGTTCTTCAGTCAGCTGACTGCTGAGACCTCTCATTGACTGCAGCGATCAGCAGAATCATTGGAGCAGACCAGCGCGGAATACATGGAGGTGCCTTTTCCAAATTTTCCTTGCTCTAGCCTCCCGACACTATTAGTCCAACTAGAGAGCTGCTTTAAATAAGGGTTGCAGCTCTAGGCAATTTAGCTAATTACTTAAATAAGTTTTGGGGTTTTTTTGCATCAATGATAGAACAAACCCTTTACATAGATTTTATTCTTTTTATGTTTTCTTGAAATAAATAATAACTGTCTCATCCAGTTACATATTTTTTTACCTGGTCTTGAAATCTTACTGTTGAAAATGATTCAAAGCTACAAAGATTTGGAGTTTTAGGTGTGGAGGTCTTAAAAAGATTCAAACAAGGAGATGCTTCTTCTTGTCCTTTGTTTCTGGAAAATCTGCAGAGAAATTGATAGCATACTTTTATTAATTAAAAAAATATATATTTTAGTGGAAGTTAGGCTAGGTTTGTTCTCTGCCAAAACCTTTGTTGGAGTTTCTGTCTGAATCCCAAAAAATTGTATTCTGATGGTACCCCCAATGCAGCCATTAACCTGAATGAAGACGAATAATCTAATAAAGAGGGTTTTTTAAAGGACAGTTTGTGGGCCAGTGAAATCACTAAACATCACTCAATTCAATGGCTATCCTGCAATGCTTTGATTTCTTTACTATGGAAATGACAGTGATCATTTAATTTGCAGTTCTTAATAGCAATGGAACTTAGTGCCTGTCATGGGAGCCATTTTGATCACTAACTAGCGGAGGACCCACAAATGAGTGTAAATGTCTACACTTTACCAATATTTCCTAATATATTTTTAGAGCGATTATTTTTCAAAAATCTTTTGCTTAAAGAGGTCTTGTCAATAGGTCAAAAGTGTCCAGTTTAAAATAAATTTTCACTACTCCACTACTGGTGATGGTGCGCTTCCGGTGGTGTTGATGGTTACGTTCCCAGGACTCACGTGAAATTGGGATGTCATGCAGGTCTTGTGCCCAATCACCATCGGCTTTTCTCTCCCTGCTTTCAGACATATGAGTAATCAATAGGAAGTAAGCGGCAGCAGCTCTCACATCCTATTGATTTTTGTCCAAAGGCGAGAGGAGAGAAGCTGACAGTGATTGGGCTCGCATAATTTCACAACTTCCTGTGAACCCCGGGAACGTGGGCACCAATATTGCTGGAACCGCGTCAGCACCAGAGGGGAATATGAACTTCTTATATTATTGGGGCATAACATGTGGAATGAGACGGGGTTGTCCTAGTAGTGGACAAAGTTGAATCATAAGATTTTTGGCAATCTCTGGCTGCCACTAGGAAAATGTACCAGATACAATAATTACTAATAATCTATATGGAGTAAGAAACTAATCTTCCCAGTGATGGCTGAAGACAACAGGAATTTTACCATTTAAAGGGGTTTTCTCACTAACTAACTTAATTTTAAAATTGATTTTAATCAATAGAGCTTGTAATAATAATAATTTCCACAAATGTTCCTCTGCCAAGATAATCCTATATATGTGCCCCTGTTATATACTGTGTAATGGCCGTGTCTGATAGTATAGGGACACGTTCTGATCATACCACATCTCCTGGACATAGCTGATTCTTTTTGTGAAATAAAGCATTTCCCTGACTGTTTTTTAAAAATGTCTTACCTCAAAGATCCCAAGCTGTAATGTTGTATATTTTTTTACTTTCTCCCCGGAGCAGGAGATGTGGTATGATCAGACCATGTCCCTGTACGGTCACACACGGCCATTACACAGTACATAGCAGGGGCACATATATAAGATCTCAGCACAGGAACATTTTTTTTAACACATCCAATTGTGGAAATTATTATTATTCCAATATCTGTTGATTAAAATGAACTTTGTGAGGAGCAGAGCTTGTTCTGTGAAGTTTAAAAATATAACACAGGCCCCCTTTAACTTTATGTTTGCAGTGTATTTGGCCACTGGATAATAGTAGTGTGAGAGAACAGAATCCATATTGAGTCTGTGGTATCTATCTTATACATAACTCTGGTGTCATGGTGATCAAATAACACTGAATGGGTAGGATAATTTCACATTTCTATTCCCGCCCCTACTGCTCTTATTAGTGCTTAGGTCAGAGGGAACTTGTCCTTTGTCTGTGACCTTATTTAAACTGGTCACATGTGCTAATAAAGTAACATTTTTTGAGTACACCTTACTAGGCTGAACTTTATTAATTTCCCAAGCGCTTGTGAAACAAATCTTTTTTATTTGGGATTCAAGAGCCATAGAAGTGTATATCACTCACAGAGTTTGGTGCTGAAACCCAGGACAGACCCACATTATACCATAAGGATATCGAATAAGAATGGACACTCTAGAAAAAATAATGCTAAAGCTGCAGCATAAGGTAAGAAGCTTATTCTTACTATCTTGCTTACTTTTTCTGTAAGCTTGGTCTAGCTCTATCCCGGGTGAGTTATTTGGCATTAAATAGTCTGGCCCAAGAATTGGGAAAGTTACCTATGCCTTTGTGAACTGTGTGCATGTTATGGGACTAGTGTATGAGTGTTTGATGAAGTAATACTAGTACTTAGAGGATTGATAGAGTTGTTGTGTCTGTTGAGAAGGATCAACACAACAGAAGGCTATCTTGTAGTGTGTTTACTGGGGAGGGAGATTGTAGGTTTGTAGTAGGCTTTAGTGACAGCTACATAAAATTGTAGGTTTTTGTCTTTGGTGCCTTCCTACAAATAAGATGTCTGCTAGCACTGATACAAGCTTTAAAGGTGTTATATCTGAGGGAGCTTTTGGGGCAAGCATGTAAGCTTGCCATGGTAGATAGGTACAGAAACCCAAACAAAAGGCAGCAAAGAGAAGAGTGTTCAAATAATGTGAAGGTAATGGATTGTAAGAGAATGTTGAATAAGTTGGGGATTCCCTTTTATGGAGAGTTTGTTTATTAGAACACGTAATTGGGAAGATAAAACAGCTTTCCCAATGGCGTGAAAAATTAGATTTTATTGAGCAATACAGCAAGTCCAGTAAAGGAGCAAGAAAAAAGACGTTTCGGTCTTAACTCAGACCTTCATCAGTTTTAACTAGTGTAGAAAGAGAGGATAGATGTCAATAGATAAAATAAATAAATAAAACATATATGTAACATGATGTGATCTGTACAAAATCATCAAATAAGCAAAGATATTAAACCATAATTGTGCAATATAGATGAAAATCAATTTTGTTGATTCTCTATTATGTCATCAATTCCAGCCAGTTGCCATTGTAATCACATTTCTTTGTTAACAGTTGGTCTTTGCTCCTCATTCTTCTGGGCCACAATTACTGTTCTTGTTTTCCTGTTTTTATTTTTTTCTGCTTTTCTCTGTTTGTTTTCCTGATGTTCAACACTTTGCTTCTACCTGACCCCAACCATTCATATGTACTTATTTTTTTATCTTACCACGTCAATTCCATTGTCCTTTTATGTCTTTACCTGCATATACAGTTCCTACATACTCCATCAAACACAATACATCTCTTTAGACTCAACTTTTCATACTCACCTTTGCCAATGATTGCTTTATTCTTATCCATTTGCACATAGATTCCATATTTCATTTTAGTCCATATACTTTACACACATTTACCCCAATATTTCAATACACTCTTTGTTTCCATACCTCTTCGTCATAGTCACCTTTTGTCTTCTTCTCTGTCTTGTCTTCCTCACTTTCCCCTTTTCGTCTCCTTTTCTCACACCCATCCTGACTTTTTTCTACTTTAAAATTTAGCTTGTAATGTCTTTGTTTTCTATTAGCTCTATACATAGCTCATTTTGACATATGCCTTGCTATGATGCAGTGAGCATGTCCGAGCTCCTCTCCTCAGTCCTGACGTCCTCCGGCAATAGTGGTCATGTGACACACAGCGTCATGAGTTACCATAGTGACACGGTGTTTTGCGTTCCACAGACCGTTGGCTCAGGGACATTATATCCCGAGGAAGAGGTATCTGAGGGCATGCGCCGTCAGTGCAAACAGGTAGCGCTGGATGTTTAATTGTGCTAATGTTAATTCCCAACACCTACAATCACCATATAAATTCAACTCTTACATTACGCCCCGATGAAGGTGACGAAACGCGCGTCAGAGGCAGGAGGTAGACGCGTGGGCCAGTAGTCTTTTGTTCCATGTAAGTGTATATGATTATTCGATCTTACGTGCAGTAATTGGATTGGTGTAAAACACTGATCTATAATACTTAGCAAGTACAGGACTTGCCATTTCTTTGCCAGTTAGTGTATTTTTATTTAAACACATGTATTATAGCCAGGAAGCATAAGAGCTTGATGCCAAGCACTGGCAGATGTTTAATATAAGGCACTTTTTGCACTTTAAAATACAGGTTGTTTCTGCTAATTTATTTCATATATTAGTAAAACAGTGGTGATATTGGCTAGTATTGCGGCATTGCATGAGATATTTAAGATTTATACAAGTTCTGTACACTAGTCTTGGTCCGTTTACTTCCACACTGGTGGCAATTTCCCTTTTTATGATTAATACATGCTATGATTGTTTTTAATGTGTAATAATAAAGCATTGTTTTTACTTTTAAATTGTGTCCCTTTTTGTTCACCTTTTTTTTCTCATGCTATTTAGATGGGTATAGAAGTGTGAGTCTATTTTTTGATTATAAAATTTTTTCTACTTTCCCTACTTATTTCACTATTTCTTCTCAGGGACTCCTTAGTATACGATTTTACATGGGATGATTGACATTTTCATCCAAAAATTACCACAATCTTCAGTTTGCCTATCTGGACATTTTGAACATATGAAGGAAATTACTCTGTGTGTATATGCATATTACTTTTACACATTTGTATACATATACATGTTTGTCTCCAATCAATAGATTTTCAATTATATTGCACAATTATGGTTTCATATCTTATAGCTTATTTAATGATTTTGCACAAATAACATCATGTTTTATATATATATATATATATATATATATATATATATATATATATATATATATATGTATATATATACAGTACAGACCAAAGGTTTGGACACACCTTCTCATCTCTAGAACAACTATTAAGAGGAGACTTTGTGCAGCAGGCCTTCATGGTAAAATAGCTGCTAGGAAACCACTGCTAAGGACGGACAACAAGCAGAAGAGACTTGTGTGGGCTAACGAATACACAAGGAATGGACATTAGACTGGTGGAAATCTGTGCTTTGGTCTGATGAGTCCAAATTTGAGATCTTTGGATCCAACCACCGTGTCTTTGTTGAAAAGGTGAACGGATGCATTCTACATGCCTCGTTCCCACCGTGAAGCATGGAGGAGGAGGCGTGATGGTGTGGGGGTGCTTTGCTGGTGACACTATTGGGGATTTATTAAAAATTGAAGACATACAGAACCAGCATGCCTACCACAGCATCTTGCAGCGGCGTGCTATTCCATCCGGTTTGCGTTTAGTTGGACCATCATTTATTTTTCAACAGGACAATGACCCCAAACACACCTCCAGGCTGTGTAAGGGCTATTTGACTAAAGCCTGCTTTACACGCTGCAATATATCTTACAATGTGTCGGCGGGGTCACGTCGTAAGTGACGCACATCCGGCATCGTAAGGTACATTGCAGTGTGTGACAGGTACGTGCGATTGCGATTGAAAGGTAAAACGTTTATCGCATACACATCGTACCTTTCTCTAGAATTGCACGTCAGATTGTTCATCGTACCCAGGGTAGCACACATCGCAGTGTGTGACACCCCGGGAATGATGAACAGATCTTACCTACATCCTGCGGCTCCCAGCCCACAATGCGGAAGGAAGGAGGTGGGCGGGATGTTTACGTCCCGCTCAGCTCTGCCCCTCCGCTTCTATTGGCCGGCTGCCGCATGACGTCGATGTGACGCCGAACGTCCCTCCCACTCCAGGAAGTGGACGTTCGCTTCCCACATCGAGGTCGTATGGAAGGTAAGTACGTGTGACGGGGGTTAATCGTTTGAACGTGCCACACATACGATGGGGGCGTTGCAAATCGCATACGATATCGTATGCGAAATTGCAACGTGTAAAGCAGGCTTAAGAAGGAGAGTGATGGGGTGCTACGCCAGATGACCTGGTCTCCATAGTCCTGAACCCAATTGAGATGGTTTGGGGTGAGCTGGACCGCAGAGTGAAGGCAAAAGGACCAACAAGTGCTAAGCATCTCTGGGAACTCCTTCAAGACTGTTGGAAGACCATTTCCGGTGACTACCTCTTGAAGCTCATCAAGAGAATGCCAAGAGTGTGCAAAGTAGTAATCAAAGCAAAAGGTGGCTACTTTGAAGAAGCTAGAATATAAGACATACTTTCAGTTGTTTCACACTTTTTCAAGTATTTCATTCCACATGTTTTAATTCATCGTTTTGATGCCTTCAATGTGAATCTACAATTTTTAGAGTCATGAAAAGAAAGAAAACTCTTTGAATGAGAAGGTGTGTCCAAACTTTTGGTCTGTACTGTATATATATATATATATATATATATATTTATTTTATCTATTGACATCTAGCCTCTCTTTCTATGCCAGTTAAAATTGATGAAAATCTGAATTAAAATCAAAACATCTTTTTTTCTTGCTTCTTTAATTGGACCTGCCGTATTGCTCAATAAAGTCTAATTTTTCATGCCATTGGAAGTGATCAGTTTTGTCTTCTTAATTATGGGTTTGGAACTTACTGAAGCACCCATACCTATTCCATAAGTGCCACTCCATATTCTGTTTATTAGAACAAGCACGGTGGGGACAAATGGACACAGAAAGAAAGTGAATTATTTTGCCATTTGTGGAGGAATTGAATGGATCTGGGAGATGCATGTTGTGAATTTGTGAATACAAAAAAAGGAGCCTTAGAAGGCAGGGCTTGTTAACTTGTGTCTTAAAGAGGGAAGAGTTAAAGGCCTTTTGCAATTGGCTAAGAGACAGGATTTGATTCAAACTTGCAGAACAAAAGGAGTAAGTTTTACCTTACAGGGAGGGCAAAGGAAGGAAAAGTAACCCCCATAACCAACATAGCCAAAAGCACATGGTCCTATTGTCTATTACAACATAAAGAACTGAAAAGCAACCTTTTAAACAGGAGTTTTGCCTATATTTAACAATTCATTGTAAATGATTTTTCCTTACCTTAAGATATCGGCAAAAGTAATTAGTAATTGTTTTTTTTATTTTGCTGATACTATCTAAATGATTAAATTACCTTTGGATAGAAGTTTAGATATTTTAATAGATACTAAAGCATAGAAGTCTGTTGTGTGTAAAAACTAAAAGTTTTCTTTGGGAAATCATCAAAGCATTTTATAGTGATTTACTTGGAAAATTAATTTAAATTCCATGCCTCTGCACCCAGACTGCCAGTATTTATTTGTTTTGTTTTCTTTCAAGGATATAAAGGATATAAACAGTTTACAGTATACATGAACTGTGTTATCACAAGGTGCCCAAAATTCCCCTATAATATATATGGCTTGCTACAATGTCTTCAATTTTGAATTTTGCAAAAATGGACTGACTCCTCCATATGCAGAGGTTGTATTGCTTTAGTTAATAGTAAGTGGATAATTTATGGCTTTCTGTCATGAAGACTTCTTATGTTAGGAGTCATCTATTTTTCTTTTGTATTTACCAGCAGAGAACAAACTACAATTCTGTCAGTATAAGGTAGTCTCACAGAGGAAAGATTACAAGTCGGCAGTCTTAATTTGCCCAAATACTAGGTTTACAGTTGAGACTTGTAGCTTATTATTAGGCTTGACTGGACCTCATCATCAGGGCTGCATCTCTTGTGTCAGACTTATTTCTCTGGTTCAAGCCAAGGTTGAAGAGGTCACAGAAATAGTTCCTGATTACAAAGTTACAATAACACGATATTTCTGGTGTTGTTCTGCGAGGTTCTGCAGCAAAGTGCGGGGATTGCAGATAAGTGTATAGTTTAAACACAATCTCATAGTGGTGATAACTGTAATTGTTTAATTTCATTAGGGAATTGTGTGTCTGTTTGTCTGTGAAACTGTAAAAAAGCACACAAAAAAACGTTTGTCTTGTGATTTAATTAGTAGTATTAGCCACACCTGTTTTTAGAAGCAGATAAGTGTATAGTTTAAACACAATCTCATAGTTTGACAGAAGAACATAGTTTGAATTTATCATTATACGTTTCCCATTGTTTTCTTTTTCTTTGTTTTTCTGCTTTACTGTTTATATCCCCATTTAATAGGTGCTCCATGGACAATGCTACCAGGTGTGTATCTTGTCAGATGTATGCATGCCTTGAGCAGCCGTTCGAGGGTGAATATGTCTGCACTCGATGCAAGCATGTTGCATATTTGGAAGCCCAGGTAACTGATCTAAATAAGCAGCTTGCAACACTCAGGGGCATTGCAAACCTGGAGAGGAGTTTAGAGCTCACTGAGCTTTCTCTGGCTGGGGCCAGTGCTATGGAGGAGGGTGGAGGTGGGGAAGATCAGGACCCAGAGGTAGGTAGCTGGGTAACAGTTAGAAGAAGAGGTAGGGGGAAAAGTGTCAGGGAGCCTAGTCCTGACCTGGCACAATCTAGTAAATATGCCTGTTTGGCTGATATTAGGAATGAAGGGCCAGGACTAGGGTCAATACAGCAGGACATTGCTCCTAGCAAGCAGGAAAACGACTGCTGTAGGAAGAAGGGAAATAGGAGTGCAGCAAAGCCCAGACAGATGTTGGTGGTAGGGGACTCTATAATTAGGCGGACAGACAGGGTCATCTGTCGCCAAGACCATGAATGCCGAACTGTGTGTTGTCTGCCGGGTGCTCGGGTTCGGCATATTACGGATCAGATAGACAGATTGCTGGGTGGGGCTGGGGAAAACCCAGCGGTCATGGTGCACATTGGTACTAATGACAAAGTTAGAGGCAGGTGGAAGGTCCTTAAAAATGATTACAGGGAACTAGGAGAGAAGCTGAAGTCCAGGACCTCCAAGATGGTGTTTTCAGAAATACTACCAGTGCCACTAGAAAGACAGTGGGAGCTTAGGGAGATAAATATGTGGCTTAGAAATTGGTGCAGGAAGCAAGGGTTTGGGTTCATGGAGAACTGGGACGACTTCTCAGTCGGCTACAGGTTCTACGGTAGGGACGGGCTGCACCTCAATGGGGAGGATGCAGCTGTGCTGGGGGAGAAAATGGTCAGACGGATGGAGGAGCTTTTAAACTAGGATCTGGGGGGAGGGAGGGTAGTGGAGCAAATAAGGGGATAGATAGAGACAGTAAGACGGTAGGGGTCAATGAAGGATTGGGGGTGCTCTGACATGCAAGGAACGTAAGGAGGCTAGGGGTAATAAATGTGTTAATAGTATTACATGTCTACTGGCAAATGCAAGAAGTCTTGCAAACAAAATGAATGAATTAGAGACTCTTATGTCAACCATGGATTATGATGTGGTGGGCATTACGGAAACCTGGCTGGATGAAAGCCATGACTGGGTGACAAACATACAGTATTATACTACGTTCAGGAAGGACAGGAAAGACAAAAAAGGTGGTGGGGTGTGTATATTTATCAAATCTAACCTAAAAGCTGTTTTGAATGATGACATTGGGGGGAACGGCAACAATGTAGCGTCAGTATGGGTAAATGTACATGGAGAGGGGAATAATGGAAAAATGCTAATTGGAGTTTGCTATAAGCCTCCTAACATACTTGAACAAATAGAGGGTGAAATGCTGGAACAAATTGGAAAGGCAGCTAACAGTAATAATAATCAGGTTCTTATTAGGGGGGATTTTAACTATCCAGACATACAGTGGGACATAGAATCTTCTGGCTGTGCTAAAAGCTGTAAGTTCTTATCTACTATTCAAGACAATTTCCTCTCTCAGATGGTAGATGAACCGACAAGGGGAGATAATTTGCTATATCTGGTCATGTCAAATAGAGCGGATACCATTTCAGATCTACAGGTCCGGGATCACTTGGGCACCAGCGATCATAATATGGTAAGCTTCAACGTAATATTCAATAGCACATTTCAAAGGGGAAATGCTAAAACCTGGAATTTTAGGAAAACTGATTTCAACAAATTAAGGGAAAAGCTTAAATGTGTAGATTGGGACAAAGTCATGGTAACTGGGGATACCGAACATAAATGGGGTAAGTTTAAGGATATACTACTAGAGTCCTGTAAAAAACTTATACCCTCTGGTAATTAAATGTCCAGAAATAAAAAGAAACCACTATGGATAAATAAGACAGTACAAAGTATAATAAAACAAAAACAATGGGCGTTTAAAATCTTAAAGGCTGAGAATACAAAAATAGCACTTCAGAAGTATAAAGATAACAATAGGAAATACAAAAATGAAATCAAGCAAGCAAAATTAGCTACTGAAACAAAAATCGCCAAGGACATTAAAATAAATCCCAAAATCTTTTATAAAAACATTAATGCAAAAAGGAAAACAAAGGATAGTATTGGCCCCTTAAAATATAATAACAAGTTAGTTATAGAGGACAAACAAAAGACTGAGATATTAAATAGGCATTTCTCATCTGTGTTCACCAAGGAACTGACTGTACCAGGGATCATTCAACAAGTGAAAAATCAAAGTTCACCACCCAATATAATTAATTTAACACAAGAAGACGTACGCCTACGTCTGAGTAAATTAAACATTGACAAATCCCAAGGGCCAGCTGGCATTCATCCACGAATATTGAGGGAAGTGAGCTCTGTAATCAACAGACCGCTGTATCTCATATTTTTAGACTCACTTGTAACAGGGTTGGTGCCTCAGGATTGGAGGATTGCTGATGTGGTACCGATATTTAAGAAAGGTAAGAGGGTAGATCCAGGCAGCTACCGTCCAGTAAGCCTGACATCAGTAGTATGCAAAGTTTTTGAGGGCATTTTAAGGGATGAAATGCAAAAATATATTGCAGAAAATAATATAATAACTGATAAACAGCATTGATTCATGAAAGATAAGTCATGTCTAACCAATCTGTTGGGGTTCTGATGTGACTTTGCAAAATCATTCGATACTGTACCATATAATAGCATTATACTAAAGCTTCAGAAGCAAGGACTAGGGGAAACTGTATGCAACTGGGTAAGGAATTGGCTAAAAGATAGGAATCAAAGAGTAGTCATAAATGGTACATTCTCTAAATGGGCTATAGTCAGCAGTGGGGTGCCGCAGGGATCTGTGCTAGGACCGATTCTTTTTAATCTCTTTATTAATGACCTTGTGGATGGGATAGATAGTAAAGTGTCAGTCTTTGCTGATGAGACCAAACTATGTAGGATATTAAAAACTGACCTTGATAGTACAGTATTACAAAAAGATCTGGATAAGATGTAAGAATGAGCAGATACTTGGCAAATGAGATTTAATGTTGATAAATGTAAAGTAATGCACCTAGGACGGAGTAATCCTATAACTGTGTATACATTAAATGGAAGTAAACTCGGGACTACAGAACAGGAGAAGGACTTGTGTATTCTTATTACAAATAAGCTGAGCAGCAGCTCTCAATGTGAAGCAGCAGTTGCTAAAGCAAACAAGATTTTAGGGTGTATAAAAAGAGAGATTACATCCCGTGATCCCAACGCATTGTTAGCCCTCTATAAATCACTTGTAAGGCCACATCTGGAATATGGGATCCACTTTTGGGCTCCACATTTTAAAAAGGACATTCAGAAGTTAGAGTCAGTTCAAAGGCAGGCAACTAGACTACTACAAGGAATGAAAGGCCTCCCGTATGATGACAGGTTGAAAAAATTACATATGTTTAGCTTAGAAAAAAGACGTCTCAGAGGAGATCTCATTTATTTGTATAAATACATGTGTGGTCAATATAAAGGACTGGCACATGACTTATTTCTTCCAAAGACAATACTAAGGACCAGGGGGCATACACTGCAAGTGGAAGAAAAGCGATTCCGGAAGCTAAATAGGAAAGGGTTCTTTACAGTTAGAGCAGTCAGACTGTGGAATGCCAACCACAAGAGGTAGTAATGGCAGATACTATAACAGCTTTTAAAAAAGGGCTGGATGATTTCCTCAGTACACACAACATTGTTGGTTATAAATGACTTAGTGACCAAATGTAGAACTGGTGGAGGAAGGTTGAACTAGATGGACCTAGGTCTTTTTTCAACCTAGGTAACTATGTAACTATGTCAGTTAGGTGCAATCTAGACACAATGTGACTTTCTTATGCCTCGTGTAGAACTCAAGTGGTACTGTTAGGGCGGCTTTGCACGTTGCGACATTGCACGTGCGATGTCGATGGGGTCAAATCGAAAGTGACGCACATCCGGCGTCACAGTCGATATCGCAACGTGTAAATCCTTTTTGATACGATGAACGAGCGCAAAAGCGTCGTTATCGTATCATCATCATTTCCATAATGCCGGTGCAGCGACAGGTGCGATGTTGTTCCTCGCTCCTGCGGCAGCACACATCGCTGTGTGTAAAGCCGCAGGAGCGAGGAACATCACCTTACCTGCCTCCCGGCTGCAATGAGAAGGACGGAGGTGGGCGGGATGTTTACATCCTGCTCATCTCCGCCCCTCCACTTCAATTGGCCTCCTGCCGTGTGACGTCGCTGTGACGCCGCACGACCCGCCCCCTTAGGAAGGAGGCGGGTCGCCGGCCAGAGGGACGTCGCACGGCAGGTATGTGCGTATGAAACTGCCGTAGCGATAATAATTGCTACGGCAGCTTTCACTAGATATTGCGCGTGCGATGGGGGCGGGACTATCGCTGCAGCATCGGTAACACATTGTTACCAATGTCGCAGCGTGCAAAGCCCGCCTTATGATCCGGAACCATGAAAGATCACCATAAATCATTGGCAAAAAAGGTGGCAAGAGCATTGGCAACTAATCTGGCCGCCATCCCCTTACTAACCATCAACACTAGAAGTAGCTGAGGGGTGAACTAACATCCTATGCACTGCGAACCCAGCCGGAGAACTAGCTATCCTAAAGGAAGGGAAGATGAATAACTCTCTGCCTCAGAAGTAGACCGCAAAGGTATAACAAGCCCCCCACATTCAAAGACTGCGGTGATATAGGAAAACACAATACACAGATAGATAGATAGCATTAGCAAAGGTGAGGCCCCATTGACTAAATAGGAAAGGATAGGAAAGGGGCTGATGGTGGCCAGAGAAAAACCCTACAAAAATCCAAATACCTAATAGTACAAAAAGCCCTCAGATCACTAGATCTGAACTCCATCCTATATCAGACGCTCTTGTCATACCAATGAACAGAAAGCAGGAACCATTACAAATTCAAGAAGCAACAAACACATGGACTTATAGGAGCAATACTCCAAACATAGCTGCAGGGAGCTTTCCAGCTAAGCACTGAGAAGGCTGGTAAACCAAAGAACAAATGACAACCGGTTCAGACTGCTAGCAGACCAAGGTTTAAATAGGCAGAGAGTTAGCAATGGAAACGCCCATTGCTCCAGCACACCTGGTCTCTGTCCAAACCATTCCTGACCACAAGAGGTAGCCTCACAGAAGCGAAAGCATAACTGACATTCACAACATGGTACACGGTTTTGAATCCAGCTATTTTTTGCACACTGAAATTCAAAAAGTGGGGAAAGATGTGGGAAGTCACCTATTTTTAAGTTTTGTTTATATTTTTATCTTTAACAGATGACACAGCAGACATATATACATGTCATGATTGCTCTGATGCTACAAGAAATGGCAAGGTTTGAACAGGTCTCAGATGAACCTAATGCTAATTTTAAGTTTTATTGTAGATGGTTCCAGATTCCAAGATGCTGGTTGATTGTACACTGGATATGCTGAGGGTACACAACATGAAGTAATAAAAACAGAACCACTCCCTCATCTCCTATCGACACAGGAGACAGGGATGAAGACACTCTCTGAAACATGTAGAGTGGCAAAGTGTAAAATGACCAAATGTGTATGTAGACAGCAGATCTTGCCTAACATCACATAAGAAGCCTATAAAGACCGCAGAGAGCGTACGAGCCCGGACGGAGGCTCCCCATTATCAAATAAGCCTAGCTTAGTGAAGATAAAGCTCACATCTGAGCTGACACTGATGGAGCCAGAGGAAATGCTTGCACTGATGCAGCCAATAAGGAAGCAACAAAGAGGCCTTGAGATGAGAGTTTACCAATGCAGACCAGGACCTCTGTGGCACCTGTCACGTCATTGGCACCTGTCACTCCTGATGATCTTAAATCCCTACAGAAACAAGAGGAAATGGAGTGTGAGATGAAGGGAGCCCAGATGACTGAGGAAGGTCTATGGATTAAGTGTGTTAAACTTTGGCTAGCTTGAGCTCTCCACTCAATGATGACCCAGGTAACCCATGAACTAACATCTGACGAAGACAGTTATATGTGTGTGCTTTGATAGACAATGTATGAGTGTCACCAGGGTTTAGTACCCTGGTGCAAGACACACCCAGTCTTGTATGACGTGTGCCTAATACAGTGTAGTATATCTCTAGCCAATGGGTTGTTAATCAAATATCAAAGGGAAATTAACAAATTTGAAGTACCGAATTCTCCAATTAAAATTTAACCTTTATTATCAAATTCATTAAAAGGTCCTCAACCAATAAAACCAGACAAATAATACATATAGAGTTTGGCCCCTCCAAACAAGGAGACACGTGTAGGCCAATAATTCAGCTATCACCACTATAGTGATTGAAATTTATCTAACCAAATGACTAAATATAACCATCGTTATATTTGTTTCAGCATGATCAGGTGCTGGGTCCATGTTGTATGGGTCCATGTACCTGATTTGGATTTACCATTTATATGACTCTGTGATGAGTCTGGGTCCGCTGGTGAGTTTCTCTATATGTGATTATGTAAATTAGCTGACATACTGACACTTATTGCTGTTCTGTATGCAATTTTGTATGTTTTTCAGCATGCCTATTGGATATAACGGGCTCATGATTTTATGAGACCCAGAATGGATTCATAAGCTCCCCTGAAGAGTTCTTTCAGAATGAAACGCGTTGGTAGGTATATCCTTTAATTATAAGGTTCCGCCATGAGATGGTCTGAACCAATCAGAATTTGAATCATAAATCAATTGGTGAGATTAATCCAATTATTTTTTTTGGACCTTGATGTTGGTAGCATCTAGTCATTTGGTGAGATAAATTTCAATCACTATAGCGGTAATAGCTGAATTATTGGCCTACACGTGTCTCCTTGTTTGGAGGGGCCAAACTCTATATGTATTGTTTGTCTGGTTTTATTGGTTGAGGACCTTTTAATGAATTTAATAATAAAGGTTACATTTTAAATTTTAATTGGAGAATTCGGTACTTCAAATTTGCTAATTTCCCTAATACAGTGTAGGAAAAACTGTAAAGACCCTGCAGAAATACACCCCTTATCTGCTCTACAGATTCCAGAAATTTTAGATTGATTATATACATCTACCATGAGTAGGTTTATATGAGTTTGTGTATGTTGTGTATTTTTCTTTCCAGAATTGCTTTGAGGCATATCCTGTGCAGAAAATATGTTACTGCTGAAAAACTCATGATGGAGGTGGTATGTAAAAATGGGGTTTGTAAAGTGGTAAAGGTACATATTTTTATAGGGGAGGTCATTAGGGAGATCTTACAGTATCTAGGAATTAGCAGGCTTTCTACATTCCTTACCATCCACAGAGCAATAGGAAGGTGAAAAAGCTGGATGGGACATTCATGGTAAAAATCCAAAAGGTGGAGACTGGCAAGTCATTGACCGACATTGACATTGACTTTTCTTTTCTTAATAAATAGGACTCCATACAAAATATTTTTGGCTTAGCACCTAGAAAAGGATTATATTTCCCACAGATACTTCTGATACAGCATGATAGTCTATACCAGCAAAGTACAAGTCTCATATAACTGACTAAATAGAGTGATAAACTGGTGTATTTTTCAATTCAAGATCCTAAATCAGTGTCAAGAAGAGCATATAGTCTCAAGCCAAGAGACAGGGTGATCCTAAAAAAAAAACAAGTGAGAAAGAACCATCAGCCAAGATTAGATGGGCCAATCCAGCTTGCCCTAAACAAAACAACTTTGGTGAAGCTTGAGGGAAAACCCACCTAGATACACAGAAGCCGCTGTAAAGAGTCACATCACCAGCAGAATGAGGGTATCAAAACATCATAGTGCTGGAGTATCTCACCTCATGGGAAATCTCCAGATTGGGGCTGATATAGGGGAAATAGCCAAAATAAGGGAGTGATGGTTAAAAGAACACAATACAAACAAAGACTCATGGTGGGAGAAACATTCTCTGTCCTGCACCAGCCCATTAGTTCAAGGGTTTAAGTGGGTGCCTTTCAGAGATAACACACACTGGTATGCAGCTGGTATTGTTCTGTATGTTGGAAAATGTAGACAGAAAAGTGCTATTTTGTGTTGTACCAAAAGGTAATCTGGTTCATGTGTAATGGAAATCCTAATAAAGAATTCTTGGTTGTATATTACAAACCTAAAACAAGGAGAGATCCATTAGTGTTGTGATACAATTATGGGTATTCAGGTAGGAAACTGAGGTGAAGCAGGTAGGAAAGTCCCGAGGACGTGGATAGCTTGCTTCTACAGTATATACCTACTGATATACCCATAATTGGTCACAAAAGGTGGGAATGTGAGAGAACAGAATCCATTTTGAGCCTGTGGTATCCATCTTATATTTAACTCTGACTTTATGGTGATTAAATGACCCTAAATGAGCGGGGAAGTTTCATATTTCTATTCATGTCCCTAAGGCTCTTATTGGTGCATAGTTCAAAAGGAACTTGTCCTTTGTCTGTGAACCTATATAAACTGGTCACATGTTCAAATAAAGTAGAATTGTTTGAGTACACCATACTAGGCCGTACTGTATTGATTTCCCGAGCGCTCGTAAAACAAATCTTACTAATTTGGAGCTCAAGAGGCATAGAAGGAGTGTATTTGACTCACAGTAGCTAAAATCAATATATTATTTTAAAAACATTGTAATAACTTTGTTAGTATAAATGTTTATCTTCTTTATCTGAACGCTGTACATACAAATCCATGGTAGATTTTGTAACGTTTTTGGCTTTTTTCCCTTTGTTCCGTTCACATTTTCTCAGGAATTCAGTTGTGGAACTTGACGGAGGATCAGGTTTGATAAATGGTGATGGGATCTTTGGTAATGCAAATACTTCATTTGGTGATGTTCCGCCATCAGCTGTGCAGTCCATGTCTTCGAAACTTGCAGAGTTTCCCTGTGCAATTGAAATGGACATCCAGTGAAAGCAGATTTTGCAGGTTAAGCGAATTTGGAGCCTTTTATTTAAAGGGAATCTGTCAGGTCCACTATGCACCCAGAAACACGAGCAGGTCATGGTGCATATTGCTAATCTCTGTTTAACTGTCCCTATATGTAGTAGCATACATAAAGAGATCTTTAGAAAAAGTATTTCTAAAGATACTATATGAGATGCAAATGACGGCTGTGACTACACGCAAGGGCATTATTTCCCCTGACTAGACTGTCCTCTTAGCATTTTAGCATGCCCCTGTAGGTGTGCTTACATGCTAATCAATACCCAGTGTCATTGGTATGGATGCGCGTACCTGTCCGTCGTCACCGCCTCCGACGACGGGTTCAGGGCGTGCTAACATGCTAAGAGGGCAGACTAGTCGGGGGAAATAACGCCTTTGCAACTAGTCACAGCCCTCATTTGCATATAATAAAGGATCTTTAGAAATACTTTTTCTAAAGATTTCTTTAGGTATGCTACTAGATTCATGGACAGTTAGGCAGAGATTAGAAATATGCACCCAGTACTGCTTGTGGTTCTGGGTGCATAGGGGACCTGACAGGTTCCCTTTAAAGGGAATCTGTCAGTAGGTTTTTGCTATGTAGTCTGAGAGCAGCATGATGTAGGGACAAATACCCTGATTACAGTGATGTGTCACTTACTAAGCTGTATTTTGCTGTTTCAATAAAATCAGTGTTATATCAGCAGGACATTATCACTACAGGACCAGGTGCCTTGTGGATTCTAGTCCTCCTGCTCTGTATAACCCCACCATTGATTAGCAGCTGTCAATATACAGTGTACACAGAAAGCTGCCAATCAGTGGTGTGGGTGGGGTTATATAGGGCTCCGCATTCCAAGCACTGCTAGATCTGCAGCAGAGAAAACTGATTTTATGAAAATGACAGGATGCAAACCAGCAAGTGTCACATGTAAAGAATCAGGGTATCTGTGCCTACATCATGCTTCTGTCCGATAACATAGCCAAAACCTGCTGACAGATTCCCTTTAACCTGGGGCTACAGTGGTAGTGGTACGCAATGTTCGTACAACTGTTGTGTAAATTAATGTAAAAAAAAAAGCTAAAAAGTAAGGTTGCAATCAAATTACGCTTGTAGGTAACAATATACCTTACGTGGCTGTCTCACAAATCTAAAGACATGTACACTCAACTCAGTTAAGTATTCTTGTATTTTAGTTGGAAAGAGGGGGCAAAAACACTGCCAAACACCATAAGGGTATGTGCGCACATTTAGTATTTGGTGCAGAAATTTCTCCATCATTTCTTGGCAAGAAAAAGCCAGAGGTAAAAACATGCCTTTTGCCACTTTTTTTATGCATTTTCAGTGCAGATTTTTCCTATGCATTAGAATGGATGAAATCTTCAGCAAAACACTGCAATAATTGACATGCTGCAGATTCTGTACCAAATCTGCAAGATGAAAATACTCAACATGTTCATGAGACTTCAGGATTCTCATTCGCCTTGCTGGCAACAGGGAACCCTTTTGGTTTTGTGACCAATCTGCCCTGAAAAATTCTGCCCTGATTAAGCTGATACTATTCTAAGACTATGTGCGCACGTTTCGTAGTGTCCATGCTGAAAAATCTGCAGCGATTTGGCAGTGCATGTGCGCTTTAAATGCTGCAGAAACACTGCGTAATGGAATGTATCTGCAGAATAGATTCCGATTTCATGCGCTGGGGATGCTGCCTCTCCCATAGATAGAGTGGGAGCAGCATCCAAATTGCATGAAATAAGTGACGCTACTTTGTTGAGCGCAGCGATTTGGATCAAAATTTCACCATGCAAATCGCTGCGCTCTCAAATGCAACGTGCGGATGAATTATGCACAATCTTCATAGATTGTGCTGGGGACGCAGGACACATGCATTTACGTTGCAGTGCAATATGCAGCGTAAATGCATGAAATTACGCAACATGCGCACATAGCCTAATGCCAACTTTTAATTGTGCTAAAATGTTAAAATGTAGCAATCCTGTTATAAAAAAAAATCTACAAAGGGAATTTATCATGAGGGTAATTTTTAAAGTCAGTTTTCATTGTTGCTATATTCCGATATTTGTGCTAAATTTATCAAGCTGTCATATGATGTTTGATGAGTTTGTCATCCTAAGATTTTATACTTCCCTCTAGAAATAGCATACGAGGGCAAATCCGGCGGTGATCTCCAAAAAACAGATATTATAGATAAAACATGTATTATAGATAAAACGACTAGTATCGGCATACAAGCCTTGGACAAAAGGGGGCTTTACATGCAACGGCATTGCTAACGAGAGGTCATTGGGGTCACGGAATTCGTGACGCACATCCGGCCTCGTTAGCGACATCATTGCGTGTGAAACGTATGAACGACCACTAACGATCAAAAATACTCACCTTATCGTTGATCATTGACACGTTGCTCTAATCCCAAATATCGTTGATGGTGCTGGACGTAGGTTGTTCGTCGTTCCTGAGGCAGCACACATCGCTACGTGTGACACCCCAGGAACGACGAACAACACCTTACCTGCGTCCTCCGGCAACAAGGTGGGCGTCACTTTCTTTTGGAAGCTCTCCGCCCCTCTGCTTCTATTGGACGGCTACCATGTGATGTCGCTGTGACGCCGCACGAACCACCCCCTTAGGAAGGAGGCAGTTCGCCGGCTACAGTGACGTTGCTAGGCAGGTAAGTCTGTGTGACGGGGACTAACGATATTGTGCGCCACGGGCAGCGATTTGCCCGTGATGCACAAACAACGGGGGCGGGTGCTTTCACGAGCAACATCGCTAGCGATATCGCTGCGTGTAAAGCCCCCTAAAGGCTTGTATGCCGAAACTAGTCTCTGGTTGATCCTCCGGGATGTCACTGCTACTATGGCTGGATTTTTAATTTTACCTTAATAAAGACTACACGTTTTATCTATAATATCTGGTTTTTGTAGATCACCGCCGGATTTGCCCTCATATGCTTTTTCATGTTTTTCGAGTGCTTCCTCCCTGAATCACGAGCGGGTCCCGCCAGATGAAGATTGCAATCCAGCAGCTGACATAGGGAAGCAGGCTCCTCCATATTATATGTTCCCTCTAGAAATGTTACTCCACTTCTTACATCAACCCTTAGGGGCACTTTGCACACTACGACATCGCAGGTGCAATGTCGGTGGGGTCAAATTGAAAGTGACGCACATCCGGCATCGCAGGCGACATCGTAGTGTGTAAAGCCTAGATGATACGATTAACGAGCGCAAAAGCGTCGTAATCGTATCATCGGTGTAGTGTCGGCGTATTCCATAATTACGCTGACGCGATGGTCTGATGTTGTTCCTCGCTCCAGCAGCAGCACACATCGCTGTGTGTGAAGCCGCAGGAGCGAGGAACATCTCCTTCCTGCGTCACCGTGGCTCCCGTAGGATATGCGGAAGGGTGAAGGTGGGCGGGATGTTTACATCTCCGCCCCTCCGCTCCTATTGGCCGCCTGCCGTGTGACGTTGCAGTGATGCCGTATGACCTGCCCCCTTAATAAGAAGGTGGGTCGCCGGCCAGAGCAACATCCCAGGACAGGTGAGTCCATGTGAAGCTTCCGTAGCGATAATGTTCACTATGGCAGCTATCACAAGGATATCGCAGCTGCAACGGGGGCGGGGACTATCGCGCTCAGCATCGCCGCATCGGCTTGCGATGTCGCAGCGTGCAAAGTACCCCTTAGTGGAGTAAACTTGCGACTTTGTTAACCTTCTGTTAAAAAGTCACAGACAATCTGTCTATAAACCCCAATTGTATAACTAATGACACCCACTTTTTAAAAGTTGGTGGAAGCCGTGACAAATTGCAAATTTTGCCAAATAAAAGGAGTGACATTTTCACGAGAAAAAAACTTTTGAAAAGTCCTTGATGAATTACCCCCTATGTGTAGCATAACATTAATTACAAAATTAATTTAGTGAATTCTTGCCGAATTATCACACATAAATACTGTACCTGAGAAACATAACCTGAGTCTTTAGAGGTATCTGGGACTTCCGGGGACTGTTGTATTCTGACTTCTTCTTTTGAACAAAAACACATGAAAATTAAAGTTTGCTGCTTATGATACAGTATATCACAAAAAGGAGTACATGCCCTCACATTTTTGTAAATATTTTATTGTATCTTTTCATGGGACAACACTGAAGATCTGACCCTGTGACACAATGTACAGTGTCAGTGTGCAGCTTGTATAACAGTGTAAATTTGGTGCCCTCTAAATAATTCATCACACAGCCATTATTGTCTAAAGCACTGGCATAAAAAAATGAGTACACCCCTAAGTGAAAACGGCCAAACTGTGCCCAATTATCCATTTTCTCTCCTCGGTGTCATGTGACTCATTAGTGTTACAAGGTCTCAGGTGTGAATGGGGTTAGGGGTGCTACATTTGCTGTTATCGGTCACACACTCCTCTCATACTGGTCACTGGAGGAAAACATGGAGGAAAATATGGCTCCTCATGGCAAAGAATTCTCTGAGGATCTGAAAAAGGAATTGTTGCTCTATATAAAGATGGCCGAGGCTCTAAGATTGCCCACACCCTGACACTGATCTGCAGCACGGTGGCCAAGACCATACTGAGGTTTAACATTAGGGATGATTGAGTACCTCAAATATTCAGCTTCGCGAATATTTGCCGAATAGGTCGCCGCTATTCAACTATTCGCGAATATTCGATGCGCAATGTAAGTCTATGGGAAACCCGAATAGCAACTATTCGGAACTATTCGGGCTTCCCATAGACTTACATTGCGCATGGAATATTCGCATAGCAGCGACCTATTCGTCGGATATTCGCTAAGTCGAACATTTGAGGTATTCGACCATCCCTATTTAACGTGACAGGTCCGACTTAGAACAGAATAAAGGATAAGAAGGCAAAAATCAGATAGCCACATCCAGGAAGATTATACCACAATAATTAGATTGGCGATTGCTTGGACGGATCCATGAGCTGGTTTCCAGGTAGCAATGCACACGAAAAATAGCAAGGTGGGTGTCCCGCATATGCAAAAATGGAAGGTGTTCTCTTGATAAAAATTCAAAACTTTATTGATGCATAGTTGAAACAGGTAAAAGATTAAAAACATGTGGATTCATGCACGTTACCACAAGCAAAGCCATAGGGACCTAGGACAGAGCAAATACTAGAAGCTTTAGGTACCCGGTATAAATTAACTATACAGCATTAGTAACTTGCTACTTAACCCCTTAACGACCTCGGGCCGTAAAATTACGTCCTAGCGGTCATAATGTTACTGCCCGCGGTCTGCCGGCGGCAGCATGCCGCGATCGGCGCACATCTCAGCTGATTTTCACAGCTGAGATGTGTGTCTGCTAGGCACGAGCAGAATCGTTATCTGCTCGTGCCGTTTAACCCCTTAAATGGCGCTGTCAATATGTGACAGCGCCATTATAAGCGCGATCGCGGTAAACATTTAGGGGTGCTTCACACACAGCGAGCTCACTGCCGAGATCGCTGCTGAGTCACGCTTTTTGTGACGCAGCAGTGACCTCATTAGCGATCTCGCTGTGTGTGACAATGAGCTGCAATCTGGCCCCTGCTGCGAGATCGCTGCTCGTTACACACAGCCCTGGTTCGTTTTCTTCAAAGGCGCTCTCCCACTGTGACACACAGATCGCTGTGTGTGACAGCGAGAGAGCGACAAATGAAGCGAGCAGGGAGCAGGAGCCGGCGTCTGACAGCTGAGGTAAGCTTGTAACCAAGATAAACATCGGGTAACCAAGGTGGTTACCCGATATTTACCTTAGTTACCAGCCTCCGCAGCTCTCATGCTGCCTGTGCTGCCGGCTCTGGCTCTCTGCACATGTAGCTGCTGTACACATCGGGTTAATTAACCCGATGTGTACAGCAGCTAGGAGAGCAAGGAGCCAGCGCTCAGTGTGCGCGGCTCCCTGCTCCCTGCTCCCTGCACACACAGCTAAGCGGTGTGCGCTGGTAACTAATGTAAACATCGGGTAACCATACCCGATGCTTACCTTAGTTACCAGTCTCCGCAGCTTCCAGACGGCGGCTCCGTGCAAGTGCAGCGTCGCTTGCACGTCGCTGCTGGCTGGGGGCTGTTCACTGGTGGCTGGTGAGATCTGCCTGTTTGACAGCTCACCAGCGACCATGTAGCGATGCAGCAGCGATCCTGACCAGGTCAGATCGCTGGTCGGATCGCTGCTGCATCGCTAAGTGTGAAGGTACCCTTACTTACCGCCCGATACCGGAAGTCATGTGACGCGATCACGTGACTTCCGATAGTTGTCATGGTAGCACAGGGTCATGTGATGACTCCTGTAGTACACATGAATTGCTTTCACTTTCGCTGTGCCAGCGGCACAGCAAAAGAGAAAGAGAGCGTATCTGCTGTTTACAACTGTATAGCTGTGATCAGCAGATAGTGCAGAGCGATCGGAATGCTGATCGCAATAGCCCCCTAGGGGGACTAGTAAAATAAAAAAAAAAAGTTAAAAAAAGTTTTAAAAAATTAAACAAAAATACCTAAAAGTTCAAATCACCCCCCCATTCGCCCCATTGAAAATTAAAGGGTTAAAAAAATAAAAAATATACACACATATGGTATCGCCGCGTTCAGAAACGCCCGATCTATCAAAATATAAAATCAATTAATCTGATCAGTATACGGCGTAGCGGCAAAAAAATTCCAAACGCCAAAACGACGTTTTTTTTGTCGCCACAACTTTTGCGCAAAATGCTATAAGAGGCGATCAAAACGTAGCATCTGCACAAAAATGGTACTGTTAAAAACGTCAGCTCGAGACACAAAACACAAAAACTAAGCCGTCACTGAGCCATAGATCCCGAAAAATGAGAACGCTACGGGACACGGAATATGGCGTAAAACGTGCGCCACTTTTTTCGGTCAAACTTCCGTTTTTTTTTAACCCCTTATATAAAAGTAAACCTATACATATTTGGTGTCTACGAACTCGTACTGACCTGAGGCATCACACCCACACATCAGTTTTACCATATAGTGAACACAGTGAATAAAATATCTCAAAAACAATAGTGCTATCGCACTTTTTTTGCAATTTTTCTGCATTTGGAATTTTTTTGCCGTTTTCCAGTACACTATATGGTAAAAATTATGGTTTCATTTAAAAGTACAGCTCGTTCCGCAAAACATGAGCCCTCACATGACCATATTGACTGAAAAATAAAAAAGTTACGTCTCTCAGAAAAAGAATGGCGAAAAAAAAATCGGAAAGCGAAAAATCGTCCGGTCGTGAAGGGGTTAAGGTTGATTTTTGTGTATTTTTTTTTTACTGGGAAATGCATTTAAGGACTCCTTTAAATAGGATACAAGATGAGATAAATATTTAAAAAAAAAAAATAATCTAAATACCTGTTTCTTTGATATTTGGCTTTGAATGGATTTGCTTTTGAATGAGACCAAACCTGTAAAATATTAACATTTGCATCTCAGTATTTACCTGTGCATGAATTTCTACAAAATATGCTATAAGGGAGGGCTGGCTCACGTATTTCTGACCCTGCTGTCTTTTTTAATTTTACTCCTATTGTACTACAAAAATTCTGTAGTGAATCTGATAACGCCACTAATTTCGAAGCTTGAAATGGGAACACATCAGTTGTGGTGCTGGACATTTCCATGAAACACTAAAAAAGTGCTGCAGTGTTGGCTACTGGACAAAGTGGACAACTTTACTCATCTGTTTGTAATGTGCTCCGGGATAAAACAAATGGCCAAACACTACTGATATGTGTGACCAAAGACTTTTTGCATAGTGATTCTGTCACTGTCATTCACACTCACTTTCCAGGCCTTGTGCTACACCTTTTATATGAGGAGAGCATTATTCTTATCATATATCTGCTATATATATACCGTACATATATATCACAATTTACACAATGTGTACTACTCTTACCTTAATTGACCTTGACAATGCAAATTTGTAGGTTTTGGAAACAAGTCCTTATTACCATCATTAATTAATAGCTCCTAATGAATAAGAAACAATACAACTTTACATTTCAAATATTGTAAGCATGAATAGAAAGATCTCTGATATGTAAAGCCATTAATACAGAGGTCAGAGATAGTGACTATTTTCTTGTGCAACATTTGTATTTTGAGTGTGAAAATCGGTGTGAAAATAAGCTACGTTTCTGCAATAAGGACATTATAGATGTGTGGCTCGCTGCTGTCTGCCAGCTTGTTGTATTAGCACCACTTCTAACAAACAGCTAGGAAGACCAGGTCTCCACATGGTGAATTATGTAAGTTTCCCCACACAGAAGAGCAGATCTGGATACCCATATACTGGCCTTGGGGGTTTATAGATAATTTAAGCCTGGATCTTGGTGTACTGCCTCGGTGTGATTTCTGTGGAAAAGCTTTGGCGGTCATTATATCATTAATAGGGGCTCTGGGACTACTGTGAGGGGGAGGAAGCTGGATGTGGCCCACGACCTTCTCACAGAGCTGGATGTGGCCTGCGACCCTCTCTCAGAGCTGGATAGGGCCCTCAACCCTTTCTCAGTGCTGGATATGGCCCGTGACCCTCTCTCAGAGCTGGATGTGGCCCGCGACCTCCTCAGAGCTGGATGTGGCCCGCGACCTTCTCTCAGAGCTGGATGTAGCCTGCGACCTTCTCTCGGAGCTAGTTGTGACCCGAAACCCTCTCTCAGAGCTGGATCTGGCCCTTGACCCTCTTTCAAAGCTGGATGTGGTCCTTGACCCTCTCTCAAAGCTGGATGTGGTCTTTGACCCTCTCTCAGAGCTGGATGTGGCCCGTGAACCTCTCTCAGAGCTGGATGTGGCCCGCGAACCTCTCTCAGAGCTGGATGTGGCTCGCGACCTTCTCTCAGAGCTGGATGTGGCCCGCGAACCTCTCTCAGAGCTGGATGTGGCTCGCGACCCTCTCTCAGAGCTGGATGTGGCCCGCAAACCTCTCTCAGAGCTGAATGTGGCTCGCGACCTTCTCTCAGAGCTGGATGTGGCTCGCGACCATCTCTCAGAGCTGGATGGGACTCGCGACCATCTCTCAGAGCTGGATGTGACTCTCGACCCTATCTCAGAGCTGGATGGGGCTTGCGACCCTCTCTCAAAGCAGAACGTGCCTCTCGAGGTCAAAAAGGTTTGGCAGCACTAATCTACATCATGCACTGTGTTCTGAGCTGGTTTTCTGCTATGTGTAGATGAGGTTTGCAATAACATATCTAAATGTATCATTCAGTAAACTGTCAGAGATTTTCAGCTCAGAACACAATCTGTGAAAATGTTGCCACAACAAACGTCATATGATATGGACACCATTGAAGTGGATAAAAGATTTTTAAATACACTGCCAAAAATATAAGTTCAACACTTTTGTTTTTGCTCCAATTTTTCATGAGCTGAACTCAAAGATCTAAGGCTTTTTCTATGTACAAAAGGCCTTTTACTCTCAAATATTGTTCACACATTTGTCTAAATCTGTGTTAGGGAGCATTTCTCCTTTGCCGAGATAATCCATCCACCGCACAGGTGTGGCATATCAAGATGCTGATTATTGCACAGGTGTGCCTTAGACTGGCCACTATAAAAGGCCACTCTAAAATGTGCAGTTTTATCACACAGCACAATGCCACAGATGTTTTGAGGGAGACATTTTGAGAGAGCGGCAATTGGCTACTGACTGCAGCAATGTCCACCTGAGCTGTTGCCTGTGAATTGAATGCTCATTTCTCTACGATAAACCATCTCCAAAGGCATTTAAAGGGAACCTGTCATCAGAAATTTAGCTATAAAGCTAAAAGTTCCCCCCTCTGCAGCTCCTGGGCTGCATTCTAGGAAGCTTCCTATAGTTTTTGTGGCACCTTTTATACCAAAATAAACACTTTGTAAACTTGTACCTTTTCTTATGCAAATTTCTTAAATCTTCCATGGGGGCGGGCTGCCTGGGGTCCGTTGCTGTTCCTCCTGCAGATTTACGCCGCCCCCGAACGCTGAATTTCAAAGCTCAGCACGCCGCCCCTGGGTGCCCGTGGTCCCGCGCATGCGCTGTTCCACTGTAGCGGTGCCGTGCACTGTGTGCACGTGTGATCACTGGTGACGCTTTGCGCGGGCACGAGGTTATGGGCGGCGCTGTGAGTGTCATCAGTAAGTGCCGCCCATAACCTCGTGACCGTGTGGCGCCCCTGACCTGGTCAGGCACCACTGAGTACTGCACCCATGCTGGGGACAGTACAATACAGGTAATCCAGAAGGCTGACCGAGGTGTGACTACACAGGCGCATAGTGATCAGGTCTCACACATGTACCTTTGAGAGGACCCCTGGGGATCCCAGGAGGGGGTAAAAGCCTTCACCTCCACTTGAGGAGTGGAGGGGGCGAAGCCTCCATCTCCACTCAAGGGGTGTGGTAGAGAGCCTGGTTGCTAGGTGGCGTAGGCAAGAACAGGAGAGGAGGGAACAGTGAGTCAGTTTAGTGTGCAGCTCAGGAAGAGCAGAAGCAGACCCTGGAGCTGTTGCAGTCTAACAGCGTCCGCGCAGTGACTACCGACGGGGGAGAACGGTCACCTGGTAGTGCTGCCCGAACTCCACACACAGCTGGAGAGAGAGCCGCGTAGTGGAAAGTACGGAGACTGTCAGGGAGTACCAGGCCCAAACGGGCGGCAGATCCCGGTGCGGGGATAGATCCACCTTTCCTTGCTAAACCTGCCGGTGTGGGGCCCTTAAAGCCCACGCCACAACACCCCAAAAGCCGCAGCCACGTAGCCACAGTTAGGGCCCATAGTTCACAGGAGGCAAGCAGCTGGAGTGATCTGGTCCAGGCGACAAGCAAACGGCAAACAAACGAGGGGAGCAGCTACTTCCCTGGGTGACCCCCATAGGGACTAAAAGTCGGGGTTACCACAAACCACAGAAGGGCTAAGGAAGGCGAGTCGGTAGCCACCCTCATCAGTCAGCCTGAAGGACACCTGGTTCCAACCTGGTTCATCCCAGCTACGCCCGGGTTACTCACTCTGCCACCTTCTGTGAGTAAAACCCCTGAAAGACATTCTGCTTGTGTGGAGTTATTCTGCGCCTTGTGGTTCTACACACCTACACAGGGCCCTGGGGCTTGCCTCACTCTCAGGAGGCTATTACAACTGGCTGCACCCACCATCAGCCCCAGGCATCCCTTAACCTGCAGTGGCGGTCCCCACTGACCGCAATTCTGAGAGTGGCGTCACGACAATCCTAAATAGAAGATCTCCTACCTGTGACAAAGATCCAGCTGCGTGGAGTCCCTGAAGGTAATGCACCGACACAGCACTTGTGGGGCTTCACATCTGGCGTCACGAACAGGATAAGGACTAGACCTGTTCAGACAGGTGACCATGTGCCTGGGCGGTCCGCTTGGAAAATTGGAAGCGCCGCCATATTGCCACCATGAAAAGCGCGCTGAAAAACAACAGCAGCCCGCGCTGGGAGAAGTTACCGCCCACGAAGAGGTGTGGCTACCCAGAGATCCCCTGCAGAGTCCTGACCTCGCAAGTGATGAGAGCGGAGGCGTTCAGAGACGTCGGGACAGAAAGGGAGCCAGAAGCCTGCTACTGGAAGAGGCAGAGCAGAAACTGAAGAGCCTGCTACTGGAGGCAGTGACGAGTCCGCTGCTGGGAAATCGTGCAGAAGAAGGCGCAGAGGAAATGGCGTCTGAACGCAGAGACCCAGAGCCAGGCTCCGCTGCCTGGTGGTATCGGGAACTTGCCCAGTTCTGCGACCGACTGGAGGCCCGGGTCGTAGAGCAGATCAGAGAGGAACGCACGGAGCTTCTGGAGATGGCTGCAGCGGTTCAGGCCTACGAGGGGAGAGCCACGCGACGAGTGCCAGACCGAGCGGCGACGACTCAGACCCCGATGGTGCCACCGATGGGTGAGTCCAGTGTTGCCCCTGCCAGCGCGAGTGCCCCGACCCCTGCTGCCACGCCCGCGGTCCCTGAAGAGGCGCCCGGCGCGGCGACGCTGGACCAGGCCGCACCAGCGACGCCCTGCCCGGCCCGCCAAGCCCAGGCCGCCGCAGCGATGCCTTGCCCGGCCCGCAAAGATCCGGCTGCCACCGCGACCCTCATCCATGCCGCGGGTGTGACGCTGACCCAGGCCGCCGTCTTGCTAGGCCCGGCCCGCCAAGACCCCACCGCAGCAGCGACGCTCATCCACGCCGCAGGCGAGGTGCTGAACCAGGCCGCAGCCACGCCAGGTGCGGCCCGCCAAGCTCCGATCGCTGCAGCGACGCCCAGCCCAGCCTGCACAGACCCCATCGTAGCTGCAACGCCAATTCAGGCCGCCGCAGCGATGCCCTGCCCGGCCCGCCAAGAACCGGCCACAGTAGCGATGCCCGCTAAGACTCCAGCTGCGACCCTGAGTGAGACTGCGACAGCAACGCTGATCCAGGCCGCCGCCATGTCAGGCGCGGCCCGCCAAGACCAGGCCGCCGCCATGTCAGGCGCGGCCCGCCAAGACCAGGCCGCCGCCATGTCAGGCGCGGCCCGCCAAGACAAGAATGTACCTCTGTTTACCCCGGCCTGCAAGGCCAGAGCAGACACCGCTCCCCAGTCTAAGGAAGTCCCTGCTAGGACGTCCCTGATAGGAGAGGACCCCGAGTACTGGAAGCTGAAGGCTGACCTAGAGGCCCAGTTCCCACAGGAGATGGTGGACCGGTATCTGCTCCCTCCGCACACCCCCAAGGCGACTTCTGCAGCAACCACGCCAAAGAGTCCCCCGCCCGGGCCTGCTGATGACCACCCATCCCCGGCGCTGCCACAACAGGAGTGCTCCGAAGAACTAAGGGGGAGAGGAGGCCAGGAAGCTGAGAAGCTGACCCCGGAGCCATCAGCAGTGGATCCATGCCCAGAGCCAGAGATGTTGCCATATTCCCGCTGGGATGAAGAGGAAGATTTGTCCAGAAACCTTACCTGGGAGCCTGCAAACAGTGAAGCCGCAACCCAGCAGAACCCAGCCCGTAGGACACGGCGCCGTAGCAGAACAAGGTTTTCCCCTGCACCGCAGTCTCCAGAGCAGAAAGACGAAGTCATGGCCAGAGACTTGGAAGAGAAACGGTTCCTGAGAAGGGCCAAATCCCAGGTTAGAGGTCCACTTTGTCGTGGTGTAGTAGAAGACTTCAGCTTGAAATCAGGATATGGCTTCATAGTAGCTCCTGGTATGAAGGAAGGCATCTTTGTTAACAGAAGAGACGTTAGAGCCCATTTGCCCAGAGGACATCCAGGAAGGAACCTACGGACAGGAGATACAGTGGAATTCACCATGCACCAAGGAGAAAGAGGATGGTATGCATTGGATGTTACACCATGTCCCAGAAATCCCTACAGTGAACCTGCTGTCTCAACAGAAAAAGAAACAGATACAGAACAAGAAACAGATGTAGAAGAAGAAGGAAAAGACAAGGATGGAGAAAACAACAGGTGCCGCAGCCCTACAGGCCCAAGCCCTGGTGAAGAGGAATCTATGTAAAGTAAAGAAAGAAGTACAGAAGTTACCAGTTTGACAAGTTTTGAAAAAGTTTGCAACGTTAATGTTTAAGAAATGCGCCCACATGAACTAATGTGAGAAACCCATGAACCTTAAGGCTATGAACTGGCTATAGCCACAAACTCTCGCAGTGTAAATAGTTACCCCAGAGGTACCACCACCAGAGCCAGCCTGTTTAGGGGCTTGGCTCGCCTGCAACCAGGGAGCACGTCTGTTTATGGGGCCTTGGCTCGCCTGCAACCAGGGAGCATGCCTGTTTATGGGGCCTGGCTCTCCACCACAAAGAGGGTGCCTGGTCAGCACCAACTGTGAAGGCCGCCTCTACATCCTGCCAGAAGAGGCTGAAGGCGCGGCTTCACCAGGCCAGGTATGCCCTGAAGACCACTAGACCATGAAAGCCGCCTCTACATCCTGCCAGAAGTGGCTGAAGGCGCGGCCAACGGGAGAGGAAGATTGGAGGAAAGGTCTGGGGAAGTGGATGGCCCAGACCTGGTTACCAAAAGAAACCGGTGACCTGCCTCCTGAAAGGGGTTTAGGGTGGGTTAACGGACTTGTGGGTGGAGGGTGGTGATGTATGGTACCTGGTGGTTTTAAAACGTTTTACCATGTTTTACTGTTTTATGCATTTTAAAATGTTGTCTTGCAGCCCGAGGACGTGCTGGTGATAACTAAGGGGGAATGTGGCGCCCCTGACCTGGTCAGGCACCACTGAGTACTGCACCCATGCTGGGGACAGTACAATACAGGTAATCCAGAAGGCTGACCGAGGTGTGACTACACAGGCGCATAGTGATCAGGTCTCACACATGTACCTTTGAGAGGACCCCTGGGGATCCCAGGAGGGGGTAAAAGCCTTCACCTCCACTTGAGGAGTGGAGGGGGCGAAGCCTCCATCTCCACTCAAGGGGTGTGGTAGAGAGCCTGGTTGCTAGGTGGCGTAGGCAAGAACAGGAGAGGAGGGAACAGTGAGTCAGTTTAGTGTGCAGCTCAGGAAGAGCAGAAGCAGACCCTGGAGCTGTTGCAGTCTAACAGCGTCCGCGCAGTGACTACCGACGGGGGAGAACGGTCACCTGGTAGTGCTGCCCGAACTCCACACACAGCTGGAGAGAGAGCCGCGTAGTGGAAAGTACGGAGACTGTCAGGGAGTACCAGGCCCAAACGGGCGGCAGATCCCGGTGCGGGGATAGATCCACCTTTCCTTGCTAAACCTGCCGGTGTGGGGCCCTTAAAGCCCACGCCACAACACCCCAAAAGCCGCAGCCACGTAGCCACAGTTAGGGCCCATAGTTCACAGGAGGCAAGCAGCTGGAGTGATCTGGTCCAGGCGACAAGCAAACGGCAAACAAACGAGGGGAGCAGCTACTTCCCTGGGTGACCCCCATAGGGACTAAAAGTCGGGGTTACCACAAACCACAGAAGGGCTAAGGAAGGCGAGTCGGTAGCCACCCTCATCAGTCAGCCTGAAGGACACCTGGTTCCAACCTGGTTCATCCCAGCTACGCCCGGGTTACTCACTCTGCCACCTTCTGTGAGTAAAACCCCTGAAAGACATTCTGCTTGTGTGGAGTTATTCTGCGCCTTGTGGTTCTACACACCTACACAGGGCCCTGGGGCTTGCCTCACTCTCAGGAGGCTATTACAACTGGCTGCACCCACCATCAGCCCCAGGCATCCCTTAACCTGCAGTGGCGGTCCCCACTGACCGCAATTCTGAGAGTGGCGTCACGACAATCCTAAATAGAAGATCTCCTACCTGTGACAAAGATCCAGCTGCGTGGAGTCCCTGAAGGTAATGCACCGACACAGCACTTGTGGGGCTTCACAACCGCACTTTCCCCTATTACTCCAGCGTTATGCGCAAGCGCTCGCTGGCCAGATGACCGGACGTCACCTCCTTCCCATCCTGCTCAGCAGCAGGAAATGGATTGGAAGGAGTTGACGTCCGGTCATCAGGCCAGCGAGCGCTTGCGCATAACGCTGGAGTAATAGGGGAAAGTGCGGTCACGAGGTTATGGGCGGCACTTACTGATGACACTCACAGCGCCGCCCATAACCTCGTGCCCGCGCAAAGCGTCACCAGCGGTCACACGTGCACACAGTGCACGGCACCGCTACAGTGGGACAGCGCATGCGCGGGACCACGGGCACCCAGGGGCGGCGCCCTGAGCTTTGAAATTCAGCGTTCGGGGGCGGCGTAAATCTGCAGGAGGAACAGCAACGGACCCCAGGCAGCCCGCCCCCATGGAAGATTTAAGAAATTTGCATAAGAAAAGGTACAAGTTTACAAAGTGTTTATTTTGGTATAAAAGGTGCCACAAAAACTATAGGAAGCTTCCTAGAATGCAGCCCAGGAGCTGCAGAGGGGGGAACTTTTAGCTTTATAGCTAAATTTCTGATGACAGGTTCCCTTTAAAAAAAATTGGTAGTACATCCAACCGGCCTCACAACCGCAGACCACATGTAACTAACCATCCCAGGACCTCAACATCCAGCACCTTCACCTCCAAGATCGTCTGAGACTGGCCACAAGGACAGATGCTGCAACAATCGCTGCATAACCAATGAATTTCTGCACAAACTATCAAAAACCATCTCAGGGAAGCTCATCTGCTGCTCGTCATCCTCATCTAGTTCTCCATCTGGCTCGAGTTAGTCGTTGTAACCAACTTGAGTGGGCCAATGCTCACCTTCAATGGCATCTGGCACATTGGAGAGATGTTCTCATCATGGATGAATCCTGGTTACACCGTACAGGGCAGATGGCAAAAAGTGTGTATGGCATTGTATGGGTGACCGGTTAACCGATGTCAACGTTGTTAATCGTGCCTCCCATGGTGTTGGTGGGGTTATAGTATGGACAGACATATGGTATGGACAACGAACACAGATGCATATGGATGCCATTTTTAATGTACAGAGATATTGTGACAAGATCCTGAGGCCATTGTTGTGCCTCATTCACGACTATCACCTCATGTTGCAGCATGATAATGCACAGCCCCATGTTGCAAGGATCTGTATACAATTCCTGGAAGTTGAAGACATCCCAGTCCTTGCATGACAGCATACTCACCGGACATGTCACCCATTGAACATATTCGGGATGCTGAGGATCAGCGTCTACGACAGCATGTTCAAGTTCCTGCCAATATACAGCATCTTTGCAGCTATTAAAAAGGAGCAGACCATCATCCCACAGGCCACAATCAACAACCTGATCAACTCTATGCAAACCAGATGTGTTGCATTGTGTGAGGCAAATGGTGGTCACACCAGATACTGACTGGTTTCCTGACCCCCCTGGACCTCTCCAATACTGTAAAACTGCAAGTTTTAAAGATTTTTTTTTTTGTTTTGTTTTGTTTTTCAAATTGTGGCTAGCCTAAGGCACACCTGTGCAATAATCATGCTGACTAATCAGCATCTTGATATGCCGCACCTGTGAGATGGATGGTTTACACCGCAAAGGAGAGGTGCTCACTAACACAGATTTATACTAATCTGTGAACAGTCTTTTATGTACATAGAAAAAGTCTTAGATCTTTGAGTTCGGCTCATGAAAAATGGGAGCAAAAACAAAAGTGTTGCCTTTATATTATTAAAATTGCTCTAAATTTCAGTCTGCACTCATTTTTAGACCTCATAAAATTGTGTCCCTCTCAGTAATATAGTTTGAGTATGAGTTCTATGTGTAAACAGAGGCTTGCTGTTTTCATGAACGCATACATCAGTACAGCTTCTATCCTGCACTTATTTCCTTTTCATGTTATTTCATCCTTTTCCATAGCCTGTTTTCTTTCCCCTTTCTAAGACTGTAGATATTTTCCCCTCTCTACACCCTTGAAATCTATACAAACTCCTTGCACCTCCCTTATACTATCTCATAAGGCCACTTTACACACAGCGACATCGCTAGCGATGTCACTGCCAATCGCTGCCCGTGGGGCACAATATCGTTAGTCCCCGTCACACATACTTTCCTGCCTAGCGACGTCGCTGTGGCCGGTGAACTGCCTCCTTTCTAAGGGGGCGGTTCGTTCGTCATCACAGAGGCGTCACTAAGCGGCCGCCCAATAAAAGCAGAGGGGCGGAGATGAGCGGGACAAACATCCCACCACCTCCTTCCTTCCTCATTGCGGGCGGCCGCAGGTAAGGTGATGTTCCTCGTTCCTGCGGTATCACACGCCGCAGGAACGACGAACAACCTGCGTCTTGCAACAGCAACGATAATCGGGAAAGTAACATGTCAACGATCAACGATTAGGTAAGTAATTTTGATCGTTAACGGTCGTACGTGCATTTCACACGCGACGACGTCGCTAACGAGGTCAGATGTGCATCACGAACTCCGTGACCCCAACGACATCTCGTTAGCGATGTCGTTGCGTGTAAAGCGGCCTTAAGGCTGGATGAACAATAACAATTCTAAGGAAAACATAGTTTTTGAATACTAATTGTCATTGGTGAACTTTGAGTATATTAGAGAGCACACATGAGATTGCTTAAGATGGGGCAATGTACAGCGTTGAAGGCATCAAAAAATTGGTTTCCTCATAGCCTTTGTTCTCTATGATTGCATTATTTCCAGAAGCAGAGAGATTTCTACAGTGGAACTGTATTAAAGGGGTTGTCCACTACTTTTACATTGCTGGCCTATCCTTAGGGGTACTTTGCACACGACATCGCAGGTGCGATGTCGGTGGGGTCAAATCGAAAGTGACGCACATCCGGCGTCGCTGTCGACATCGGAGTATGTGAATCCTTTTTACTACAATTAACGAGCGCAAAAGCGTCAAAATCGTATGATCGGTGTAGCGTCGGTCATTTCCATAATTTCGGAAGGACTGATGTTACGATGTTGTTCCTCGCTCCTGTGGCAGCACACATCTCCTTTCCTGCGTCCCGG
This sequence comes from Anomaloglossus baeobatrachus, assembly GCF_048569485.1. Classification (NCBI taxonomy): domain Eukaryota; kingdom Metazoa; phylum Chordata; class Amphibia; order Anura; family Aromobatidae; genus Anomaloglossus; species Anomaloglossus baeobatrachus. Next base: position 44,363,586 of record NC_134364.1, on the reverse strand, counting down.
CTGCAACGAGGAAGGAAGGAGGTGGGCGGGATGTTTACGTCCCGCTCATCTCCGCTCCCCTGCTCGTATTGGCCGCCTGCCATGTGACGTCGCTGTGACACCACACGACCCGCCCCCTTAGGAAGGAGGCGGTTCACCTGCCAGAGCGACGTCGCAGGGCAGGTAAGTGCATGTGAAGCTGCCGTAGCGATAATTTTCGCTACGGCAGCTATCACAAGATATCGCAGCTGCGACGGGGGCGGGGACTATCGCGCTCGGCATCGGTACCATCGGCTTGTGATGTCATAGTGTGCAAAGTAACCCCTTAGGATAGGTCATCAATGTCTGATCAGCTGGGGTCCAACACCCCGCACCCTCGACGATCAGCTGTTACTGGTCCCTGTGGCAGCAGGCAGCCAGAAATGCTCCGTTCCGGAGCTGCCCCGCTTTCTGATAGAGGCCGAGGCCAGGTACTGCACATCATCTCCTATCGATTAGAATGGGAGGCAAAAGTGTAGTTTTCGGCCGCGACCACTATCAGAAGATGGAGCAGCACCCACCGGAACCGATCATTTCCGGCTGTCTGCTGCCGCCAGAACCAAGGACAGCTGATCAGCAGGGGTGCGGGTTTCGGACCCCAGCCGATCAAACATTGATGACCTATTGTAAAGATAGACCATCATTGTAAAAGTAGTGGACCAGCCCTTTAAGTTATTGTTGCATATGAAATTTCCTAAGATACAAGTATCCGTTCCCCTTTCTCTTATATCCACTTTGTCTTATATTGTCTCCATTAGAATATAAATAAAAGGTTTTATGGACTGCACAATACAGGGAACATCAACTATTTGGGACTCTCCTCTATTAGTCACAGCAGAGAGTCACTGCAGAAAGTGAAGGACACATCCAACAGCCAAGGTTCTTTACAGAAAAATGGAAAAACAGTGCCATAAGTTGGACACAAAAAAGAGCTTTTTGTCTTCTAAATGTAAAACAATCAGAAGAGTACCTCAGTGTCCATTTCCACACTCGGGTCTTGGTTTGAAACAGAGCTGTTGCTATTTTGGGGGCCACCAACATTTCTTCCATTGTCTGCTTCTGCATGTAAAGATTGCAATAGTCATAAAAATAATTAGCAAAACATATGTGAAGCCTGTGTATCACATGCTTCACATTGGTGCCACCTTACAATAGTACTACCAGTAAAAATATAAGATGGAAGAAGAAAGTAAAGAATACCTATATCACTGAAGTGTACAGATAACTTAGTTTCTCTAACAGGTCGCATTAACTTTTTCGGCAAGCCCGGGAGGTGTAACAAGTGTGATTTCTTTTCTTTTGATTGGTTAAGTCTTGTTCTTTCTGAATTGAGGTCACTATTTTAAGAAACAAAGAAAATTTTACAAAATAAATAAACAAAAAAAAATAAAGGTTTATTCCCAAAATGTAAAGTTATCACTTATTCACAAGATAGAAGGTAACTTTCTGATCAGTTGGGGACTGATTGTGGGGACCAAAAAATATGCTTAGCCTATATCCACATAAGATCTGGAGCTGCTTCTCCAAGATGTTTGCAACAACCTTCCTTCAGAGTTTCTTCAAAAACTATGTGCAAGTCACAAATGTACCCAAAAGAATTCAACATTTTAAATGCAAAAGTCAGTAATATCAAATAGTGATGCAATTATATTTCTCTTCACAATTAGGTGATGTCACAGCTCACCTCCTCCTCTTGTACAATGACTGATAATATCTCTATATACAGAAGATAACACAGGATCCACCATTCCCAATAGGTGATATCACAGCTCACCTCCTTCTCCTCTTGTACAATGACTACAATGACTGATAACCCCTCTATATACAGTAGATAACACAAGACCCGCCATTCACAAAAGTTAATATCATATCTCACCTCCTCCTCATGTACAGTGACTGATAACCCCTCTATACACAGTAGATGACACAGGATGCACCATTCACAATAGGTAATATCACATCTCACCTCCTCCTCCTCATGTACAATGACTGATAACCCCTCTATATACAGTAGATAACACAGGACCCACCATTCATTATAGGTTATGTCACAGCTTACCTCCTCCTCCTGTACATTGACTGATAACACCTCTATATACAGTAGATAACACAGGATCCACCATTCACAATAGGTGATGTCACAGCTCACCTCCTCCTGAACAATGACTGATAACTTGGATAACACAGGATTCACTGTTCATAAAAGGTGATGTCACAGTTCACCTCCTCTCTCTTCCTTAAGAATGATCTTTCCACACTCTCATTAGATGCTTTAATACAAAAGATAGTTCTGAGTCAGACTATTGCTGCCAATGTACTAAAAGAACAGAAAATACAGCCCCGGTGTGAAAATGAAATGACAAGATTCCTACTTTTCTTTTTTAATACAGATCATGATTTGAAATAATACAAGACATTACCAAATACCGTATTTTTTATTTTATAAAACGCAATGGATTATAAGACGCACCCCAAAATTGGAGGGGAAAAAAAGGTAAAATAAAAATATGGGGTCTGTTTTTTAATCTGGTAGTGTCTTACCAGGGAGAGGGGACAGCAGCGGAGCGGGGGTCATAGGAGACAGGGGCGGTACTGGAGTACTGCAAGTAGTATAGACGGGGTCCCAGATACTCACTGCAGGTGCTGCTCTGTGCGGGGCCAGCGGTGACGCCGCTCTGCGCTGTGCGGGGCCGGTGATGCCGCTCTGCTCTGTGCGGGGCCATTGATGCCGCTCTGCTCTGTGCAGGGCCGGTGATGCCGCTCTGCTCTGTGCAGGGCCGGTGACGCCGCTTTGCTCTGTGCAGGGCCAGTGACGCCGCTCTGCTCTGTGAGGGGCCGGTGATGCCGCTCTGCTCTGTGCGGGGCCGGTGACGCCGCTCTGCTCTGTGCGGCGCCAGTGATGCCGCTCTGCTCTGTGCAGGGCCAGTGATGCCGCTCTGCTCTGTGCGGGGCCGGTGATGACGCTCTGCTCTGTGCAGGGCCGGTGACGCCGCTCTGCTCTGTGCAGGGCCAGTGATGCCGCTCTGCTCTGTGCGGGGCCGGTGATGCTGCTCTGCTCTGTGCGGGGCCGGTGATGCCGCTCTGCTCTGTGCAGAACCGGTGACGCCGCTCTGCTCTGTGAGGGGCCGGTGATGCCGCTCTGCTCTGTGCAAGGCCAGTGATGCCGCTCTGCTCTGTGCGGGGCCGGTGATGCCGCTCTGCTCTGTGCGGGGCCGGTGATGCCGCTCTGCTCTGTGCGGGGCCGGTGATGCCGCTCTGCTCTGTGCAGGGCCGGTGACGCCGCTCTGCTCTGTGAGGGGCCGGTGATGCCGCTCTGCTCTGTGCAGGGCCGGTGACGCTGCTCTGCTCTGTGAGGGGCTGGTGATGCCGCTCTGCTCTGTGCAAGGCCAGTGATGCCGCTCTGCTCTGTGCGGGGCCAGTGATGCCGCTCTGCTCTGTGCGGGGCCGGTGATGCCGCTCTGCTCTGTGCGGGGCCGGTGATGCCGCTCTGCTCTGTGCGGAGCCGGTGATGCCGCTCTGCTCTGTGCGGGGCCTGTGATGCCGCTCTGCTCTGTGCGGGGCCAGTGATGCCGCTCTGCTCTGTGCGGGGCCGGTGATGCCGCTCTGCTCTGTGCGGGGCCGGTGATGCCGCTCTGCTCTGTGCAGGGCCGGTGACGCCGCTCTGCTCTGTGAGGGGCCAGTGATGCCGCTCTGCTCTGTGCGGGGCCAGTGATGCCGCTCTGCTCTGTGCGGGGCCGGTGATGCCGCTCTGCTCTGTGCGGGGCCAGTGATGCCGCTCTGCTCTGTGCGGGGCCGGTGATGCCGCTCTGCTCTGTGCGGGGCCGGTGATGCCGCTCTGCACTGTGCGGGGCCAGTGATGCCGCTCTGCTCTGTGCGGGGCCGGTGACGCCGCTCTGCTTTATGCGGGGCCAGTGATGCCGCTCTGCTCTGTGCGGGGCCGGTGATGCCGCTCTGCTCTGTGCGGGGCCGGTGACGGAGCAGTCGAGCGCCGAGCAGAACTGAGCAGTCGAGCGCCGAGCAGAACAGAGCAGTCGAGTGCCGAGCAGAGCGGAGGAGCCGAGTGCCAAGCAGAACGGAGGAGCTGAGCGCCGAGCAGAACAGATTAGCCGAGCGCCGAGCAGAGCGGAGGAGCCGAGCGCCGAGCAGAACAGATTAGCCGAGCGCCGAGCAGAGCGGAGGAGCCGAGCGCCGAGCGCAACATAGCAGCCGAGAGCCGAGCAGAACGGAGCGGCCCCACACAGAACAGAGCGGCGCCGCCCGATGCACAGAACAGCGTCGCACAGACCAGCAGCACCGGCAGCACAGTGCATTGCTCGGAGCATCTCCCCTGCCTCCTTTGACCCCTGAGCACAACCCTCCGGTAACCTACATTCGGATTTTAAGACGCACCCCTCATTTTCCTCCCAAAGTTTTAGGAGGAAAAGTGCTTCTTATAATCCGAAAAATACGGTAATTAAAATAAATAAAAAAAGAAACATTCAACATAAAACCCTTATATTAAAGAGTAGGTAATTTTCCGGTGACACGTTCCCTTTAACGTGATCCTGTCGCAGGTATAATGTAATTATGAAATGAGTGCATATCAACATTTTCACTTTAAAAACACAACAAAGTCAAGATGTAAAAAGCAATGAATGTACAACAATGTAAGAGCTGAAGCCAACTGGATCATAAAAGCGTAAAGAGGCTATAGCAATACAGTGAGATGTTAACTATTCCATCATATCACAAATGACAAGCAATAGCTAAGAGATACACCATGTTCTACCTTTCTGCTGTACCTGACCTTTTCACATAGGCTGTGCAGGCACAGAACATTCTGCCCGGCATAATATGGGGTTTCAGTTCTTTATATAATGTGAATTTATACACTGCTTGGACAAGATGAACTTGTAGCAATTCTTTCTAGTACAAAATATCTCAAGTCATATCTCTAAGTATACTCCAGATATAGAAAGCACAAAAAGCACTCGACAGGATCTAATAAGCCGAAGACTGCTGAAGTGATCCAATACAAAACAAACCATTATTTTCTTCTGTGTCAGATGAATGACATTTTCGGCAATTCACCCTACTGCCTACTACAGTGTGATTAACTATAAGTTAGTGGTATGCAGATAGAAAAGTCAATTTATACCACATTTATTGTTAGGAAATTAGACTTTGGAGCAAAATTACATAGGATAATATTTAATTGATGCACAGCTGATCATACATGCTTTATTAATACTTTTATATTTATATTTTTTGTGCAATATTTAATTTTCTATATTTATTCTGCTTTTTACCCTTTGTAGCGGTGTCTTGCAATGTTTAATTGATTTTCCTAAATATTCATTCATCTTGTGGTTTGACAAGATCCTTGAGCTTTATTTTAAGAGGTTTAGTCAATTAGAGATGTTTATGCCATATTCATTGGATTTCTTTATAGATCTGAAGAATGTGTGTTTCTGGCCCCTTTCAAATCCTTTTTGTAACTGAATTTCATTTAAAATTTTACACTGATTGTCTCCTATAGGGTCCAGGAATGAGAAGGAATCCAGCAGACGCAGGGATCTCAGGGTTAAAACTCCATCTTTATTAAAGTTCCATCATTAAAAAAAAAGGTAAAAAAACCCCTAAAAATTATAATGAAAACAAGTAGATAAGGTGTATGTGTTTTTAGCACAAAAATTCGCTTAATCATGATTGGTCAGGAACAAGGACATTGCTTGTGCCCAAAACGCGAAGACGTAGACTACCACTCATCACTGGTTACGAGTACCGAGCACCCGAGCATGGTAGTGCTCGCTCATCACTAGTTACGAGTACTGAGCACCAGAGCATGGTAGTGCTCGCTCATCACTAGTTACGAGTACCGAGCACCCGAGCATGGTAGTGTCCGCTCATCACTAGTTACGAGTACTGAGCACCTGAGCATGGTAGTGCCTGCTCATCACTAGTTACGAGTACCGACACCCGAGCATGGTAGTGCTTGCTCATCACTAGTTACGAGTACTGAGCACCTGAGCATGGTAGTGCCCGCTCATCACTAGTTACGAGTACCGACACCCGAGCATGGTAGTGCCTGCTCATCATTAGTTACGAGTACTGAGCACCTGAGCATGATTGTGCTCACTCATCACTAGTTACGAGTACTGAGCACCTGAGCATGGTAGTGCCCGCTCATCACTAGTTATGAGCACCCGAGCATGGTAGTGCCCGCTCATCACTAGTTACGAGTACTGAGCACCTGAGCATGGTAGTGCCCGCTCATCACTAGTTATGAGCACCCGAGCATGGTAGTGCCCGCTCATCACTAGTTACGAGTACTGAGCACCCGAGCATGGTAGTGCCCGCTCATCACTAGTTACGAGTACTGAGCACCTGAGCATGGTAGTGCCCACTCATCACTAGTGACGAGTACTGAGCACCCGAGCATGGTAGTGCCCACTCATCACTAGTTACGAGTACCGAGCACCCGAGCATGGTAGTGCCCGCTCATCACTAGTTACGAGTACTGAGCACCCGAGCATGGTAGTGCCCCCTCATCACTAGTTACGAGTACTGAGCACCCGAGCATGGTAGTGCCTGCTCATCACTAGTTACGAGTACAGAGCACCCGAGCATGGTAGTGCCCGCTCATCACTAGTTACAAGTACTGAGCACCCGAGCATGGTAGTGCCCGCTCATCACTAGTTACAAGTACTGAGCACCCGAGCATGGTAGTGCCCACTCATAATTAGTTACGAGTACTGAGCACCCAAGCAAGGTAGTGCCCACTCATCACTAGTTACGAGTACCGAGCACCCGAGTATGGTAGTGCTTCATCATCACTAGTTACGAGTACAGAGCACCTGAGCATGGTAGTGCCGCTCATCACTAGCTACGAGTACTGAGCACCTGAGCATGGTAGTGCCCTCTCATCACTAGTTAGGAGTACCGAGCACTTGAGCATGGTAGTGCCCGCTCATCACTAGTTATGAGTACAGAGCACCTGAGCATGGTAGTGCCCGCTCATCACTAGTTACGAGTACTGAGCACCTGAGCATGGTAGTGCCCACTCATCACTAGTTATGAGTATTGAGCACCTGAGGGTGGTAGTGCTCAGTGCTCACTCATCACTAATGCTTATAAGTAAATAGTAAATAAATATAACTCTAGATATATTAACTAAATTGAAAAAAAAAACAATTGTCCACAGAGATGGACAACTTCTTCAAGAGATGATAAATTATTTACTTGTTTAATTGTTTCTTCTTGAAATATGTCAGAAATATATAGAGGAATCACAGCAAAGATGTTATAAAACTTTAGCTATACCATCTAAATTGATGTAAATAGTAAATTGGAAACCTCACACTTGTTGGAATTCAGTTGTGTGATCCATGTTACTTTCTTTTCTTCCAGTTTCATTTTCCTTGTCGGATATATCTTTGGTATTCTGGAGAAAGAAAACGTTTCACCTCATTAAATATGATTTTGATACCAACTAAAATGTGTGCACTTGCTTTCTAAGGCCTCTTTCACACGTCTCCGTAAAATACACGTGTTTCACGGTCCGTGGTGAAGGTGTACATGTGTGTGTTCAACGTGTGCTGTTCCTGTGCTATCCGTGTGACATCTGAATAGCACACGGACAGCATGAGCTGATACTATACTTACCTGTCCTCTGCGCTGCTGTCTGAGCCATTGCTGTTACTTCCAGGTCTGCAGCAGGGGTGGGATTCAAATTTTTAACAACAGGTTCTCTGTAAACCCCGCCCATTTGAAAACCACACCCATTATGTAACCACACCCATTGTGTTAGCCACACCCATTTTCACGCACTTTCCTCAACCAAAAAATCCAAGTAATTTAAAGTAAAATCTCTTTCCCTTCTTCCCCTCCTCTACAGTCACTCTCCTGTCCAGCACCAGTTGTTCCAGTCACTGTCACTCATATTGTATTAAACGATTTTTCTACAATTTTTAAAAATTATTACTAAAGGAGCCCTGCTAAAATTGGAATGGATGACCTTCCCCACACAGATCTCATCCCATGTGGTCTCTTTCCCCTGCAGATCCCATCCCATTATGGCCTCTTTTCCCTGCAGATCCCATCCCATTATGGCCTCTTTTCCCTGCAGATCCCATCCCATTATGGCCTCTTTTCCTTGCAGATTCCATCCCATTATGGCCCCTTTCCCCAGCAGATCTCATCCCATGTGCTCCTTTTCCACTGCAGATCCTGTCCCATATGACTCCTTTTCCCATATAGCTGCCATCTTATGTGGCCCCTCCCCCCATATAGCTCCCATCTTATGTGGTCTCCTTTCCCCATATAGCTGCCATCTTTTGTGGCCCCTCTCCCCATTTAGCTCCCATCTTATGTGGCCCCTCTCCCCATATAGCTGCCATATTATGTGGTCTCCTTTCCCCATATAGCTGCCATCTTATGTGGTCTCCTTTCCCCATTTAGCTCCTATCTTATGTGGTCTCCTTTCCCCATATAGTTGCTATCTTATGTGGTCTCCTTTCCCCATATAGCTGCCATCTTATGTGGTCTCCTTTACCCATATAGCTGCCATCTTATGTGGCCTGCTCTCCCCATATAGCTGCCATCTTATGTGGCCCCTCTCCCTGCATCTTCGGTTCACTGAGCGCTTACCTGCTCCAAGCCTCGGCAGCCTCTCCTGTGTCTCCCATCCTCCGCGACACTCTGCATAGTACACACTGATGCTGACAGACAGCAGGAGGAGGAGCTACCTCCTCACACTGCCGTCACCTCTGCAGCGTTAGGGCGTCGCTGAACGCCAGGTAAAAGAGCCGACAGGTTCCACTGAACCCGGAAGTGCGGCGCGGAGGTACGGGCATTCATTTGTGTTAGAGTCTTAAAGAGACACTAACACAAATGAATACAGGGAACCGGATCGCCAGAGCTGTTTCTTGCCGGTTCGAGGAACCGGCTGCTATTTTAACAACCGGTTCTCCCAAACCGGACAGAACCGGCTGAATCCCACCCCTGGCCTGCAGTGAGTACAGTGAATATGCAATAAGCATAATGAGCGGGCCCAGAAGTAACAGCAGAGGCAGAGACAGCAGCGCCGGAGAGAGGTAAGGATAAGACTTCTGTCACATGTGTTTTTTCTCCGGTACGTGTCACACTGATAACATCAGTGTGTGGTGCAAGAGACATCTGTGCTGCCGAAGAAAAACGGACATGTTGCCATGTGGAGCACACGGATATGCGCCTGCTCCACATCTACACATGGTCCTTATAAAACATTGATATGTGCGCAACCAATTGAATTTAATGGGTCTACATGTGAAAATGGACGTCACACGTACCAGAAATATGGACGTGAAAGACGCCTAAGAGGCATTTATGGGTTGGATAGATTTGTATTGCTTCTGCAGAGTCCTTTCAAGAACGTACCACAGTGCATGGTGGCTGTGCAATACGAGACTAATGGTCCATAGGGCTCTGTGCAGCGCCACAGATGTTCACTGCTACATTGGGCAGAGTGATACAGCACGGCGTGTCAATAAAAGATGTGTATTATTTTTTTACTAGTTAAAACATATGGGTACCTCAGTGATGCGTTTAATCTTCTGTTCAAGTTGATCGATTTTCTGCATCATTTCGGATGTTGTATGTGAAGTTTGAGAGATACAGTGAATGTTTTCATTGGTGCTTTTTCTTAGAGTTGCACTTAAAAGGTAAGTTAACGTAAAACTCACATTCTGTCAAACTGGGTTGATTACTAATAAAAACAATAAACAGTAAAAAAAAACAAAAAAAAAACCATAGATTTAATCAACTTATCCCCTCTATTTTTGATAACTGGCAAGGGTAAAGCAGATAGCTGAGGGCTGCAGCCCACAGGTGTCTGCTCTACATGCACTGGTTATCAAAAATAGGGGGAACCCCACAACATTTTTTTTTAAAATTTAGTCCCTATCCACATTTGTTTGCAGGGCAATTATCCTGCTCTTACCCCCATTTTCCCAGTGCAGGCCCATAGAAATAACAATGATGTGGGGTCCCCTCTATTTTTGATAACTGGCAAGGGTAAAGCAGATACAGTCATATGAAAAAGTTTGGGCACCCCTATTAATGTTAACCTTTTTTCTTTATAACAATTTGGGTTTTTGCAACAGCTATTTCAGTTTCATATATCTAATAACTGATGGACTGAGTAATATTTCTGGATTGAAATGAGGTTTATTGTACTAACAAAAAATGTGCAATCCGCATTTAAACAAAATTTGACCGGTGCAAAAGTATGGGCACCCTTATCAATTTCTTGATTTGAACACTTCTAACTACTTTTTACTGACTTACTAAAGCACTAAATTGGTTTTGCAACCTCATTGAGCTTTGAACCTCATAGGCAGGTGTACCCAATCATGAGAAAAGGTATTTAAGGTGGCCACTTGCAAGTTGTTCTCCTATTTGAATCTCCTATGAAGAGTGGCATCATGGACTCCTCAAAACAACTCTCAAATGATCTGAAAACAAAGATTATTCAACATAGTTGTTCAGGGGAAGGATACAAAAAGTTGTCTCAGAGATTTAAACTGTAGTTTCCACTGTGAGGAACATAGTAAGGAAATGGAAGAACACAGGTACAGTTCTTGTTAAGCTCAGAAGTGGCAGGCCAAGAAAAATATCAGAACGGCAGAGAAGAAGAATGGTGAGAACAGTCACGGACAATCCACAGACCACCTCCAAAGACCTGCAGCATCATCTTGCTGCAGATGGTGTCAATGTGCATCGGTCAACAATACAGCGCACGTTGCACAAGGAGAAGCTGTATGGGAAAGTGATGCGAAAGAAGCCGTTTCTACAAGCACGCCACAAACAGAGTCGCCTGAGGTATGCCAAAGCACATTTGGACAGGCCAGTTACATTTTGGAAGAAGGTCTTGTGACCTGATGAAACAAAGATTGAGTTGTTTGGTCATACAAAAAGGCGTTGTGCATGGAGGCAAAAAAACACGGCATTCCAAGAAAAGCACTTGCTACCCACAGTAAAATTTGGAGGAGGTTCCATCATGCTTTGGGGCTGTGTGACCAATGCCGGCACCGGGAATCTTGTTAAAGTTGAGGGTCGCATGGATTCAACTCAGTATCAGCAGATTCTTGACAATAACGTGCAAGAATCAGTGACGAAGTTGAAGTTACGCAGGGGATGGATATTTCAGCAAGACAATGATCCAAAACACCGCTCCAAACCTATTCAGGCATTCATGCAGAGGAACAATTACAATGTTCTGGAATGGCCATCCCAGTCCCCAGACCTGAATATCATTGAAAATCTGTGGGATGATTTGAAGCGGCTGTCCATGCTCGGTGACCATCAAACTTAACTGAACTGGAATTGTTTTGTAAACAGGAATGTTCAAATATACCTTCATCCAGGATCCAGGAACGCATTAAAAGCTACAGGAAGCGACTATTATTTTTGCAAAAGGAGGATCTACATAATATTAATGTCACTTTTATGTTGAGGTGCTCATAGTTTTGCACCGGTCAAATTTTGTTTAAATGTGGATTGCACATTTTCTGTTAGTACAATAAACCTCATTTCAATCCAGAAATATTACTCAGTCCATCAGTTATTAGATATATGAAACTGAAATAGCTGTTGCAAAAACCCAAATTGTTATAAAGAAAAAAGGTTAACATTAATAGGGGTTCCCAAACTTTTTCATATGACTGTAGCTGAGGGCTGCAGCCCACAGCTGTCTGCTTTACATGTACTGGTTATCAAAAATAGGGGGAACCCCACAACATTCTTTTTTAATTTATTCCCTATCCACATTTGTTTGCAAGGCAATTATCCTGCTCTTACCCGCATTTTCCCAGTGCAGGCCCATAGCAATTATTGCGACCATTTTCCAGCCATTTTAGAGCAACAAAGTTTGGCGTCAGTGGTCAAGTCTAGGTACCAAACCACAGATTTAACTAACGTTCAGTCGAACCCAACGAATCCAAACATCCATGGGTCCATTCATCCCTATTGATGGCCTATTTTAAGGAAAGAGCATGAAATCCAGTGTTACCTTTAAATATTCTAATGAGTGGCCTGGACATAATATTATGTGACCTATTCTTTGAATAAGTCAACAATATCAGATCAGTAGGATCCTTTCTATGTGGGGCAGCTGCTGCCAAGAACTACAGGTAGGCTCCTATTCTCATTTATAACCAGCCGCTGCCAAGTACAGCAGATCAGACCTTGCTTTCTTAAGCAGGAGCTGATGTGTAGTTCTCGACAGAGGTCACCACACATTGAATAGTGCTGTATTGTTCAGAGTGGGTGCTATTTGTCGGACCACCACAGATCTGATAACAACCTCTTTAAAGAGAATCTGTCGGCAACTTTTTTCTATGTAATCTGAGAGCACCATAATTTATGGGCAGAGGCCCTGATTCCAGTATGGTGTCACTTACTGGGCTGTGCTTTTGTTTCAGTCAAGTCAGGGTTTTATCAGCAGATTATCACTACAGGACAAGGTGTCTTGTACCTTCTAGTCTAACCCCATCCCCACCACTCATTGGATGCTTTCTGCCAATGCAGTGTACACAGAAAGCTGCCAATCAGTGTTGTGGGCGGGGTTATATACAGCTTAGCATTCCAAGATCTGCTAGATCTGCAGCAGAAAAAAAAACTATGATTTTATGACAATTGCTGCAATCAGTAAACTAACACATTGCTTGCATCAGGGTGCTTTAAGTGTACATAGCAAAAATCTGATGACAGATTCCCTTTAATCTCCTATTCCTTAGTCAGTTCAGTTGCTACGTTTTAGAGATATGTAAAATTTTGAAAAATGGATACAGCCTCAAACTCCAGTCAATATAGGATCCAAATAAAGCAGGCTCTAACAAAAGAAAAAAAAACTGAATCAAATGTCATTATAATTTAAAGTCATAAAAATATAATTTTCAAATTATATATGGTAAAAAAAAAAAAGATTAATTAATTTACCCGAAATATCTTGAAGGATTCTGGCCTTCTTCTCTTGCTGCTCACCGTGTTTTTGGATTATGTTCAGTACATTGTCAAGTTCTTCTTTCATTGCATGGTATTCCTTTGCAAATGTGAATTCCCTATATTTATCTTCATGCTGTTTTAATATCTCTTTACATTTATTCACAGATTCTTGGTCATTTTTACTTGAAAATAAAAAATAAGTGAAAATGTTTAAGTAAAATAATTGAGCAGAAGGGGAGTGAAGGTGGAGTTTCCTCCATATAATATTATGCACTCCATAGTCCTCCACAAAATATAATGCACCCCGTAGTTCTTCATATAGAATAATGCACACGCCATAGTCCTCCACGTAGAATAATGCACATTCCATAGTCCTTCATGTAGAATAATGCACACCCCATAGTCCTCATGTAGAATAATGCACACCCCATAGTCCTCCATATTGTATAATACACACCCCATTGTCCTCCATATCATACAATGCACCCCATAGTCATCCATATAATATATTGCACACCCCATAGTCCTACATATAGAATAATGTACCACATAGTCTTCCATATAGCTTAATGCACCCATCATGTCCTCCATACACTGTGTGCAGAATTATTAGGCAAGTTGTATTTTAGAGGATTTTTTTTTATTATTTATCAACAACTATGTTCTCAATCAACCCAAAAGACTTCTACATATCAAAGCTTAATATTTTTGGAAGTTGGAGTGGTTTTTTTAGATTTGACTATCTTAGCAGGATATCTGTTTGTGCAGGTAACTATTACTGTGCAGAATTATTAGGCAACTTAATAAAAGCCAAATATATTCCCATCTCACTTGTTTATTGTCACCAGGTAAACCAATATAACTGCACAAAATTTAGAAATAAACATTTCTGACATGCAAAAACAAAACCCCAAAAAATTTGTGACCAATATAGCCACCTTTCTTTATGATGACACTCAGCAGCCGACCATCCATAGATTCTGTCAGTTTGTTCATCTGTTTACGATCAACATTGCGTGCAGCAGCCACCACAGCCTCCAGACACGGCTCCGAGAGGTGTACTGTTTTATCTCCCTGTAGAGCTTACATTTTATGAGGGACCACAGAATCTCTATGGGGTTCAGATCAGGTGAACAAGGGGGCCATGTCATTATTTATTCATCTTTTAGACCTTTACTGGCCAGCCACGCTGTGGAGTAGTTGGATGCATGTGATGGAGCATTGTCCTGCATGAAAATCATGTTTTTCTTGAACGATACCGACTTCTTCCTGTACCACTGCTTGAAGAAGTTGTCTTCCAGAAACTGGCAGTAGGTCTGGGAGTTGCGCTTCACTCCATCCTCAACCTGAAAAGGTCCCACAAGTTCATATTTGATGATATCAGCCCATACTAGTACCAACCTCCACTTTGCTGGTGTCTCAGTCGGAGTGGAGCTCTCTGCCCTTTACTGATCCAGCCTCTGGCACATCCATCTGGCCCATCAAGAGTCACTCTCATTTCATCAGTCCATAAAACCTTTGAAAAATCAGTCTTAAGATATTTCTTGGCCCAGTCTTGACGTTTTATGTTATGTTTCTTGTTCAAAGATGGTCATTTTTCGGCCTTCCTTATCTTGGCCATGTCCCTGAGTATGGCACACCTTGTGCTTTTTGAAACTCCAGTAACGTTGCAGCTCTGAAATATGGCCAAACTGGTGGCAAATGACATCTTGGCAGCTGCACGCTTGATTTTCCTCAATTAGTGGGCAGTTATTTTGTCCCTTTATTTCCCAACACGCTTCTTGCAACCCTGTTGGGTATTTGCCATGAAACACTTGATTGTTTGGTGATCACGCTTCAAAAGTTTAGCAATTTCAAGACTGCTGCATCCCTCTGCAAGACATCTCACAATTTTGGACTTTTCAGATCCCCTTAAGGGTATGTGCGCACGTTGCTTTTTACCTGCTTTTTACCTGCTTTTTTGCTGCTTTTTCTTCTGCGCTGTTTAATGCCAAAATGGATGTGTTCTTCTATTCAAGCAAAGTCTATGGGAATTTGGGTTTCTTGTTCACACTATGTTGTTCAAAATGCTGCCTTTTTGTGGCAGAACTTTGGTCAAAAACTCAGCTTTGCAGTGCAAAACCCAAATGGCAAAAACAATTGACATGTTGCTTCTTTGAAAAGCTGAGTTTTTGACCAAAGTTCTGCCTCAAAAAGGCAGCATTTTGAACAACATAGTGTGAACAAGAAACCCAAATTCCCATAGACTTTGCTTGAATAGAAGAACACATCCATTTTGGCATTAAACAGCGCAGAAGAAAAAGCAGCAAAAAAGCAGGTAAAAAGCAGGTAAAAAGCAACGTGCGCACATAAATCTCTCTTCTGACCCATTTTGCCAAAGGGAAAAAAGTTGCCTAATAATTAAGCACACCTTATATAGGTTGTTGATGTTATTACACCGCACCCCTCCTCATTACAGAGATGCACATCACCTGAGTTACTTAATTGGTAGTTGGCTCTCAAGCCTATACAGCTTGGAGTGTAGGACAACATGTAGAAAAAGTATCATGTGATCAAAATACTCATTTACCTAATAATTCTGCACACAGTGTATAATATTATGCATCCCCATAGTCCTCCATATAATTTTATGCACCCCCATAGTCCTACATATACTATAATGCACTTCATAGTCCTCCATATAATATATTGCCCACCCCATAGCTCTCCATAGAGAATAATGCACCCCATAGTTCTCTATATAATAACATACACACTCCAAATAATATTATGGCCACCATTGTACTTATTGATTTAAAAAAAATAAATACCCGCCTCCTGACGTTCCTTCGCTGCTCTGGTCTCCATGTTCAGAGTTCTGCAACTCTGCTCATCTCAGCACAGTGGGCATGCTGTAGAGACGTCATCACGCTCGCTGCGCTGAGAAGCCAGATGCCGAGGTGGAAGGATGGAAGAAGGAGTGTCAGCAGAGAGATGCCTGTTTCATCATTGCTTTAAACTCTATCAGCATCCCCATAGTGGCAGCGGTGGGAAGGAGTTCACCTGGCCACTGAATTTTTTTTACCTAAAAAAAAGAAATCCGGTAGAAATGCCAACAAAACCTAACTTTATGGTATGTGCATGTGACATCTTTTTTAGATAAAGTCCACTAGGAATCTGCCTGAAAAAGTACAGCAAAATTGCAGCAAAAAATGGACATAAAACACAGTAATTGTCACTTCTTTTCCTTAATGTTAATTAAATAACATGTTCATTTTTTGGGTGTCTTTGCTTGGAAGCCGACCACTTTCTATAACAGAAGTAGATGTAGGAAAAAGACGCTTAGGCTACTTTCACACATCCGGCTTGAGCACTGCGGCTCAATCCGGCTGTGAAACCTATGCAACAGATGTGGCGAAAACACCGCATCCTTTGCATAAGTTTTTACATGCGGCCCGTCCATTTTTTTCCGGTTGCGGCATGCTACTGAGCATGCGCAGTGGAAGAAACCGCATGCGGCGGCTGCGTTTTTTTCCGCATCGCGCCGCATCCGGCGTCCATAGGCATGCATTGAAAAATGCGCCGCAGCGGCCGGATGCGGCGCGATGCGGTTTTTTTTGCCAGAGCCAAAAAACGTTCCAGGCAACATTCCATCCGGCCGCGGCATCGGCTAAATCTGCCGCATGCGGCAAAAACCGGACCGAAAGCAAGCCCATGCGGCACAATACGGCACCAATGTAAGTCTATGCAAAAAAAACCGCAACCGGCGGCAAAAAAAAACGGTTGCGGTTTTTCTGCAGAGCGCCGTATTGTGCCGCAGAGCAAAAACCGGATGTGTGAAAGTAGCCTTACGGAAATGACCCCAGAAAGCCACTGACTTTTTCCTGATGTAGCTTTGTGAAAGAAAACTCTAAAGGGGGAGCCCTCGGATTAAAGACATTGTGTGCTCATAGCCTTACGACATTTAGTTTTTGGGGAGAATGTTTAAATAGTAAACGGAATCTGTCACTATTTTTTTTTCTATCGAATCTGAGAGCAGAATAACGTATGGGCAGAGATCCTGATTCCAGTGGTGTCACCTGCTGTCATTTTGATACAATCCCTGTTTTCTCTGCTGAAAATCTAGCAGTGCTCAGAATGCTGAGTTGTGTATAACCCCGCCCACACCACTGATTGGCAGCTTCCTGTGTAAACTCTGCATAGGCAGAAAGCTACTAATCAGTGGTGGGGGTGGGTTTGGACTAGGAAGCACGAGGCAGCTAGTCCTGTAGTGATCTCTCCTGCTGAAAAGTCACTGATTGTAATGAAACAGCAACTCACAGCCTAGTAAGTGATCCATCACTGGAATCAGGGTATGTGAACCTACATTATGCTGCTCTCAGATTACATAGTAAAAACTTGCTGATGGATTCCCTTTAAGGTATCTGATGGCGCATGCCATTAATTGGGATTCAGATTACTTAGTGAAAACCTGCTGACAGATTCCCTTTAACCCCTTCACCCCCTGGCCGATTTTTCGTTTTGGGGTTTTTTTTTCTCCCCTTCTTCTAAGAGCCGTAACTTTTTTATTTTTCCTCCAATCTTGCCATATGAGGGATTGTTTTTTGCGAAATGAGTTTTAATTTTAAATGAAACCATAAGCTTTACCATATAGTGTACTGGTAAACAGCAAAAAAATTCCAAGTGCAAATTGCAAAAAAAAGTGCGATTGCATGATTGTTTTTGAGATATTTTATGCACCGTATTCACCATATGGTAAATCTGATGTGTTGGTGTGATGCCTCAGGTCGGTGCAAGTTTGTAGACACCAAACATAGATTTACTTTTATCTAAGGGATTAAAAAAAAAAAAATTTGTCCAAAAAAAGTTGGGCATGTAGCGTTCTCATTTTTCAGGATCTTTAGCTCAGTGATGGCTTATTTTCTGCATCTCGAGCTAATGTTTTTACCTGTACCATTTTTGCGCAGATGCTACATTTTGATCACCTGTTATTGCATTTTGTGCAAAATTTGCGGCAACTAAAAAAACGTAATTTTGGCGTTTGGAATTGTTTTCCCGCTATGCTTTTTACCGATCAGATTAATTGATTTTATATTTTAATAGATCGGGCATTTCTTTTTTTTATTTTCTTTAACCCTTTAATTTTCAATGGGGCGAAAGGGGGGTGATTTGAACTTTTATTTTTTAAAAAAATTTTTAAAACCTTTTTATTTCTATTTTACTAGTCCCCCTAGGGGACTATAAGGATCAGCAGTCAGATCGGGGGAACTGATCTCCTGTAACCTACAGTACTCAGCTGCTTGTAACAGGTGTCATGGGAGCTTCAGGAGTCATCACAAGAACCTGTGCTACCATGAGAACCATCGGATCCACGTGATCACGTCACGTGACTTCCGGTGGAGGCCGGAGAGTATGCGATTACTGTGATCGCCATTAAAATGACGCTGTCACATTTTGATAGTGCCATTTAAGGGGTTAACAGGTACGGGTGGATAGCAATTCCACTAGTGCCTGCAAGGCACACAAGTCACCTGTACACATCAGCTGACGTGCTCGGAATCCCCCCAGCTGCCCGCGGCAGCCAGTGGGGATTAACACTATGACCGCAGGGACGTAATATTACTGCCCGTAGTCGTTAAGGGGTTAAGGTAACTGATGGGGCATGCCATTAATTGGAATTCAGATTACATAGTGAAAATCTGCTGACGGATTCCCCTTAAGGTATCTGATGGAGCATGCCATAATTGGGATTCAGATTACATAGTGAAAATCTGCTGACGGATTCCGTTTAAGGTATCTGATGGAGCATGCCTGTCATGTTTCATGCATGGCTCTGCCATTCCTGAGCCGGTGCATGTATCCCGCCTCCTGGGTTTAGGTCCCTTGGGAGGGGCCTGTTTGTTCTGGCCTCATTCCGGGGGTCGCGTCGCCATATCTTGGTGCTGCTACTTCCGGGATGCCGCCAGTAATATTTCTAGCTCTGCTGCATGCACTGTTCCTCAGAGTAGTTCTCTGTTTCTTGTCCTGCTATCCGGTATTGATTGCCCTGACCTCTGTTCCTCTTGCCCGACCTAACATCTGTCTCTCCTTCCCGACCTCACCAGACCTCTGTTTCCCCGACCTGACCTTACCTCCATTTCCCCGACCTGTCCTGACCTCCATCCCTCCTTACTGACCTTACCTGTGTTCCTCCCTGTCCTCCGGACTCCAGTCCTGTTTCGTGTCCTCCCCTGTGCTTACTTGCTCTCCCGGTATCCGACCTCGGCTCTGTTCTTTGACTTTGGCTTATATTCTCCTCTGTACAGACGTGACATCCCGGCATAGACCCTGACTGATATACTATCCCTGCTCTTGTGTTAGCGACCTCTAGTGGGCTTCTGTCTAACTGTACTCATAAGTTCTCTTTCTAACGGAGTCCCAGTGCCCACTAGCGGTAGCTTAACAATGCCATTAATTGGGATTCAGATTACACAGTGAAAATCTGCTGACAGATTCCCTTTAAGGGATCTGATGGAGCATGCCATTAAGGTCAGAGTCACACTTGCATATGACTCGGCGAGTCTCGCATCGCGATCACACGACTGTTATGATTCAGGGACCGAGGAGGATCAAAAAATGTGGAATCCCAAAAAGGTAACAGAGTGGCTGGAAACTTAACGGACTGCAGACCTAATCCTGACACACAACTAGAAGTAGCCGTGGGGCATGCCTACGATGACCTGGATGCCTCGACAGAGCTGGAGAACTAAATAATCTCACAGATAGAGATATAAGAAAGCTAATCTGCCTCGGAGCAGTCCCCAAAGATAGATAGATAGCCCCCCACATGTAAAGGCTACGGTGATATAGAAAAACACAATACAAAGCCAGAAAAGACAGATTTCAGCAAAGATGAGGCCCAAACTATCTTTATAGGAAAGGATAGGAAAGAGCAACTGTCTACAGCTGTAAAAACCCTAATATATACCAGCAGTTCTGATATGGAAAAATCCTGAGGTCACACAACTTCTCCCCCACTGTATCAGCACTCTGATGTTACTGGGATCCAAAAACACTACTACAGATGACGGACTGAATTAATACCAAGCATGACAAACACTAAGTATACAGACACTCTCAGCAGGGAATGATCCCATTCCACCAAGAACTCCACACAGACAAAATAAGAATCACGCCTTAGTATTAAAGCAGAAAAACAAGTGGAAAACAAACAGCAGAGGTACAAAGACACTTATCTGAGAGGAGTTCTGGTAGTGAGCAGAGCTGGCTACAGAATGTCCTTAACCCCTTAACGACCGCGGGCCGTAAAATTACGTCCTAAATGACATAATCTTACTGCCCGCGGTCCTCCGGCGGCAGCATGCCGCGATCGGCACACATCTCAGCTGATTTTCACAGCTGAGATGTGTGCCTGCTAGGCACGAGCAGAATCGTTATCTGCTCGTGCCGATTAACCCCTTATATGGCGCTGTCAATACATGACAGCGCCATTATAAGCGCAATCGCGGTAAAGTTTTACTTACCGCCGAAACCGGAAGTCACGTGACGCGATCACGTGACTCCCGATAGTTGTCATGGTAGTACAGGGTCATGTGATGACTCCTGTACTACACATGAATTGGTTTCACTTTCGCTGTGCCCGGGGCACAGCAAAAGAGAAAGACAGCGTATCTGCTGTTTACAGCCTTCCAGCTGTGATCAGCAGATACTGCAGAGCGATCGGAATGCTGATCGCAATAGCCCCCTAGGGGGACTAGTAAAATAAAAAAAAAAAGTAAAAAAATAAGTTTTAAAAAATTAAAAAAAAACAAAAAAACCTAAAAGTTCAAATCACCCCCCATTCGCCCCATTGAAAATTAAAGGGTTAAAAAAATAAAAAATATACACACATTTGGTATCGCCGCGTTCAGAAACGCCCGATCTATCAAAATATAAAATCAATTAATCTGATCAGTAAACGGCGTAGCGGCAAAAAAATTCCAAACGCCAAAACGACGTTTTTTTGTCGCCACAACTTTTGCGCAAAATGCAATAAGAGGCGATCAAAACGTAGCATCTGCGCAAAAATGGTACCGTTAAAAACGTCATCTCGAGACGCAAAAAATAAGCCGTCATTGAGCCTAAGATCCCGAAAAATGATAACGCTACGGGTCACGGAATATGGCGTAAAACGTGCGCCACTTTTTTCGGACAAACTTCCGATTTTTTTTTAACCCCTTATATAAAAGTAAACCTATACATGTTTGGTGTCTACGAACTCGCACTGACCTGAGGCATCACACCCACACATCAGTTTTACCATATAGTGAACACAGTGAATAAAATATCTCAAAAACCATAGTGCTATCGCACTTTTTTTGCAGTTTTTCAGCATTTGGAATTTTTTTGCCATTTTCTAGTACACAATATGGTAAAACTGATGGTTTCATTTAAAAGTACAGCTCGTTCCGCAAAAAATGAGCCCTCACATGACCATATTGACTGAAAAATAAAAAAGTTACGTCTCTCAGAAAAAGAATGGCGAAAAAAAAAAACGGAAAGCGAAAAATCGGCCGGTCGTGAAAGGGTTAACACACATGAGACAT
Organism: Anomaloglossus baeobatrachus; assembly: GCF_048569485.1. Lineage (NCBI taxonomy): Eukaryota > Metazoa > Chordata > Amphibia > Anura > Aromobatidae > Anomaloglossus > Anomaloglossus baeobatrachus. Next base: position 44,342,041 of record NC_134364.1, on the reverse strand, counting down.
TGACCACCAGCAAGTAACAAGAGAAAACTACTCGGTTAAATAGCCCAATCTGACCCTGATTGCCAGTCCTCCAAAGGTGTGTGGCTTTCATTCCACAAATCAACTGCACCACCAGCACTGACCACAAGAGGGAGCCCCAAACTGGAAAACGTATTCACAACAACCGACACAGCCACACACTCTTATACAGGAGCGGGTCAGCTGCATAGAAATACATGCAGCTGAGAAGCTCCTGTCCATAGAGTGTGTGGCCGCCCCGGGTCATCCCGATGCGAGACTCGCTGAGTCATACGCAAGTGTGACTCTGGCCTAATTGAGATTCAGATTACATAGTGAAAACCTGCTGACAGATTCCCTTTAAGATATCTGATGAAGCATGCTATTGATTGGGATTCATATGGAAGCTGCCATAATAAAATTTATATTAATCCATAATAAACTAAACACATGAACACTATTAATGATAAAAGTAAACATTCATATGCCTTAATATATTATAGCTCTCCAAAACAACAGTGTATGCATCGAATGACCTTACATTAACATTTCAATCCAAACTTTAGAAAAGTTTTGAAAAATGGAGTCAGTTTTTTTTACTTATTTGAACAAATGTGAGCGAGCCTGGTACACAATTGTTGCACACTGTGTGGTTATTATTTTTAGGATCAATCACTGCTTTGCAAAAGTTGATTGCCAATGTTGAGTTCAATAATGTTGTAGCCCACTCAAAAGAAAAAAAAATACATTTTCAATAATAAATCCAGCCTCTCTTGGGATTCAATTTCCCTTTCACTTGAAAAGGTATGTACCATACTGAAGAGGCTCCTAAGTGGTTTGCATCAATTCCTCTACCACAATCAACCTCCTGAGACTCGTCCGGCCCAAACCAAAATAAGCTAGTTTTAAATTGCTCAGTATTATACATAATATAGAGTGCAATGGCGTATATTTGAAATTGATGAAAAACATTTCTTTAACAGTTTGATATATGTCCTGTTTTTCCAAACAATCATTTTAGAAGTTATCTGGCAAGATTTATATATATACTAGTCAAATTGTGTGTCTATTTCGCCAGCATTTCCAAACTAATAATCATAATTATCTTAGTCTGGGTTCACATCAACATTTCCATTCTGATTTTAATGGCTTGATTTAATTACATGCACAATAGGAAAAATTGATCCATTAAAACATATTGACACCGTCAGGGGCATTTGTTTTTACTTAAATGCATGTATTGTGGTCTAAAAATTATTTTTGCAAATGGGTTTCATTAAAAATGTTGCGCCGTTTGTCTTTTACAGTTTCCGGCACATTGCTGATTGCAAAATGAGTTAACTGAGAATCTGTCAGTCAGCTCATTCTGATGATGAAATTGTAGAGCTGGTTTCACATATCCAATTTTCACAATCCATGCATGAAGTTGGCCGTGGGTTTCCTGACCAAAATGCAACGGTCTCAGAAATATATATTAGTCTGTTGATTTTGGGTCCGTACATTGTGGCCTGTGCACAAAATCTGAAAGTCGAATATATGGAACTGGCCATTTAGTTTTTTGCCTTTTTCATGAGGCTAAGAACGCACTTTGCGTTTCCACCTGCATTTTTGCTGCTTTTTAGGTCAGTTTTGAGAAGCACCTTTTTCATGCCAAAAGGCATGCGTTTTGATTTTCCAGCAAAGTCAATGGAAAATGGGGATTTCTAGACCGCACTTTGCGTTTCTAAACGCTGCATTTAATTTGCATATTTTGTGGCAAAAACCATGCGTTCAAAGAAGCAACATGTCAGTTGTTTTTGCCATTTTGGGTGCGTTTTGCTAACATTGAAGTCAATGAGAAATGGCAAAAACCAAGATTCCTTCAAATTCCTGCGTGTTACCTGCTTTTTATGTGCAGAAAACATGCGTTTTGGACTTCCAAAACGCATGCTTTTTGGACATCAAAATAATGATTTGATATGTCCCTTTATACACACACATAATCCGATAATTAAATTTAAGAAAAATATGCATTTATTGCTATTTTAGCGCTAAAATGTATATTACCGCTATTTTTTTATGAAATATATCTATTTTCATTATTTTTCCCATTAATATAGATTTGATCCTTTTTTTTCTCTTTTTTCATTCTGTTTGACTGTTTAAACTTTATTTAGCAGTGTCTTGATGTTCAAAACGCAACTGTCAAAAAGCAGGTGAAAACGCTTGTAAAAAGCGCTGAAACCGCATCTAAAACGCGGTAAATACGCATGCGTTTTCAGCGCTAAAGTTCAGAAAAAGGCAACTTTGGTCAAATCAATTAAGCCCAAAACGTGCGTTTAGAACTGCAAGTAGGAGAACGCAAAGTGGGGTCTCAGCCTTACTCTTCTTGTTCTGGTTTATGACCGTAGACTTCATAAAAAGGCAAACTCTCTACATAAGGAGCTGACTGAGAGATTCTGAGTTAACTCTTTCTGCAAACAGCAATGTGCAGGGAAATAAAGAGCCTGTAAAAGCCAAATTTTTAATGAACCCCCAACTGTAAAATTATTTTTATTCCAAAATTCAGGCACTTTAGTTAAAAAAAATATATATATTGTCCTTGGAGGTGTCCATAACATTTAAACAGAATAAATAATGGATGGAAACGGTAGAAATTCCCATTATATCCCCTATCCATTGACTTTCATGTTAAAACAAATAATTAAAAAAAGCTCCTTTATGTCCTTTGGAGGTTGACCGACTGAAATAATAAAAATAAAACCTTAGAATGCAGTAAACTATTAAAATACGATCCCCTGCTGCTCCCATTCCTATGCTGCCTGGGTTCCCCGCTGGTCTCTGTACTTCCAGTACGTGATTGGCTGCAGTGGTCACATGTTCTTATGGATGAAGCAGGAAAGTCACAGATTGGCTCTGTACTTTCTGTCGCATCCTGAGAGACCTGTGATTGTTGCAGCCGAGTATTAGCACCAAATGACCAACCTGTCATCACTATAGCTGGTGATTGGCTGCACATTTCAGACTTTGCAGGAAGTCTACCTAAAGTAGGATGTACATAGTCCTACTCAGGGGCGGACATATCACTGGTGCAACAGGGGCCCAAGAGGTAAGGGGGCCCATTTCCACAGCCAAACCAAGTGAAATAGTGTATTGTGAGTAGCTCTAAATCTGCAAAGGGCCCATATATTGTTCTTGCAAAGGGACCCTTTTCTGTCCATGTCCATCAGTGCTCCTACTTTGGCTAGACAACCCCTATAATGTTGTTATATGAGTGACTGCTTAGGGGCGCAAAAAAAGAGATACAATACCAAGATCTTTTGTGACGTGTGTATATGAAAAAAGGCATTTGTGTGAGGCCTCCGACACACATCCGTTAAAAACGTGCGTGTTTTGTCCGTTTCCGTATATACCAGAGACACGGACAAACGTGCACCAATGTTAATCTATGTTTGTGGTCAAACTTGTGTTTTTCATCATGTCCGTGTGTCCGTGTCCATGATCCGTATGTGTTTCCGTTTTTCACGGCAGCATGTCCGTTTCCTGCACGGAACACGCACACACAGACACCATGAAAGTAAATGGTTTGGTGCGCACAAGTACGTGACACGGATGCATCTCTGTATACTCCGTGTACGTTTTGTGCTTTTTTGTACCAATGTCGGCTATTCTTTCTTTTTCTGTCTATGTCGGTCAATCTCCCTCAGTCCGTCGGTCGGTCTCTCTCTGTCGGTCGGTCTCTCTCTGTCTTGTCTGTCCCTCTCTCTGTCTGTCGGTCAGTCTCCCCCCTCTCTCATACTTACCGATCCCCGATCACCGGCGCGGCGCTGCACAGCGTTCACACTGCTCCGGCGGCTTTTACTATTTTGAAAAAGCCGGCCACTCATTAATCAATCTCGTATTCCCTGCTTTCCCCGCCCATCGGCGCCTATGATTGGTTGCAGTGAGACACGCCCCCACGCTGAGTGACAGCTGTCTCACTGCAACCAATCACAGCCGCCGGTGGGCGGGTCTATACTGTGCAGGAAAATAAATAAATTAAAAAAAACGACTTGCGGTTCCCCCCCATTTTGATACCAGCCAGGGTAAAATCACATGGCTGAAGACTGGTATTCTCAGGATGGGGAGCTCCACATTATGGGGAGCCCCCCAGCTTAAGGGTATGTGTCCACGTTGCTTTTTACCTGCTTTTTACCTGCTTTTTTGCTGCTTTTTCAACTGCAGCGTTTAATGCCGAAATGGATGTGTTCTGCTTTTCAAGCAAAGTCTATGGGAATTTGGGTTTCTTGTGCCCACTATGCAGTTCAAACTGCAGCCTTTTTCTGGCAGAAATTTGGGCAAAAACTCTGCTTTGCAGTTCAAAACCCAAATAGCAAAAACAATTAGATGTGACAGTTCTGGGACTCTACCCGGCTCTTCCCGAATTGCCCTGGTGTGTTGGCAATCGGGGTAATAAACAGTTAATGGCAGCCCATAGCTGCCACTAAGTCCAAGATTAATAATGTCCGGCGTCTCCCCGAGATACCTTCCATGATTAATCTGTAAGTTACAGTAAATAAACACACACAACGAAAAATCCTTTATTTGAAATAAGAAACACTAAAAAAAACACCTCGTTCACCATTTTATTAAGCCCCAAATACCCATCCATGTCCAGCGTAATCCACGGAGGTCCCGTGTCGCTTCCAGCTCTGCTACATGAAGGTGACAGGAGCGGCAGAAGAACCCTGCGGCTCCTGCCAGATCCACACAGTAACTGAGGTGAGCCGTGCGATCAGTTGTGCTGTCACTGAAGTTACTCCAACTGTGACAGCAAGTCCCCCGAGTGACAGCGATGAAGTCACAGGTGAGTTGCGGTCACAGGTGGAGGATCCAGCTAGCCGCGGGTAACCTGAGTGACGGCAGCGCTAATCGCGCTGCTCACTTCAGTTACTCTGGGGATTAGCGGTCACCGGTGAGTCCTGCACGGGTGACCGCTAATCAGTAACGACACCCAGACAGAGCCGCGGGATGACAATGAAGTCGGGTGAAGTTCACCCGAGTTCATTCTTAGCGCCCGACTCTGTCTGCTGTCTGCGGTTAAGCATCAACGACATTTTACATCACACACGCGGACATTTCACATGGAAAACACACTTACACCTCAGTTACAAATCTCACGCACACACGGGCATTACACACGCACACACGGCTAGCATACGCCGGTCACACAGATGCCACACGGACCATAAAAACAGACACAAAAACGGGACACGGACCCGAAAAACGGACCATAACACACGTGCGTGCATTTTCACGGATGTGTGTCAGAGGCCTGAGGCATAGTGTAGACCAGGGGTCTCAAACACGGGGCTTTGAGTGAACTGCTGGTACCGCGCAGAGCTATCTTCAGAACTATACCTTAAGGCCCCGTTACATGCTATGATTTACCTGACGATATGTTGTTGGGGTCCCGGTTTCCGTGACGCACTTCCGTCATCGTTAGCGACGTCGTTGCGTGTGACACTTACGTGCGACTCCGAACGATCGCAAATAGGTTGAACATCGTTGATCGTTGACACGTCGTTCAGTTTCAAAATATTGTTCGTATTTTGGAATGCAGCAGACATATTGCTACCTTTGACACCCTGCAGTGCAAACGACGAACAACATCCACACGACCGCCTTGGTCAAACAATATATCGCTGAACGATGTTGCATCGTTTGTGAGATGTGTACGTGTGACCGCTACTAAACGACCTATGTGCGATCTCGGCAAATCGTAACTATGATCTGGGCTTGTCACATCGGTACTGAGATCGTCAGATAAATCATAGCGTGTAACGGGGCCTTAAGGCAGCCGCTGGACAATCACAAGGCCAGCAGCTGATGTAGGGATATGACATCATGCACTGGACTCTGATTGGCCAGCAGCTGCCATTGGTTTAGGGCTGCAGAGAGCTCTGTGCCAGCAGTTCATTCAAATGAAATAAAGCGCTGACTGCTGCAGGCACTGGCCACAATCGTCACGTGGTCCATGTCCCTGCAGGCTACAACAAACAGGGAAGAGTGCAATGAGGGAAACAGAGGAGAGGTGAGAAGAATCTTTTTTTATGTGTTTATGAAGAAATTACTACAGGATGGGACATTATTGTAAGATGGGAACAAAGATGGACACATTACTACAAAGTGACAAGGATGTGCACATTACTACAAGGAGGCCAGGATGGGCACATTACTACAAGGAGACCAGGATAGGCACATTACTACAAAGAAACCAGGATGGGCACATTACTACAAGGATACCAGGATAGGCAAATTACTACAAGGAGACCAGGATAGGCACATTACTACAAGGAGACCAGGATGGGCACATTACTACAGGATGGAGACAAAGATTGGCACATTACTACAGGATGGGGACAAGGATGGGCACATTACTATAGGACGGGGACATTACTACAAGGAGACTGGGATAGGCACAATACTACAGGATTTTGACATTACTACAGGATGGGGACCATGATTGGCACATTACTACAGGATGAGGACCAGGATGGACACATTAGTACAAGAAGGAGACCAGGATGGGGTTTATTACTACAGGATGGGGACAAAGATAGGCACATTACTAGAGGATGGGGACCAAGACGGGCATATTACTACAAGATGAGGACCCCATAGAAAAATTACTACAAGATGTTGGCCAAAATTACTATATGGTTCTAATTGTAATACCATATTACATACAAAAAGGGGATAAAATGTAAAAAAAAAAAAAAAAAAAAAGTTGTGTTTTTTTAGTTTTGTTTTTTTTTTTAAATAAAGCAAGGAAATTTCTTTTTACCATTAAAATTGCTTTTTGATATATCAACGAAAATAAACAAAAAAGTACATGCTATCTCTACATCCGTAACAATTCAAGCTATAAAACCGTACCATAACCCAAACAATGAATGACATTTAAAAGAGAAAAATTAAAAAAATGAGTGAAAATTTCACAAAGTGACCCTAAGGTATATAGAAAAAAAATATATGGTATTGCAACAATGTCACTTTATCCTGCAAAGAATGCAGCCCCCCAAATATTTATTTTTCTATGTGCAGCCAGCCGAGTTTGAGACTCCTGGTGTAGGCAGACCTTGTCCTCCCATTCATAATCCACAAACGTGGTGTGACTCAACACTACGATAATATAGGAATCCGCATACTTATCATTTTCGGATGTATTTATTTCACTTTCCAACTGGATCTGAAGAAATTCTTTTTCTCGTTCCAGCATTGCAGACGTTGACGTGTATCTGGGACAATAAGACAACAAAAGTCGAATGTTAACATTCACTTTACTAAGGTTTTTATCAGATAATACTAAGTGCTGAGCATTGACGCCTTGTAGAATTTGGTTCCAACCTAGGAAATCATCTGCAGATGGAGTTTGTAATCAGGGCTGTGGAGTCGAAGTTGTGGAGTCGGAGATCATTTTGGTGGAGTCGGAGTCGGTATAAAATGGACTGACTTCGACTACTAAATTTAGGATTTAGTATATGTGAGATGGAAGGCCACAGTGCTGTTCATGTAACTGAGGAACAAACAGATATTGCAACAGAAGAACAGCAAAAGGATACTTTAGAATTAGATGATCTTGTTGAAGCTACTTCAAAACACTTTCATATTCATCACATGCGCTGTGTTGTGCACACTCTGCAGCTGGCAATAAGGGATAGTCTGCAAGAGGGACATGCTGGAAATCTGATTGGAAAAGTGAAGAAATTGGTTATTGCCGCCAGAACCCTCTAAAATTGATTCCATCTTGAAGAGACGTGCTGGGAAAGGGGCAATTGTCGATTAAGCCACTCAGTGGGGCAGCACTTATTTAATGATTGAGCGATTGCTTGAACTAAAACCGTTTCTTATAGATATGGTGAACCCTCAGGTAACCCTAAATGAAGGTCAATGGACACAGGTGGCTGAATTGAAGGAATTGCTTAATCATCCATTTACTGTGACTAAACAATTACAAGCTGAGGATTTAACTCCTGGTATTTTCATAAGGGAGTGGAAGAACTTGCTATTTTGCCTGTCCCAAAGAGGAGGTTTAATCGCAGATGGCATTTCTGCTTCAATGAAATGGAGATAGACACAGCTATTGGAAAATAAAATTCTTCTGGCACCTGTTTATGTGGACCCAAGTCATCATATACTACTTGATAATCAACAGCTTACTAAAGGAAAAGAAGCTCTGACTGAGGTAGCAGTTAGAATGAGTGGCCTACAGGACTGCCAGGTGCAAGAGGACTTTGGGCCTGACAGTGCTACTGCTGCCATAATATCTTCATCCTGATCAGATGAGGAGTTTAACTTTGACAAGTATGTGGATGACAAGGAGCAGGCAAAGCATTGCCGTAAGGAAAAAGATTTCACTCTGTGTCCTATAGCAGCAGATTGACCATATTTCAGCAACATTTTTCACTTGCTCTCAAAGAAATAGAAAAATTCAACCTTTCATCAAAACTAACTGTGCATGAGGCAATTCCTTTATACCCGGAAATTGTTAGAGATGTTGCCCATGTGGTTACGGCTTTTCCTCCAACCCAAGTTACTGTAGAGAGGTTGTTCTCCAGCCTTAACAATATTAGGTCAGATTTGAGGTCATCTGCGAAGGAGGATCTGATGTAGGTAAGTCTATTTCTTAGAACAAATTCATAGACTGCACAAATGGTATTTAGTATGCCTTTGTTGAAAACTGTTTTTTGCTACTTAAATATTACATAGTTTATTACATAGTGTTATCGATTATATACTGTATGTATATATATATATAGCGATATAGATATATATATATATATATATATATATATATATATATATATATATATATACCGTATATATATATATATATATATATATTACATAGTGTATTACATATTTACAATTTATTAGTTTTTTGTGTTCTAAAGTTGTATTCCAATAAATATATTTTATGTTCTATCTAAATATCTTGATTATTGTATCATAAAAATGATTGGAGTCGGAGTCGCAGGTTTAGCTTATCGACTCCACAGCCCTGGTTTGTATGTTCTTCTGCTGTTTGCATGGGTTAATACTGATGTGGTTTAAAGTTAGAAATGAGCAAATATATTCTCACTACACTCATCCAGTGTTCACTTTGGTCTTTCATGACATCTGGACCAGGGCAGACCAAACTTTTTTGGCTGGCACTGGAATGCATCTTAAAAAAAAAATCTTTATTTTTATATAGTGCTAATGTGAAGCCCCTCCAGTGTTGTGTCGGTGCATTACCTTCAGGGACTCCACGCAGCTGGATCCTGTCACAGGTAGGAAATCTTCTATCTAGGATTGTCGTGACGCCACTCTCAGAATTGCGGTCAGTGGGGACCGCCACTGCAGATTTGAGGGACGCCTGGGGCTGATGGTGGGTGCAGTCAGTTGTAATAGCCTCCTGAGAGTGAGGCAAGCCCCAGGGCCCTGTGTAGATGTGTAGAACCACAAGGCGCAGAATAACTCCACACAAGCAGAAGGTCTTTCAGGGGTTTTACTCACAGAAGGTGGCAGAGTGAGTAACCCGGGGGTAGCTGGGATGAACCAGGCTGGAACCAGGTGTCCTTCAGGCTGACTGATAAGGGTGACTACCGACTCGCCTTCCTTAGCCCTTTGCGTTTTGGGGTAACCCCGACTTTTAGTCCCTATGGGGGTCACCCAGGGAAGTTGCTGAAGCCTCTCTCCCCTTCGTTTTGGCCCGTTTGCTTGTAGCCTGGACCAGGACACTCCGGCTGCTTGCCTCCTGTGAACTATGGGCCCTAACTGTGGCGACGTGGCTGCGGACTCTGTAGTGTGATCTTGGGGGTGTGAAGTGCCCCCTCAAGCAGGTTTGGCAAGGAAAGGTGGATCTATCCCTGCACTGGGACCTGCTACCCGTTTGGGCCTGGTAACTCCCTAGCAGTCTCCTTACTTCCCACTCCGTTGCTCTCTCTTTAGCTGAAGATGGATTTCGGGTAGCACTACTAGGTGACCGTTCTCCCCCGTCGGTAGTCACTGCGCGGACGCTGTTAGACTGTCACAGCCCCAGGGGTCTGCTCCTCACGTCTGCTCTCCCTGGACTGCACACTAAACCGGCTCACTGCTCCTCCTCTCCTGTTCTTGCCTACGCCACCTAGCAACCAAGCTCTCTACCACACCCCTTGAGTGGAGATGGAGGCTTCGCCCCCTCCACTCCTCAAGTGGAGGTGAAGGCTTTGCCCCCTCCTGGGATCCCCAGGGGTCCTCTCAAAGGTACATGTGTGAGACCTGATCACTATGCGCCTGTGTAGTCACACCTCGGTCAGCCTTCTGGATTACCTGTATTGTACTGTCCCCAGCATGGGTGCAGTACTCAGTGGTGCCTGACCAGGTCAGGGGCGCCACATTCCCCCTTAGTTATCACCAGCACGTCCTCGGGCTGCAAGACAACATTTTAAAATGCATAAAACAGTAAAACATGGTAAAACATTTTAAAACCACCAGGTACCATACATCACCACCCTCCACCCACAAGTCCGTTAACCCACCCAAAACCCTCTCACGTTGGCCGCGCCTTCAGCCACTTCTGGCAGGATGTAGAGGCGGCTTTCATGGGCTGGTGGTTTCAGGATATACCTGGCCTGGTGGAGCCGCGCCTTCAGCCTCTTCTGGCAGGATGTAGAGGCGGCCTCCACAGTTGGTGCTGACCAGGTACCCTCTTTGTGGTGGAGAGCCATGCCCCATAAACAGGCGTGCTCTCTGGTTGCAGGTGAGCCAGGCCCCATAAACAGGCGTGCTCCCTGGTTGCAGGCGAGCCAGGCCCCTAAATAGGCTGACCCTGGTGGTGGTACCTCTGGGGTAACCATTTACACTGCGAGAGTTTGTGGCTATAGCCAGTTCATAGCCTTAAGGTTCATGGGTTTCTCACATTAGTTCATGTGGGCACATTTCTTGAACATTAACGTTGCAAACTTTTCAAACTTTAACTTGCTGTACTTCTTACTTTTCTCTACATAGATTCCTCCTCACCAGGGCTTGGGCCTGTAGGGCTGCGGCACCTGTTGCTTTCTCCATCTCTGTCTTTTCCTTCTTCTTCTGTATCTGTTTCTTTTTCTGTATCTGTTTCTTTTTCTGTATCTGTTTCTTTTTCTGTTGAGACCGCAGATTCACTGTAGGGATGTCTGGGACATGGTGTAACATCCAATGCATACCATCCCCTTTCTCCTTGGTGCATGGTGAATTCCACTGAATCTCCTGTCCGTAGGTTCCTTCCTGGATGTCCTCTGGGCAAATGGGCTCTAACGTCTCTTCTGTTAACAAAGATGCCTTCCTTCATACCAGGAGCTACTATGAAGCCATAACCTGATTTCAAGCTGAAGTCTTCTACTACACCACGACAGAGTGGACCTCTGACCTGGGATTTGGCCCTTCTCAAGAACCGTTTCTCCTCCAAGTCTCTGGCCGTCACTTCATCTTTCTTCTCTGGAGATTGCTGTGCAGGGGAAGGGGAAAACTTTGTTCTGCTGCGGCGCCGTGTCTTGCGGGCTGGATTCTGCTGGGCTGCTACTTCACTGCTTGCAGGCTCCCAGGTGAGGTTTCTGGACAAATCTTCCTCTTCATCCCAGCGGGAGTATGGCAACATCTCTGGCTCTGGGCATGGATCCACTGCTGATGGCTCTGGGGTCAGCTTCTCAGCTTCCTGGCCTCCTCTCCCCCTTAGTTCTTCTGAGCACTCTTGTTGTGGCAGCGCTGGGGATGGGTGTTCATCAGCAGGCCCGGGCGGTGGACTCTTTGGCGTGGATGTTGCAGGAGTCTTCCTGTGGGTGTGCGGAGGGAGCAGATACCGGTCCACCATCTCCTGTGGGAACTGGGCCTCTAGGTCAGCCTTCAGCTTCCAGTATTCGGGGTCCTCTCCCAGCAGGGACTTCCTAGCAGGGACTTCCTTGGACTGGGGAGCGGTGTCTGCTCTGGCCTTGCAGGCCGGGGTAAATACTTGTATAGTCTTGTCTTTGTGGGCCGCGCCTGGCATGGCGGCGGCCTGGTCTTGGCGGGCCGCGCCTGGCATGGCGGCGGCCTGGATCAGCGTCGCAGTTGCAGTCTTAGCAGGCATCGCTACTGTGGCCGGTTCTTGGCGGGCCGGGCAGGGCATCGCTGCGGCGGCCTGGATTGGCATCGCAGCTGCGATGGGATCTGTGCAGGCTGGGCTGGGCGTCGCTGCAGCGATCTGGGCTTGACGGGCTGCACCTGGCGTGGTTGCGGCCTGGTTCAGCACCTCACTTGCGGCGCGGACGAGCGTCGCTGCTGCGGTGGGGTCTTGGCGGGCCGGGCCTAGCAGGGCGGCGGCCTGGGTCAGCGTCACACCCGCGGCGTGGATGAGGGTTGCGGCGGCAGCCGGATCTTTGCGGGCCGGGCAGGGCATCGCTGCGGCGGCCTGGGCTTGGCGGGCCGCACCTGGCGTGGTTGCAGCCTGGTTCAGCGTCGCCGCGCCGGGCGCCTCTTCAGGGACCGCGGGCGTGGCAGCAGGGGTCGGGACACTCGCGCTGGCAAGGGCAACACTGGACTCACCCATCGGTGGCACCATCGGGGTCTGAGTCGTCGCTCGGTCTGGCGCTCGTCGCGTGGCTCTCCTCTCGTAGGCCTGAACCGCTGCAGCCATCTCCAGAAGCTCCGCACGTCCCTCTCTGATCTGTTGCACGAGTCTCGCCTCCAGCCGGTCACTGAACTGGGCAAGCTCCCGGGCCCACCAGGCAGCGGAACCCGGCTCTGGGCTCCTATCTTCAGACGCCATTTCCTCTAACAGCAGACTTCTGGCTTCTTCTTGCAGCCGAAGTGCCAATTCCTTCACTTCCTGCAACTCCTCTCCCAGCAGCAGGCTTATGGCTCCCTTTCTGTCCCGACGTCTCTGAACGCCTCCGCTCTCATCACTTGCGAGGTCAGGACTCTGCAGGGGATCTCTGGGTAGCCACACCTCTTCGTGGGCGGTAACTTCTCCCAGCGCGGGCTGCTGTTGTTTTTCAGCGCGCTTTTCATGGTGGCAATATGGCGGCGCTTCCAATTTTTCAAGCGGACCGCCCAGGCACATGGTCACCTGTCTGAACAGGTCTAGTCCTTATCCTGTTCACAGCGCCAGATGTGAAGCCCCTCCAGTGTTGTGTCGGTGCATTACCTTCAGGGACTCCACGCAGCTGGATCCTGTCACAGGTAGGAAATCTTCTATCTAGGATTGTCGTGACGCCACTCTCAGAATTGCGGTCAGTGGGGACCGCCACTGCAGATTTGAGGGACGCCTGGGGCTGATGGTGGGTGCAGTCAGTTGTAATAGCCTCCTGAGAGTGAGGCAAGCCCCAGGGCCCTGTGTAGATGTGTAGAACCACAAGGCGCAGAATAACTCCACACAAGCAGAAGGTCTTTCAGGGGTTTTACTCACAGAAGGTGGCAGAGTGAGTAACCCGGGCGTAGCTGGGATGAACCAGGCTGGAACCAGGTGTCCTTCAGGCTGACTGATAAGGGTGACTACCGACTCGCCTTCCTTAGCCCTTTGCGTTTTGGGGTAACCCCGACTTTTAGTCCCTATGGGGGTCACCCAGGGAAGTTGCTGAAGCCTCTCTCCCCTTCGTTTTGGCCCGTTTGCTTGTAGCCTGGACCAGGACACTCCGGCTGCTTGCCTCCTGTGAACTATGGGCCCTAACTGTGGCGACGTGGCTGCGGACTCTGTAGTGTGATCTTGGGGGTGTGAAGTGCCCCCTCAAGCAGGTTTGGCAAGGAAAGGTGGATCTATCCCTGCACTGGGACCTGCTACCCGTTTGGGCCTGGTAACTCCCTAGCAGTCTCCTTACTTCCCACTCCGTTGCTCTCTCTTTAGCTGAAGATGGATTTCGGGTAGCACTACTAGGTGACCGTTCTCCCCCGTCGGTAGTCACTGCGCGGACGCTGTTAGACTGTCACAGCCCCAGGGGTCTGCTCCTCACGTCTGCTCTCCCTGGACTGCACACTAAACCGGCTCACTGCTCCTCCTCTCCTGTTCTTGCCTACGCCACCTAGCAACCAAGCTCTCTACCACACCCCTTGAGTGGAGATGGAGGCTTCGCCCCCTCCACTCCTCAAGTGGAGGTGAAGGCTTTGCCCCCTCCTGGGATCCCCAGGGGTCCTCTCAAAGGTACATGTGTGAGACCTGATCACTATGCGCCTGTGTAGTCACACCTCGGTCAGCCTTCTGGATTACCTGTATTGTACTGTCCCCAGCATGGGTGCAGTACTCAGTGGTGCCTGACCAGGTCAGGGGCGCCACACTAACATATTCCGCAGCGCTTTACATACATCAGGAATACTGTCCCCATTAGGGCTCACAATCTAAAGTCCCTATCAGTATGTCTTTGGAGTGTGGGAGGAAACCGGAGACAACCCACGCAAATCACGGGGTTGTGAAGAACATACAAACTCCTTGCAGATGTTGCCCTTGGTGGGATTTGAACCCAGGACCCCAGCACTGCAAGACTGCAGTGCTAACCACTGAGCCACCGTGCCGACGTCATGGGGGCCTACTAATTGCCTGATGAGGGAGTTCACAGTGCCTGGGTCTGACTGAAGTGGAGTCAGGACCAGGGTAGTATAAATGTTTTTGCTCATCACTAGTTAAAGAGGTTATGGGATATCACCTATCCTCATCTCTTGGGTGGAGTAGAGAGAGGTACCGTAACTAAAAGCTTTTCTCGCTCTGGAGGGTCTGTTGTGTCTTGCTGAGGCATTTTGTGAATTTGTTGAACACCTTATTGTCAAGAAACCCTTCAAATACGTAGAGTGTGCCATGTAACCTCAGCGCAAGAACTATGCATAACGGAGGATAGCCCAGATTGTGATGGAGAAAACCTGGAGAACAATGATGGCTCCCCAGCGGTAAGGTAGTCATATACCGAGCAGGGGGTATATTAGAGTCCTTCATATCGTGAAATACTTTTGTTTGTTGTGCTTACGTCACAAGGCTGTCGTTGTTTCTTTCATATCTTTGTAAATCCAAAATAATTTCATCGTTTAGACTTATTTCCTTTCTCAAGGCCAGAACTTGTTGTTTTTCATGTATGATTTTAGCTCTATAACCTGTAAGAAACAAAAAATTCCATGATAAAGGTGAATGATGGAAACAACATGGATAACGATATATATTTTCTTGATAGGATAAGGGATATCTTTTGGATCATTTGGATTTTTACTAGTGGGATCACCACTGATTACAGAATAGATCCTTCTGAAGGGTCCGGAGGATGAGCATGTGCACCACACCTCCATTCTTTTTCTATGAAACTCCTTGAAATTGTCAAGCACATCACTTGGTTATCTTAAAGGCCGCTTTACACGCTGCGACGTCGCTAGTGATGTCGCTAGCGATCGCACCCACCTCCGTCGTGCGTGTGTCACAAAATTGTACAAAATTGCTAGTACGCGTCAAACGCACATACCTACCTAAGGATGTCGCTGTGGCCGGCGAAGAAACTCTTTTTTAAGGGGGAGGTTCGTGCGGCGTCACAGCGACGTTACACAGTGGGCCACCAATAGAAGCAGAGGGGCGGAGAGCAGCCGCATTAACGTCACTCCCACCTTGTTGCCGGAGGACGCAGGAACGCTGTTGTTCGTCGTTCCCAGGGTGTCACACGTAGCGGTGTGTGCTGCCTCAGGAACGACGAACAACCTGCGTCCCAAAAGAGCAACAATATTTGGGAAAGGAACGATGTGTCAACAATCAACGATTTGTGCTGCTTTTTGGATCGTTAGCGGTCGCTCGTAGGTGTCACATGCAAGGACGTCGCTAACTACGCTGGATGTGCGTCATAAATTCTGTGACACCAGCGATATCTCTTTAGCGATGTAGTTGCGTGTAACAGGGCCTTAAGAAGTCAAAAGAGCAGAGATGTGCTTGCTCGGACTAGCCCCATTCTCAGGGTCAGTGGTGATCCAAATGTGACGCCCCTGGACTATCGGGTCGTCACAGGGTATTGCACAATCTGCCCTCCCGTGTAGTATCCACCTCCTTCTTGGTTTTGGGTCCCTAACTGCATGGTGTTGCCTACATCAGCTAATCAAATCCTAGATAAACCCTGCACCACACCCACCAGACACACCAGTGGATAGCTTGAGTGGAATAGAGTCGCCCACTTGGGGGGTTGGGGAGGGGAGGTCAGGAGTGTCAAGAGGAAGAAGTTGAGTTTGAGAAGTAAGAGAGGAGGTTGGGAGCGGGGCTCCTGGGAAGCAATCTAGGTGGCAGATGGTGCTCTGGACCTAGAGGAGGTGGACCCCTGGTCGCAGGGGATCGTGGCAAGGGGCACGGATTTGTCGAGGAGGACAGCCGGCGGCCTTGCACCATCACCGGGACCAAGGCACGATGGGGTACGTGGACCCTAGGTCGGGGAGTAGCTTCAGGCAACCCGATAATTTACCCGAGGAGAACGGAGCCTTCAAGATCCGTTCCCACCTGCTCTAAAATCGGGGCATTAACGCAACGAGGGGCATAGGACTTTCCAACTCAAAACGGTCCGAAAAATCACAAGCGTGAGCCCTGAGAGCAAGCTCCCACACTTAGCCATAGTGGGGAGCGGGACCCGGCAAGTTTCATAGTACCGGGACGACCAAAGAAGTAAACTTAGTGCCAGGAGGCAGGTCACAGATCACCAGGCAGCACCATTGGGGACAGGACCCGAACTAAGCTCCCCTCAGCGGCAGCGGTGTCCAGAGACTTGTTTGACCAGTTGTCGGTGTCAGCTTAATGGACTGAGTGAGTACCACAGTGACCCCTTTGCATCCAACGGCACTCCCCTACCATCACCGAGCCTCGGGGTATTCCCCCTACCCGTGGAAGGTCACAACACCTGGCTGCCCCATTTCATCAACCCCATGTACTCCCAACTGCACCAGTGGTACTCCTAATTACCACATACCACGGGTGGCGTCACGAACTCTATAATATCCCTTGTAAATAACCCCCTTCATTTGAGTGGCCGCATGACCCCCGGGTCCGGAGACCCTCGAGCCACTGCGAATCCGGATCCGAGCAGCTCGGCTGCTGGCACGGGGGCGGCACACAAATAATTAGCGAACTAAAAACAGTGTTTGTATCAAGAGTACAGCAGGTGGCCCAGTAAGTGTCACATCACTGGAATCAGAGTCTCTGCCTCTATATCATGCTGATCTCAGATTACATAGCAAAAACCCAGAATAGTATAGTAAGGACAGATATTCTCAGACTCGCCTTGTTCTCTTTTGATCTTTTAACATTAGTTTGCATTCTTGACTGGAGACTTTGCCTTCAGCAACATCACAGACTGGAAGATGACTAAACTAAATACCGCACGTCCGGGTCATAACTCTGTGATACTATACTTATCTAAGTTAGCAGACAAGTATTAGGCCCCTTGCTAAATGTGAGGTTGTAATTATTGTTTTAATTACCGTAATCAATTTATTAATTCATGGCTGATAGCCTAGTAATTTAAGCAGTAATTTGTGATTTAAACATGTCACAATACCTTTAGCAAAAAATGGCCAGCCATTGTCTGAACTCACTCAATATTAGTGATGTGTCGGTTGTGACTAATCCGACACAAAGAATCGGCTTCCTGCTATGAATGACAGGAGCCGCCACCACAGTGTGAGCCACTAAATTCTCTTAATGGCTCTCACTGGGCATAAAATTCTGGTGTTCGGCGGACAAAACCCCACCAACATGAACAAAAAACCTCCCAGTCCACATTTTAATCGACCCGTTGCAAGTGGGCGGGGGTTTGTTAGTGGGTGGGGGGGTTTTTGACCTCGTTAACATCATCTTAAATATGTGTTCACCTGGGGTGCACATGTGTTGCCCAGGGTACGTGGTGTATAACTGGGGAAATGTCACTTGGTGACCATTGCCCGGTCCTGTGCTCTTGGTGCTTTTTAAAAGGGGAATATTTACAGGGGAATTGAATGAAAGTTTATCACGTCACGCCACTTGCGGGTTGCGGCTATGTGGATAGAGCTGCCACTGCACAGTTCTCACTACTGGGGCTGGTGTTAGTGGATGCCTGGATGTTAGGCCCTCCGCAAGCAGGGACAGGCCCCAGAAGATAGGTGAGGTAGATGGGTGTTGAAAGAAAGTAGGCCACACAAGGGGTTGCAGTGTAACTGGTTCCTTTACTTACGGCAAGGTGGAAACTGGTCACCCGAGGAAAGCTGGTGTTGACCGCAGGTCCCCTTAGTCCCAGTGCTGGTTTAGTGACCTGGTGACTTCTTTCCCCTGCACCTCTCTTTGGTTGGTGGGTCTCCGTGCCTTGTAACGACTGGGGGTCTCCTCCTGGTAGTCTCTTAACGTTAGTCCATATGATGGTAGCGTGAACCCTGTGGAGTCTTTGGTCCTGTTCCCCGGTTCTCCCGTTGCTACTGTGTCCCGAACTTCAAGGTCAGTGAGGTCCTTGATGGTCCCCTCACTATGCAGATTTTTGCCTGGAGCGTTTGCCTGACCTAGAATTCTGTACCCCGTTGGTGCTGTGGTTCCGGGAGTACTCCACCGTACTCCACCGGCAACCAACCGCCTGGGCCCTCAGGTCACTGTTACACTCCTGTCAGTTTGTCTGCTCACTTCCTCTCCCTGTCACCGACTCCTGCAGACCGACTGTCCACTGTCTGCCCCTCCCACCTTGTCGTCTAGTGGACTGGATCGGCTCCACCTCTAAGTGGCCATCCATTGGTCCAACCCTAGCCTGGTACCAGTCTATGGGGAATTTGGGGAAAAACAGGGATTAACAGGAATGTTTTTGTTGTTACCGCCACTGGTCTTCTGGGTCCCTAGGGGTAGGCCCTGCATCCTGGTGGGGATGTGTGGCGCCCCTGAGTACATCAGGGTGCCACAGGGTACTGCATCCTTACCCAGGGTGCAGGGCCTACCCCCATGGTTCCAGGTTCCTAAGAAATCGGTGTCACTACCATCAGCACCACAAATCCCAATCAACACCTCACGTCATGACCTGTCAGACACACCAGTGGGTTGGTCTAGCTGGAAAAGGGTCACCCACCTAAGGGTCAGGCAGACTGGTGGGAGGGAAGAAGCAGGAGAGTAGTGAGAGCCCTCAAAGAGTGAGGAGCTGGAGTGTTAGCTCCCAGGGAGCTATACCGAGGTTGGGACGCAGACGGTGGTCCGGGACCAGAGAAGTCGGGGACCAGTAGCAGTGACATTGGAAAAGGGTACGACGGACATAGTCTAGGAGGACTGTCGGCATCAGCAAGCCCAAAAGAACTGACCGGTACCGAGCATGACGGGGTACAGGACCCTAGGTCAGGATCTGTGGCGCCCCAGGACCTGGTCGCCACAACAACATTGCCCCTCCAAAGGGTTAATGCTGAGCCTGGAGGTAAATGGGAGGTCTATTGGCCAGTAAGTTTAACATCCAACGCAGTTCTCCCTCAGGCCAGCAGGGGGAGCTCTGAACCTGGAGTTCCAGGGAGCATTCCTTAAGTCTGGCCTGAGGGAGGAGTTAGTGTTCAGTCTGTAGGAGAAAGCAGAGAGTGCAGACGCAGAGTGTGCTGTCCTGTGGAACTGGGGCCTAGAGCTGGAGCAGCTTGGCCCAGTGAAGCAGGCGGAGCAGAGAGGCACAGAAGAGACTCGGACATCGGAGTCTGTGGCCACCAGGGCCTAAAATACTCCCTGGTAGCCGAATCCGAAGGGCAGGAGAGCTGCAAGCACCTGGCCCATAAACAGCCCGAAGGTACAGCTGCATCATCAGGGCCCGGTGTGGACTCCAGCAGAGAAGCACCAGAGAGGGCCTGCGCAGCCTACCACAGAGGGAAAGGGACGTACCACCGGTCCCAGCAGCAAGAGGGCCATTGCTAAATTCAGAGAGCAGGGTCCTATCACAGTAAGGAAAAGAACAGGAGTAGGCCTCATACTCATCTGGCCAAAACGACATCTCAGTTACTTCCAGGCCGGCCGGAGCCCTCTACCACCTGTAACGGTCTCCCAGGACTAACCGTTTGTGAAGTAAAAGAGGAGAAGGTAAAGAGACTATTGTTTGTGCCTGTTTCTTTCATTGCCTGTCGGCCCTGCACCGTGTTATCCACACAACACCATAGACTCTCACGAGCACCAACAGTGTCCCCGGGGCACTGCTCCACCTGTGGGGAGCAGTACCACCATTGCTGCCATATCATCACCCCGGAGGCCTCATACAGCAGCGGCGGCTTAATAGCCGCAAACCACAGGTGGCGTCACGAAATAAAAACTTTAATTACTCACAAGTCACCAGCCATATTAATTGACACCCACCAGGGCCACGGAGTCGGGCCCCGCCACCACTGACGACCCCCGGACTAGTCCGGCCCGGCACCGGGTGTCCCATAGTCCTGGGGTGGGCGAGTCAGATCCGATTTAACGTCCTGGCAATTAACCTGCAGAGGAAGGAGACCTTCAGGGACCTTCTCACAGAGCTGAAAGATTGGGGGCATCAGCACAACGCGGGGGACAGGGTTTTCCAGCCAAAAAGCAGCCCACTGAAGTCCCAAGTGCCAGCCCTCAAGAGCACAGCTACACTACACATAGTGAGCGAGGCCCTAACAGCTTCAAGCCACAGGGCCACAAACAGACAACTAAATTGTGCACGGAGGTAGGCTCCGGACTACCAAGTGACACCAGTGGGAGCGGATACCTGGATGGACTCCCCGCAGTGACTGTGGTGCACAGAGACATTGATTTACCTGCAGTGTGTGTGTCTACTTTATAAACCTCATGTCTACTTTATAAACCTCATCCAGCATCATGACTACCGCAGTGAGTACCCTGATCCCTGCACCCTGCGCTCCCAAGTAACCACCAACACCCTGAGCCCGGGGCCTTCCCTACCTGTGGAGGGACTAACATCAGGCTGCTTAACTCCCTCTGCCCCGGTACTCCTTACAGCAGTGGTGGTACTCCCATTACCGCACCCCACAGGTGGTATCACGAACTTCTCCCCTGTAAATGCCTCCCTTTTATGCATCAAAGTGTCCACCAAGCCGGGTCCGGATGACCCCCTCGAGCCATGATCCCGGATCCGAGCAGCCCGACTAACACCGGGGCGGTACACATGCAGTACCTTGTAGCTCCTTGATGGCTTTAGGGGCGCTACACACACATATTTAATAGGGATCCGTTTAGGATACAAAAAATTTGCCTCTTTTTTGGTGAGCAGAGCCAAGGGAGGTGGATCACCAAAAAGAGCTGGACTGCCCATCACTATTCAATATGGTTTGCAGAAAGAAACTTATGCAACAAACCTGCCATGTTTGAACATAAAGGGAACCTGTCATCAGTTTTCCCATCATTAAACTGATGACAGCACATTTTGTCCTCCCTAATTAGGATCTGATCTATGCTCCCCATAATAGAGGCATCTGTACCTCACTGCTCTCATGTATGATACTCAGTGCCGGTCTGATGGGCATGTTTGGACCAACCCTGGCACCTGCAGTGAGCTCTCTTACTCGAATCCTTTCTGCCGTTGACTGATAAGGCCGGGTTAATGAGCTCATGGCAGGTGCTGATATTGGTCCATACACGTCCATCCTGTCACATGGCCCCAAGTGCCTTACGTGAGAGCAATGAGTGAAAATCATTTTTATTGGTATGATTAAAAATGCACAGAATGGATCATTGGGATCCTTATTAGGAAGGATGAAAAACACAGGTAGCAAATGTATGTGAAGAACTGATGTGTGAATGAACCCATACTGTGTATCCCTGAAAATAAGACACTGTCTTATATTATTTTTGCCTGGAAAATACACTATGATTTATTTTTTGGGGTAGGGCTTATTTCCGAGCAAACAAGGGTTGGGGAAGTTTACCCCCAAAAAAAGGCAGACCCCCCCTCCCAGGAAAATCATACTTACCAGACCCTGAACATCTGCATCGCTCCCAGGTCCTCCTGCGATCCTTGGGGGGTATTCCCAGCAGGTGTGCTCCACAGCTGTCCTTCTCTGCTCCAGCCAGCAAGCACACACACATATCAGACCGCAAGACCGCAAGCACACACATATCAGATCATGCAACACACACACAACATCTGGTAATACTGTATTGCTTCTGGCCGGTAGGGGAAACCTGAAACGCGGTGCAATGGAGCGCGAGGATCTGCGGTGGAACACATCAATGCGTTCCACTGCAGGTCTGCCATGTGCTCCACCGCAGGTCCTCACATTCCTCTGCTTCCCAGGTCCCCAGAGCAGTACAGCATCACTGGATGTGTATGTGTGTGTTTGTATGTGTGTGTATGTGCGTTCCAACACAGGCCCTTGATGCATTCCATCGCAGCTCCTCCCGTTCTGCGTCTGGTGAGTATGATTGTGGGATCTCCTGTCTTCTTCCTTCTCTCTTTTGGGGGTGTCTGCTTTCTATAATGAAGTATCCTGCAGTATCTTTTACTTTTTTAGCTGCATGGACACTTTATTTTTGAACCGCAACTAGAGGGTTTTTTTGGGGTCGGGCTTATATTTAAGCCTTACTCCAAAAAGGCCAAAAAAAATCCTGCTTAGAGCTTATTTTTGGGGTAGGACTTATGACTCGCCCACCTCAGGGCTATGGGACACCCGGTGCCGGGCCGGACTAGTACGGGGGTCGTCAGTGGTGGCGGGGCCCGACTCCGTGGCCCTGGTGGGTGTCAATTAAATATGGCTTCAGTGGGGTTGATTAAAGTTTGTATTTTCGTGACGCCACCTGTGGTATGCGGCTATTAAGCCGCCGCTGCTGTATGAGGCCTCCGGGGTGATGGAATGGCAGCAATGGTGGTACTGCTCCCCACAGGTGGAGCGGTGCCCCGGGGACACTGTTGGTGCTCGTGAGAGTCTATGCAGATAAATAACTGAGACAACACCAGAGGGTGCAATTCCAAGATCTTTACTCACATTTCCTGGGCTGCAGCACACTGGTGCCTTTGGGCGGCTGGAACCCACTGTCAGGGACCTCCGCCGATCCTGGGTAGATCCTGGAATGAAAGCCGGTACCCTTCTCTAAAGTGTCTCTGTCTTCAGCTGTCTCCTTAAGCCTTGCCCTTGTAGGATGAACCTGGCTCGGCCTCCACTACAGCCTCCGGGCTGGGAGCTCGCCTGTCGGTTATTTTCCCCCTTTCTAGAGGTTCTGCTGTGGGCTGTGGCCCGGGGAGTTTGCAACTTTCCCTGGGCCTCGGTTTTTACTGTTGGAGATGATTTTTCACTCCTCCGGTTTCTAGGGACCGTCCCCTGTTGCAGCTTGATCCCTCCACCGATGTTCCTGTGGAACAGGCCACCAGCTCAAAAGCTCTCTGTGGCCCTGGAATCCCTTCTCTTCCTCTGCTTGGTGTCACCTGGACCCTCTGAGTCCCAGGTTCTTCACCAGGAAGCGTCACTGTCTTCTCTTAGCTCCTGTCTGACTAGAGCTTTCTTTCTGCTTCTCCTTCTCGTCTGCCTCCCGCAGACCTCCTCCTCCTTCCTCCCTCTCCAACTT
Source organism: Anomaloglossus baeobatrachus (assembly GCF_048569485.1). Lineage (NCBI taxonomy): Eukaryota > Metazoa > Chordata > Amphibia > Anura > Aromobatidae > Anomaloglossus > Anomaloglossus baeobatrachus. Next base: position 44,318,598 of record NC_134364.1, on the reverse strand, counting down.
CAACTTCTCACTCTCCATACTTGACCTTCCTTTCTCTGTCTGCTCTCTGGTGGCTCCTCCCACCTCCCCAGTTGCTAAGCTGTACCCTATAGGAGCAGGGATGGGTCTTACGGCCCCTCCCAGCATGCAGCATGGGAGGGTTTCTGCCACTGTCCCTGGTCCCAGTGTGTACCTAACGATGGGTGTAGTGTAGATTTGCCTGGGGACCGGCGTTCACTCCTTTCCTTACCCAGAATGGTACATCACACCGCTGGATGGGGTGCAATGTTCCTGTGGCGACGGAAGCCTCAGGGGCGCCACACTTATTTTGGGGGGAACACGGTAGTAGCTGTAGTGATGGGAAATTAAGGAAATCTTCCTTAAAGATCTCGTACCAGATAAATAGTGCCAGGGAATAAACCTTATAATTAGTGATGGGCGAATAGTAACTATTCGTGTTTGGATAATGTTTACCGATTACCAAGTGCTATTCCAGTATTCGTCACAACAAGAAAATGCTCGGGTTCCTCATTGACTTGCATTAGGTTCGTTATTCATGACGGATACTGGAATAATACTTTGGGATTCGTTACAAATAATCCGAACACGAATAGTTACTAGTCGCCCATAACTATTTAGAATCTATCCTAAGATATTTATTTATGCTTTTAATTTGTTGGATCATTTTCTGATGTCTTTTTTCAGCAGTATTTAAAGACCGGTTGATGAACATTGATAGGTGATTTGACAATTTGCATCAAATGAATTTTGCTGTTATTTGCAATTATTGCAACTTACGTTCAACGAGTTCCTTGGTTGTTCTCTTATTCTCAGATTCTTGCTCGTTCTGAAAGACTAAGGATGGTAACGGTAACGGATGGTAACGGTATTAGAATAGAAGGAAATAAAGATGTGCGCAGGCGTCAGATAAATGTACGTACCTAGTTCCAACAGGAGCTTGTCAAAATCGCCAAAGTCTATCTCACTCATTTTTGAAAACTCAATGGACAAAACGAACCATTAAATAACATCAAGAAACCTGCCTAAAATATGAAAGGGTCAAAAGGTGAAAACAGTTTCAATTAAGATATTACATACATCTTCATCTAAAATGTGTCGGATGTTTTGCATTGCTGTTTACAAGCTTTAACGGTAAATGCAATAATGAAGCATCTTTGGAAACCTCCGGTGATTAATGTCCACTGTACGGGTTAGAATCAACATTTACCTTGTTCAGAGCAACTCGGGCATTAAATAACATCATCTGCTGATTCATAAAAGAATTGTCCATGCTGTGGACAAGTCCCTTAGCAATGTGCTTAAAGGAAAAAAAAAATCTTGCAGCTTACCCAATGACCCAAAATAATTGGTCTAAAATCTCGGAATTTAGAGAAGAATTTCCAAACCAGTACGTCAGAAAACATGGGGGTTGTGCAAAAGACCATGGGGGAATCTAGTATCGAATTTACAGCACAGAATACTGACATAAGAATAGGTGCAAATTTTGGTGCTCACCGGTTTTGTGCATAAATGAGCAACTTTTTACATTTTTTGTGCTGCTCTTGCAACTTTCCAAGAAAAAGGGTCATGGGGGAGCATCCCACTGACTGACGGATTCAATGCCCTGTATGGCAGTAACTGGTGTAAATAATACTGCAAATGTATAACTGCTCACTTATAGATTGGCCTTTCTTGGGCAGCCGACAGGCAAAAATTCAACAGATTGCCATATTATTCTCCATTGTACTATGGAATAAACCTAGCATATGAAATGGTGGTCCTAAGGGGCATTTTTACACCTGTTGACCGCTGAGAGGAGGAAGTGTCAGGGGTGAGGTCTCTTACTTTTCATTAGAAGGGTTTGTTCCATCTTGTTAAATGACTAAAATGGCAAATTACTTGTAAAAAGAGCACGTTTACCTCCTATTCAAAATTCTCTATGTTCTTAAAGGGGGCATTACACGCAACAACATTGCTAACGTGATATCGTTGGGGTCACGGAATTCGTTAGCGACGTCGTTGTATGTGAAACGTACGAACGACCACTAACGATCAAAAATACTCACCTAATCGTTGACACGTCGTTCTAATCCCAAATATCGTTGCTGGTGCAGGACGCAGGTTGTTCGTCGTTCCTGAGGCAGCACACATCGCTACGTGTGACACCCCAGGAACGAGGAACAACAACGTACCTGCGTCCTCCGGCGGCGAGGTGGGCGTGTCTTTCTTTCAGCTGCTCTCCGCCCCTCCGCTTCTATTGGACGGCTGCCATGTGACGCCGCTGTGACGCCGCACGAACCGCCCTCTTAGAAAGGAGGCAGTTCGCCGGCCACAGCGATGTCACTAGGCAAGTAAGTATGTGTGACGGGGACTAACAATATTGTGCGCCACGGGCAGCGATTTGACCGTGACGCACAACCAACGGGAGCGGATGCGATCAGCAGCGACATCGCTAGTGATGTCGCTGTGTGTAAAGTGGCCTTAAGAACGGAGGGATTTTGAGTTTATAGTTTACTGCTCGTTGCCTAGGTTACTGACCACCTCTGCAGTATGTCAGCGATGGTCGGTTTTATAGGTTAGGAGCACAGCGCTTGAATGCTGATTGCTTTAGAGATTACAAGTGCCCCTGCACTCCTCTGATCCTGCAAAGGTAAAGTGGCCTGAGCTCACAGTATGCGAAAGCAGTCATGCCGCTGGTCCGACCTGTTGATTTTCAGACGGCCGGTGCATTCTGAACATAGAAGACAAGTTATACCCCTTAAACCTTGGTGCTCCTCACTTTTCATAATATTGTGTATAATTAGTGTTAGAATTGTGTGTGTGTGTGTGTGTGTGTGTGTGTGTGTGTGTGTGTGTGTGTGTGTGTATATATATATATACAGTTAGGTCCAGAAATATTTGGATAGTGACACAATTTTCGCGAGTTGGGCTCTGCATGCCACCACATTGGATTTGAAATGAAACCTCTACAAGAGAATTCAAGTGCAGATTGTAACGTTTAATTTGAAGGTTTGAACAAAAATATCTGATAGAAATTGTAGGAATTGTACACATTTCTTTACAAACACTCCACATTTTAGGAGGTCAAAAGTAATTGGACAAATAAACCAAACCCAAACAAAATATTTTTATTTTCAATATTTTGTTGCGAATCCTTTGGAGGCAATCACTGCCTTAAGTCTGGAACCCATGGACATCACCAAACGCTGGGTTTCCTCCTTCTTAATGCTTTGCCAGGCCTTTACAGCCGCAGCCTTCAGGTCTTGCTTGTTTGTGGGTCTTTCCGTCTTAAGTCTGGATTTGAGCAAGTGAAATGCATGCTCAATTGGGTTAAGATCTGGTGATTGACTTAACCATTGCAGAATGTTCCACTTTTTTGCACTCATGAACTCCTGGGTAGCTTTGGCTGTATGCTGTCAGGGCCGGGAGGACTGGTGGGCCCAGGAGGTGGATCCACTGGACCTTGCACCCCACCAGAGGGCAGGGCACACGGAAGCCGGAGCACTGACGTGGCAGGGACAAGTATAAGCAGGTTACCAGAGTCACAGAGTTCTTTAGGACAATAATGTAAACAGGCACAGGTACCAGAGTTCAAGGACAAGAAGTCAGTAGGACACGGTACCAGGGGACCTGAACACCTAGCTCATAAGACTAGCTACAAGACACGTTGATCAGGCCCCGCCCACATGGAAAGGCCAGTCTTATATACCCAGCACAGCCTCATATCATTTCCTGCTGCAGGTGTGCTGGGCCTATAAGACCAGGAGAGTGGGTGCGGCCTGGTCCTATACAGAACCATGTGGCTAAGACTCAGAGTCAGACTCATAAGACCAGGAGCAGGACACAGGAGAGCACGAGCGGGAGCGGCAGCCATGACTGGTGAACACATGGACTGGATCAGTGGGTAAGGAGCGGTGCTGGGACACGGGGAGCGTGACAGTACCCCCCCCTCTATGCCCCCCCCTCCGTGCACAGAACCCCAGGGGCACCCCGGATCGAGTCACCGGACCAGGATCCAACACAAAGGCGGGGAAGGACCGCTGATCCCGTACCGCCTTCCTGGCCGCACGACGCCTAGCCGATCTACCAGCAGTGGCAACGGGGACAACGGGAAGCGGGGGGAGACAGTCAGAAGCAGGACTGGAGTCCTGGACGACCGGATCGGGCGCCTCGGACCGGATACAGGACAATGTCTCTTCCTCGGTAGCCGGTGGCATCACAGTCTCAGTTGTCAGGGACGGTGGAACGTCGCTGGAGTGCGTCGCCTCCTCTGGTTCCGGTGGCACCACAGTCTCAATTGTCAGGGATGTTGGAACGTCGCTGGAGTGCGTCGCCTCCTCTGGTTCCGGTGGCACCACAGGTACAAGTGACAGGAGTTGTGGTACGGCACTGGACTGCGTCGTCACCTCTTCCTCTTCCTGCGGCATAACAGGTTCAGGTGACAGGGGCCGAGGAACGGGCTGTAGGCAGTGGTCATGACACAAGGGCCCCCAGCGAGTAATAGCGCCAGAGCGCCAACTAATGGCAGGGTCATGGAGTTGAAGCCAGGGCAGACCCAGCAGGAGCTCAGGAGCCATTCTTGGGATGACATAGAAGGCAATGGTCTCAGTATGCAAAGTGCCAACCTGGAGTCTCACGGGTTCAGTGGTATACCGGACAGGTTCGTATAGTGGTTTACCATCCACGGAGGCGAACCAGAGGGGCTTGGCAAGCGGGATCACAGGTACCTGGTATCGGTTCACTGCAGACTGGTGTATGAAATTACCCGCTGCCCCAGAATCAATGTGGGCCTCTGCTGTGAACCTGATCTTCTCCGTCGTCACTTGGACAGTCTGCGTAACTGGAACGGAGGGGATTCCGGTGCCAAGGGTGGCGGTTCCCACCTCCCCTTGGACCTGGGGTCTACCAGGTTTCTCCGGGCAAGAACGTAGCATATGTGACCCGTCTCCGCAATAGAAGCACAGGCCCCGGGCGAGCCGTTCTGCACGGCGTTGCTTGGCCTGGGTCAGACGGTCCACCTGCATGGGTTCTGGCGATAAGTCACGGAAAGGCAGGGACGAGGGAACGGTAGGTCTCTGCGGGGGCAAGGCATGGCAAGGTGGTCGCTTCTCCCGGACTCTCTCTTTGGTACGCTCCTGAAAGCGAAGATCAATCCGGGTGGCCAGGGAAATCAAAGCGTCCAGGGTGTGAGGGACATCACGGCCGGCTAGTTCATCTTTAATACGACCCGAGAGACCCTCCCAAAAGGCCGCTGTTAAGGCCTCATTGTTCCAGCCCAGCTCCGAAGCGAGCGTGCGGAACTGGATGGCGTATTGGCCGACTGTTTGGGTCCCTTGGCGTAGCCGGAGGAGCGTAGAGGTCACTGCGGTAGTTCGTCCGGGTTCGTCGAAGGTGCCTTTGAAGGCTCGCAGGAACTCCTGGATGTCGGTGATCATTGGATCCTCGTTTTCCCACAGGGGGTTAATCCAGGCCAGGGCTTCGCCTTCCAGGTGTGACATCAGGAACGCCACCATGGCCTGGTCTGAGGCAAACAAGTGCGGGAGCAACTGGAAGTGCAGAGAGCACTGGTTCAGGAAACCACGGCAGGACTTGGGATCCCCTGCATAGCGAGGCGGAGCAGCGAGGCGAAGTTGCGAGGCCGTGGAAGAAACTGGTTCGGACCTGGAGACTGGTTGCTGCGTGGACGAGACGGCAGTCTGCAGCGTATACAACCGGTGGTCCACGGACGTCATGAATTTCAGCATCCGGTTCAGGGTTTCACGCTGTTGTGCCAGCTCCTGGCGCAGCTCAGCCAGCTCCGATGTTTGTGCTCCAGCGGGATCCATGGCCTGATCAATCTGTCAGGGCCGGGAGTACTGGTGGGCCCAGGAGGTGGATCCACTGGACCTTGCACCCCACCGGAGGGCAGGGCACACGGCAGCCGGAGCACTGACGTGGCAGGGACAAGAATAATCAGGTCACCAGAGTCACAGAGTTCTTTAGGACAGTAATGTAAACAGGCACAGGTACCAGAGTTCAAGGACAAGAAGTCAGTAGGACACGGTACCAGGGGACCTGAACACCTAGCTCATAAGACTAGCTACAAGACACGTTGATCAGGCCCCGCCCACATGGAAAGGCCAGTCTTATATACCCAGCACAGCCTCATATCATTTCCTGCTGCAGGTGTGCTGGGCCTATAAGACCAGGAGAGTGGGTGCGGCCTGGTCCTATACAGAACCATGTGGCTATGACTCAGAGTCAGACTCATAAGACCAGGAGCAGGACACAGGAGAGCACGAGCGGGAGCGGCAGCCATGACTGGTGAACACATGGACTGGATCAGTGGGTAAGGAGCGGTGCTGGGACACGGGGAGCGTGACATATGCTTGGGATCATTGTCCATCTGTACTATGAAGCGCCGTCCGATCAACTTTGCGGCATTTGGCTGAATCTGGGCTGAAAGTATATCCCGGTACACTTCAGAATTCATCCGGCTACTCTTGTCTGCTGTTATGTCATCAATAAACACAAGTGACCCAGTGCCATTGAAAGCCATGCATGCCCATGCCATCACGTTGCCTCCACCATGTTTTACAGAGGATGTGGTGTGCCTTGGATCATGTGCCGTTCCCTTTCTTCTCCAAAGTTTTTTCTTCCCTTCATTCTGGTACAGGTTGATCTTTGTCTCATCTGTCCATAGAATACTTTTCCAGAACTGAGCTGGCTTCATGAGGTGTTTTTCAGCAAATTTAACTCTGGCCTGTCTATTTTTGGAATTGATGAATGGTTTGCATCTAGATGTGAACCCTTTGTATTTACTTTCATGGAGTCTTCTCTTTACTGTTGACTTAGAGACAGATACACCTACTTCACTGAGAGTGTTCTGGACTTCAGTTGATGTTGTGAACGGGTTCTTCTTCACCAAAGAAAGTATGCGGCGATCATCCACCACTGTTGTCATCCGTGGACGCCCAGGCCTTTTTGAGTTCCCAAGCTCACCAGTCAATTCCTATTTCCTCAGAATGTACCCGACTGTTCATTTTGGTACTCCAAGCATGTCTGCTATCTCTCTGATGGATTTTTTCTTTTTTTTCAGCCTCAGGATGTTCTGCTTCACCTCAATTGAGAGTTCCTTAGACCGCATGTTGTCTGGTCACAGCAACAGCTTCCAAATGCAAAACCACACACCTGTAATCAACCCCAGACCTTTTAACTACTTCATTGATTACAGGTTAACGAGGGAGACGCCTTCAGAGTTAATTGCAGCCCTTAGAGTCCCTTGTCCAATTACTTTTGGTCCCTTGAAAAAGTGGAGACTATGCATTACAGAGCTATGATTCCTAAACCCTTTCTCCGTTTTGGATGTGAAAACTCTCATATTGCAGCTGGGAGTGTGCACTTTCAGCCCATATTATATATATAATTCTATTTCTGAACATGTTTTTGTAAACAGCTAAAATAACAAAACTTGTGTCACTGTCCAAATATTTCTGGCCCTGACTGTATATATATATATACACACACTGAGTGCATTCAATATGTCTTTCACTGTAATAAAGACAGTAGAACTACAATTCCCAGTATGCCTTGACTGGGATAAACAGAACTTGCTGTTACTTGTAGTTATACAATGCTGTGCTGACCATAGGGCACCCTAAATTATGGAAACTCAGTCCCTATTTTAGAGGCCCTATAGTGATGGGCCCCCGACTGTACATCCAATATATTCACCCCTGGCTTGAACACTTGAGCACCATGTTGGCCAATAAAACTACCAGCTGGTTGGTACTGTGGTCAATGCAACTGTCCAATGCCCATTGCCTTTGGCCCATTAATTAGAGTGGGCCTGTGCATGATAATGTATATGCCCATAACCAAGGTGGCTCTATATGTTGTTACATCATTACAGGACTACTTGGCGTGCTGCAGGTAGTCCAGCATATTCATGAGCTCGGTATAACTGTTAGATCTGCAGCAGAGAAAACATTGATTTTATCAAAGTGACAGCAAACAGCTCAGTAAGTGACACATCGCTGGGAACAGGGTCTCTGTCTCTACATTACGCTGCTCTCAGATGGGGGAGCAAAAACCCGGTGACAGATTCCCTTTAACCCCTTAACAACATATGACATACATTTTCTTCACAAGTCGCTTTCAGGATGTAAGGAGTGGGCATAAGAGCTGAGCCTTCCCCTTACTGGGCAGGCACTGGTTTTGTTACACAGTCAGCACCACCTTGTAACAGCAGCGACCTAGCTCCTATCGAGAGCTCCTATCTGAGATCAGCATAATGTAGGGGCAGAGATCTTGATTCCAGTGATGTGTCACTTACTGAGCGGTTTGCTGTCATTTTGATAAAATCAATGTTTTCTCTGCTGCAGATGTAGCAGTAAGGCTGTGTTCACACACTGCGTTTTTTACCTGCGTTTTTGGTCCGTTTTTGGTCCGTTTTTGCTGCAGAAATTTCTTGAGAAATTCTTGTAACCTTTCTGCAGACATTCCCCAGCAAAACCTATGGCAAAAAAAATTAGCTGTGCACACACTGCGTTTTTTTCTTAAGAAAATTCTTTCAGTAGATTTTCTTAAGAAAAAGAATGAGCATGTCACTTCTTTTCTGCAGCTAACTGCGTTTTTTGCCATAGATAATTGGCACAATAACGCAGGGAGCAACCAGCGGTAAAAACGCACCAAAAACGGACCTAAAACGGACCTAAAACGGACCTAAAACGCACCGAAAACGCGGCAAAAACGCAGGTGCGTTTTTGGTGCGTTTTTTAACACAGGTGCACTCTTAAGAAATTTCTTAAGAAATTTCTTAAGAAAAATCATTTTTCTAGTGTGAACATAGCCTTATACAGAACTCATGGCTATGCCGGACTACCTGCAACATGCCAAGTAGTCCTGTAATGATAATCTACTGCTGATTAAACATTGATTGCATCAAAACTACACTAAGCAGTCCAGTAAGTGACATATTGCTGGAATCAGGATCTCTGCTCCTATAGTATGCTACTCTCAGATTAGGTGGCAAAAATCTGGAGACAGATTCCCTTTAAATGCTGCTGCAAATTACTCCATTGCTGCTGCAAATCTAAACGGCTTTTTTGTCGGTTCGTGCTCCCATCAACTCTCATTGACTCCCCACAGATAGCCAATGGGTTGGAATGGCAGCTGGGGGCCTGTTGAAGATAACTAATTTCTTACAAGAGAAATAGGGAGTGATGCTATAATACATTTATATTAATTGTGTAAATAACAGGAGCTAATGCCAGCCATCTTGTATCTATAGGGGAAGATGTATAAAGCTTTCATACATGCGTGCAGTTTGACGTAAGCTTCAAGCCCTAATTATATTTAGGGCAGAGACTATGTAAATATGATTATCTTCTGGAGTGCCGTATTCTGCAAAGTTATTCTGACAGAAAATGAAGATATTGATACACAGTATATGCCATTGAGGATTGGGGCTCATGAAGGAAATCTGTGGTGATGGTGATGTCAGCCAATCAGCAATGTGCTTTAATTTCAGCCTGAGGTAGCCAGCTATCTGATTGGTTGTCGCAGGCAATACCACTGTTGCTATGTCCACTGGATCTTAGTCATGAGTCCTGAGGTATCTATCTGCAGAGCTGCTTCCTGTAACAAAATGGCTGCCAGATACCTGTCTCAAAATGGTTGCCAGCTCCATGTATTCAAGAGGGCTCTGCTAGGACTGGCCGTTCTCTTGTGCAAATCAAAGCACAGATTAGTACACTGTGTCCATATTCAAGACTCCATCTTCTCCTCCTACTGCAGTTTTCTACAAGGACAAGATACTAATGACTTTCCACTTAGTTCTTTAGTGAAGGACAGCCAGAGTAGCAGAGTGGGATCATCTTTAGGACTTACCTCAGCCTATTTACCCTCAGAGAGTTAAACAGAATGGTCCTTCTGGGAAGTTAGCTTCCATTCCATGGGTCTGCTTCCATTGCAGCCAGTGGCCACCATGTTGTGCATTCAGCCAATGGCAACTTGTGAGGTAAATAAATGAAACTATTTTATTTTACTAAACAATTATATATTGAAAATAATATAATACTTGTGGAAATAGCTAGTTGGCGTATGGTGTATATGATGTCCCCCATAATAGTCACAGTATGCCCCAATACATAGAATATACCATAATGCCTATTACCTCATAATGCAATATTCAGTCACTGGAAAATAATATGGAGGTCTGTTAGACTTGTGGTCACTGAATTTCTGTGGCCTATTTTGCCTTACTGATAAATAGCGGCATGGTGCTTGTTGCTAGGGGAAATGCATAGCAACAAGCAGTGGCGTGAATAGAGCTCGATGGGCCCTTGTGCAAAATTTGGACTTGCCCCCCCTTATGTTGGTCAGATGTTTGTATACATTTAGCATTTTAAATCCTATAAAGAAATACGAGTTGCCTCCCATTATGTAGGAATGTCCCCCATCCTGTTCTAATGTCCCTCATCCTGGGTGAATTCCTGGTAAATATGTCTCTCATCCTGGTATAAATGCCCCCCCTATCCTGGTGTGTCCCCCATCTTGGCATATATGTCCCCTCATCCTCGTATATATGTCCCCTCATCCTGGTATATATGTTCCCCATCCTGGTATATATGTCCTCCATCCTAGAATATGTACCCTATTCTAGCTCACATCTTGGTTTATATATATAACCCCATCCTGGTAAAATTGTCCCTCATCTTGGTATATATGTCCCCATCCTGTTATAAATAACCCATCCTGGTGTATATATGTCCCCATCTTGGTATATATGTCCCTATCCTGGTATATATGTCCCCCATCCTGATTATATGTCCCCCATCCTCGTATATATGTCCTCATTCTGGTATATATGTCCCTATGCTGGTATATATCACCATCCTGGTATACATGTCCCCTATCCTGGTATATATGTCACCATTTTGATATATATGTCCCCATCCTGGTATATATGTCCCCATCCTGGTATATATGTCTCTATCCTGGTATATATGTCACCAAATTCAGTTTATTGTTTGTTTCTTTTTTTATTTTGTAAAAGAAACTTTTTCCAAGACTCATGATAAGAAAAAATATATAAGGCACCACAGTCACACTCGCCTCATGGCTTCTGTTTATAATGCCACATCTTTCATTATTAAAGTAATCTCCAAGACCCTATCCCAATATATTGTAGATGTAATAATAAGAATATTAGCTATCTGCGGGTCTGTAATTTACAGTCACAGGCGCTATACTATTATATTGCACTATGGTTTTTTGAGGTAATATTTTTCTGACATTTACAAAAAAGTTGTAATTTTTATTTCATAAATCAATAGTCCACATGAAAATAAGCAACTTTGTAATATATCTTATCAGAGAAATCTGCTTCTTTCTTTGCCAGAATTGATCAGTCATTATCAAAGATCTCATTTTTGAGCTAAAACCTGTATTCAATGAAGACTTTCCCATTACTGAGACAGGAGATGGCAGTTGGTGCTTATAAGATTCTATGACGGCAAGCTTAGCATAAATCAACAGTACAAGTCAATATAAGAAACTTATAATATATCTTATCAGAGAAATCTGCCTTATTTTCTCCACTTATTAGAACTTCTCCTTCCAATAATGATTTCACTATTAGGTCAAAGGAAGACGGACTGCCGACTCATTCAGTCAGGTTGCAGGGCTTATTAAACTTTATAGAGAGCACTCAACATTGTGAGGGACCAGGCTGACACTGGCAGATCATGCTCCAGCTTCTGGTAAATTGTTTTCACTCCAGTGCTGGATTCGCAGCTACACTGCTCGGTACGGCTACAAAAATGAACAGGATCCTTCATGTCTCTGTGTTTGGGAGATATTATAGCAGCTACTTTCCAACCACCAGCTCAGAGATAACTGAAATTTAGAGATAGACTCATCAGAGGGGGAAACTGGTAACAAATACAGTATATAAGTGATATAATGGGCAAAAATACTGTAGTGTTATTCCTCTTGTACACACACATGCTACAGAGTGGGCTGTCAATTAAAGTGCTCAGTAGTGGGGTCCATATCATTTAGGTTAAAGGGAATCTGTTACTTTGAGAAACACTATTTCACCTGCAGATATAGGGTTCATGTGCAGGTAAGTAACATTTGAACCCTGTGTAGCCAAAAAGCAAACATAATCTGTTAGGCCTTGTGCGCACTAGGCGTTTTTGCTGCGTTTTTAGCGGCGTTTTTTACAGCGTTTTTGTGCTGAAAACGCAGTGACATTGCTTCCCCAGCAATGTCTATGGGTTTTCATAAGTGCTGTCCGCACACAGCGTTTTTTTGTAGCTGCGTTTTTGTGGTGACCACAAAAACGCAGCATGTCAATTATTTCTGCTGAGCCTGCTTTACACGTTGCAATTTCGCATACAATATCGTATGCGATTTGCAACGCCCCCATCGTATGTGCAGCACGTTCAATTTGTTGAACGTGCCGCACAAACGATTAACCCCCGTTACACGTACTTACCTTCCATACGACCTCGATGGGGGCGGCGAACGTCCACTTCCTGGAGTGGGAGGGATGGTCGGCGTCACAGCGACGTCACGCGGCAGCCGGTCAATAGAAGCGGAGGGGCGGAGCTGAGCGGGAAGTAAACATCCCGCCCACCTCCTTCCTTCCGCATTGTGGGCCGGGAGCCGCAGGATGCAGGTAAGATCTGTTCATCGTTCCCGGGGTGTCACACACTGCGATGTGCGCTACCCCGGGAACGTTGAACAATCTGACGTTCAATTCTAGAGAAATGAACGATGTGCATGCGATGAACGTTTTAACATTCAATCGCAATCGCACGTACCTGTTACACACTGCAACGTAACTTATAATGCCGGATGTGCGTCACTTACGGGGGCAGGGTTCGGGCATGGGAGTGGGATTTTAATCCCTTACATACCGGGCTCAGCAGTCAGGGTGCATTCAGTGCAGCCTCACTGACCTGCCCTGCACACTGGTGGGTGTGGACCCACTGTGTCTCAACACCGGGTCACCCTGGAGGGGCGTAACTAAGCGACTACCTCGTCTTCACTAGAGCCTCTGATGTTGAGGATAGGCTTGTGCTGGAAGGTAGTTGCCAGGTGCTACTCCAGGGAATATCCCAGCACTTTGGCAGCTGACCCCAGGGGTCGAGGATGTAGGGACGAGCTCAGGTGCCAACAGAACGGCTGGTTCAGACTGGTGCAGATGGTTTGGTAGATACAGCAGGTGTAACAGGTAAAGCAGGTGTGGCAGGTAGGGTAGATGTGGCAGGTACAGAAGGTGTAGCAGGTATGGCAGGTCAGTTACGGCAGGTGTAATGGGTAAAGCAGATACAGCAGATGTAGCAGGTACGGCAGGTGTAACAGTTATAGCAGGTACGTCAGGTTTAACAGGTACAGCAGGTGTAACAACTATGGCAGGTACAGCAGGTATGACAGGCACCGCAGGTACGGCAGGTGTAGCAGGTACGGCAGGTGTAGCTGGTACGGCAGGTGTAGCTGGTAAGGCAGGTACAGCAGGTAAGGCAGGTATAGCAGGTATGGAAGGTGTAGCAGGCACGGCAGGTATAGCAGGTCAGGTACGGCAGGTATAACGGATACAGCAGGTACAGCAGGTATAGCAGATATGGCAGGTGTAGCAGGTAATGCAGTTATAGCAGGTAAGCCATAAGCACGTTCCCAGAAGAACCCTGCGGCATGCGCCGGCCCCAAGAGGTGGCAGGAGAGATGGAGGGAGATGCCACCGCTGAGCACCCAGGAAAATGCGTGTGTCTGACTCGCCCACCCCAGGGCTATGGGACACCCGGTGCCGGGCCGGACTAGTCCGGGGGACGTCAGTGGTGGCGGGACCCGACTCCGTGGCCCTGGTGGGTGTCAGTTTAATATGGCTGGTGACTTGGGAGCAATTAAAGTATTTGTTTCGTGACGCCACCTGTGGTCTGCGGCTATTAAGCCGCCGCTGCTGTGTGAGGCCTCCGGGGTGATGATACGGCAGCAATGGTGGTACTGCTCCCCACAGGTGGAGCGGAGCCCCGGGGACACTGTTAGTGCTCGTGAAAGTCTATGGTGTTGTGTGGCTAACATGGTGCAGGGCCGACAGGCAATGAAAGAACCAGGCACAGACAACAGTCTCTTTACCTTCTCCTCTTTTACTTTAGGAACAGTCCAATCCTGGGAGACCGTCACAGGTGGTGAAGGGGATCCGGTCGGCCTGGAAGTACTTGGGGTGATTTTTCTGGCCAGCTGAGTATGAGGCCTACTCCTGTTCCTTTCTTTACTACGATAGGACCCTGCTTCTCTGGATCCAGCAATGGCCCTCTTTGCTGCTGAGACCGGTGGTACGTCCCTTTCCCTCTGTGGTAGGCTGTGCAGGCCCTCTCTGGTGCTTCTCTGCTGGAGTCCACACAGGACCCTGATGCTGCAGCTGTACCTTCGGGCTGTTTATGGGCCAGGTGCTTGCAGCTCTCCTGCCCTTCGGATTCGGCTACCAGGGAGTATTTTAAGCCCTGGTGGCCACAGACTCCGATATCCGAGTCTCTTCTCTGCCTCTCTGCTACTCCTGCTTCCCTGGGCCAAGCTGTTACAGCTCCAGGCCCCAGATCTACAGGACAGCACACTCTGCGTCTGCTTCCTTTCACTTCTCTCTACAGACTGAACACTACTTCCTCCCTCAGGTCAGACTTAAGGAATGCTCCCTGGAATTCCAGGTTCAGAGCTCCCCCTGCTGGCCGGAGGGAGAACTGCGTTGGATGTTAAACTTGCTGGCCAATGGACCTCCCAATTACCTCCAGGCTCAGCATTAACCCTTTGGGAGGGCAATGCTGTTGTGGCGACCAGGTCCTGGGGCGCCACACTCCCCCTTAGTTAAATTCAGTACACCTGGACTGTAGAAAACAAAACAAGACATACATGTTACAACCTTAAACAACTATAAGAGTCCAGTGTGGCTCCCTGCCGGGTGTCCATTACACTGCTCCATGGGGACCCGCCGCGATAAAACCCCCAACGTAGGCTCTGGGCGTGCGTCAGAGCATTGATGACCCCACTCTATGCACGCCGGACGGGTTTTTCTTCAGGGGTTGCTGAGCACACTGGTGCTAACTATGTACAGCTAGGTGTTGGCCACCCATAGTCCAGTGGCCCAATTGTCCATTTTCTCAACCAAAAAAAAAAAACATTTTATACACAACATTACAGACATTTCACATAACTATTTACATTCTAATAAGTACTCTTTCTTTTTACTCTCTATACCTTGGAGGGGGCTGTCCCCGAGTGCTGCGTTGGGACTTGCGTAGCTCGGGTGTCTGCCCCTGACTACTTGGTGTGTCTTCTACCTCAGCACTACAGGTAGGCCTAACCCTGATAGGTATGCGTGATGATTGCCTACGTGGTCTGAAAGTCGCCAAGGGTATGACAGGTTCACCACTGACAGGGGGTTGATTCTCCTGTTCCACTGCTGGCGTGTCATCTCGTGTTGGAGCGGACGGTTCTTTAGGTGGATCTGGAACCTCTTCTGTTTCTGGCTCGACCAACTGCGGGAACGTCAACACTTGTACCACTATGGCATTGTTTATTCGGATCCAAGTTTTGGGGAATTTTCCAAGGATTGTTTGGATCATCTCTTCCTCTTTTTCTGGACTTTGGGGACTTTCTTGTACTTCTTCTACTTCTTTTTGGGTTCTGCACCGTTCGGGGCATGCTTTCAGGCGGTCTCGAGAAACTGCTTGATAGGTCTTGCCTTCATCTTTGCTTATGAGGCATACCTTACTATTGTCAAAGTTGGAGGGGATAATGGTGTAGGGTTCATTCTCCCACTGATCATCTAATTTATGCGCCCTCCTCTTTTTCTTGAGGACCTGTTCTCCAGGTGCTAAGGGAGTTGCTGGAGCTGTTTGATTGTAATGCTGCTCTTGTCTCGTTCTTGCTTGGGACAGGCTCCTTTCTACGCATTCCTGGACCTTGCGGTACTGCTGTTGTCGCTCTGTATCCCAATCTTCTATTTCCTGAACCGCTTCAGGTGACACAGTCCCCATCTCAAATTCTACAGGTAACTTGCCAGGTCTTGCTCGCATCAGGTAAGCAGGGCTGCAGTTGGTCGAATTTACTGGGATATGGTTGTACAGGTCTACCAGATCTGGTAACTTCTCTGGCCATTGGTTTCTTTCTTCCAGAGGTAGAGTCTTGAGCATATCAATAACCACATGGTTCATCTTCTCGCACAATCCATTGGTTTGGGGGTGGTACGGTGTGGTTCTGATTTTCTTACAACCGTACATGTTACAGAACTCTTGGAACACTTCTGCCTCGAATGCAGGACCTTGATCAGTCAGTACCCTTTCAAGGTAACCGTGAGGTCGACAAAAGTATGCCTGAAATGCTCTAGCTGCTGTTCTGGCTGTCTGGTCCTTCATGGGCACTACTACCAGGAAACGAGAGTAATGGTCCACAATGGTGAGGGCGTACACATAGCCTGACCGTCTTGGTGTTAACTTCACGTGGTCCAGGGCCACCAACTCCAGGGGCTGCTTCGTGACAATTGGCTGTAGGGGAGACCTCTGGCTGGCATCATCTTTCCGCCTCAGGTTACACGGACCACAGTCTCGGCACCACTTCTCGACTGTCTTTCTCATGTGCACCCAGTAGAACCGATCACGGAGTAGGGTCTCCAACTTCTTCCACCCGAAGTGTCCTGCGTTATCATGGTAAGCTGCTAGGACCATTGGAGCATCCCACTGTGGGACCACTATCTGCCAGACGAGTTCATTCGTTCGCCAGTTGACATATCTCTTGCAGAGCTTGCCTTGGTATGTGAACAGTCGTCCCCTCTCCTTCCACAGCTGCTGGGCTTCTTCTGGAGCATCTGGGCCAAGATGGGTCTCAGCTTGTGCTAGCTTTTCTTTGACCAACCGCACGGCCGGGTCACCATTCTGTGTCTCTTCCCAATTATGCTGGAGTAATGGGTTGACCGAGACCTCGTGCTGGCTCGAGCGCTTCACTCCTACAGCATGCTCACAATGGGAAACACCTTGGTGATGGAAAGCCGGTAACTCTATCTCTTCGAGTTCATCCAGGTCTTCTCCAGACTCGGGTAAGTGAGGCATTCTGGACAGCGCATCAGCATTGTCATTCTTCTTGCCAGCTCGGTACTTGATGGTAAAGTCAAAGTTAGACAGCCGGGCCATCCATCGCTGTTCCAACGCACCTAACTTGGCTGTTGCCAGATGTGTCAACGGATTGTTGTCCGTGAAGATGGTGAACTTGGCCGATGCCAGATAGTGCTTGAAGCGTTCAGTCACTGCCCAAACAATAGCGAGGAACTCCAGCTTGAAGGAACTGTAGTTTTCTGGGTTCCTTTCTGTGGGCCGAAGCTTCCTACTGGCGTAAGCTATTGACTCGCCCACCCCAGGGCTGTGGGACACCCGGTGCCGGGCCGGACTAGTCCGGTGGTAGTCAGTGGTGGCTGGGCCCGGCTCCATGGCCCTGGCGGGTGTCAGTAGAATATGTGGCTTGCTTATTAATGGTTGTGTTCGTGACGCCACCTGTGGTCTGCGGCTATTAAGC
The DNA here is from genome assembly GCF_048569485.1 of Anomaloglossus baeobatrachus. Classification (NCBI taxonomy): domain Eukaryota; kingdom Metazoa; phylum Chordata; class Amphibia; order Anura; family Aromobatidae; genus Anomaloglossus; species Anomaloglossus baeobatrachus. The sequence continues at coordinate 44,301,066 of NC_134364.1, read as the reverse complement.
CGCCGCTGCTGTGTGAGGCCTCCGGGGTGATGTTATGGCAGCAATGGTGGTACTGCTCCCCACAGGTGGAGCGGAGCCCCAGGGACACTGTTAGTGCTCGTGGAAGTCTATAAGGTTGTGTGGCTAACACGGTGCAGGGCCGACAGGCGATGAAAGAACCAGGCATAAACAACAGTCTCTTTACCTTTTCCTCTTTACTTTGGAAACAGTCCAGTCCTGAGAGACCGTTACAGGTGGTGATGGGGATCCGGTCGGCCTGGAAGTACTTGGGGTGATCTCTCTGGCCAGCTGAGTATGAGGCCTACTCCTGTACTTTGCTTTGTTACCATAGGACCCTGCTTCTCTGAATCCAGCAATGGCCCTCTGTGCTGCTGGGACTGATGGTACGTCCCTTTCCCTCTGTAGCAGGCTGCGCAGGCTCTCTCTCTGGTACTTCTCTGCTGTAATCCACACCGGGCCTTGATGCTGCAGCTGTACTTTTGGGATGTTTTTGGGCCAGGTGCTTGCAGCTCTCCTGCCCTTCGGATTCGGCTACCAGGGAGTATGTTTAAGCCCTGGTGGCCACAGACTCCGATGTCCGAGTCTCTTCTGTGCCTCTCAGCTACTCCTGCTTTTCTGGGCCAAGCTACTCTAGCTCTAGGCCCCAGATCTACAGGACAGCTCACTCTGCGTCTGTTCACTTCCACTGCTCTCTACAGACTGAACACTACTTCCTCTCTCAGATCAGACTTAAGGGATGCTCCCTGGAATCCCAGGTTCAGAGCTCCCCCTGCTGGCCGGAGGGAGAACTGCGTTGGGTGTTAAACTTGCTGGCCAGTGGACCTCCCAATTACCTCCAGGCTCAGCATTAACCCTTTGGGAGGGCAATGCTGTTGTGGCGACCAGGTCCTGGGGCGCCACACTCCCCCTTAGTTAAATTCAGTACTCCGGACTGTAGAAACAAAACAAAACAGGTTACAACATTTCATCCCATTGTGGGAGGTGCATTACTTAAACGTTACAACTTAAAGGGAACCTGTCATCAGAAATTTCGCCCAAAAGCTAAAAGATTCCCCCTCTGCAGCTCCTGGGCTGCGTTCTAGGAAGGTCCCTGTTATTATTGTGCCCCATGTGAGACCAAAATAAAGCCTTTATAAAGTTCTACCTTTTTGTATGCAGCTTCTGTAAATGTGTCACGGGGGCGGGCTCTCTGCCGTCCGTTATTCTGCCTCCTGGTCCTGTATGCCGCCCCCATCGCTCCTTTCCATATCTGATGCACCGCCCACTGCTCCAGCCATCCCCGCGCATGCCCAGTGCCAGTCTCACAGGACTGAGCAGTGTGACCGCTGGTGACATGTGCGCAGGCAAGTGATTATGGGCGGGACTGTGACTGTTATCAGCAAGTACCCGCCCATAATCTCGTGAGCGCGCAAACCTCTCCAGCATTCACACTGAGCTCAGTGTAGATGCTAGACTGTATGGGCTGCTTCCAGGGATGACGTCCCTTTGTCATGTGATAGGGGCGTGTTCAAAATACTATCACATGACAAAGGGACGTCATCCCTGGAAGCAGCCCATACAGTCTAGCATCTACACTGAGCTCAGTGTGAATGCTGGAGAGGTTTGCGCGCTCACGAGATTATGGGCGGGTACTTGCTGATAACAGTCACAGTCCCGCCCATAATCACTTGCCTGCGCACATGTCACCAGCGGTCACACTGCTCAGTCCTGTGAGACTGGCACTGGGCATGCGCGGGGATGGCTGGAGCAGTGGGCGGTGCATCAGATATGGAAAGGAGCGATGGGGGCGGCATACAGGACCAGGAGGCAGAATAACGGACGGCAGAGAGCCCGCCCCCGTGACACATTTACAGAAGCTGCATACAAAAAGGTAGCACTTTATAAAGGCTTTATTTTGGTCTCACATGGGGCACAATAATAACAGGGACCTTCCTAGAATGCAGCCCAGGAGCTGCAGAGGGGGAATCTTTTAGCTTTTGGGCGAAATTTCTGATGACAGGTTCCCTTTAAACACTACTATAGAGTCCAGTGTGGCTCCCTTCCGGGTGTCCATTACACTGCTCCATGGGGGACCCGCCGCGATCAAACCCCCAACGTAGGCTCTGGGCGTGCGTCAGAGCATTGATGACCCCACTCTATGCACGCCGGACGGGTTTTTCTTCAGGGGTGTTGAGCACACTGGTGCTAACTATGAACAATTTAGGTGTTGGCCACCCATAGTCCAGTGGCCCAATTGTCCATTTACTTAATCACCTAAGACAAAAAGCATTTTATACACAACATGACAGACATTTCACATAACTATTTACATTCTGTTAGGTATTTTACTTTCTATGTTCTATACCTTGGAGGGGGCTGTCCCCGAGTGCTACGTTGGGACCGGCGTAGCTCTGGGGTTTGTCCCTGACTACTTGGAGTGTCTGCCCCCCCCCCGTGTGATTGGTAGGCCTAACCCTGACAGGGATACATGTCGGTTGCCTACGGGATCTCAGATTCGCCAAGGGTACGGCAGGTTCACCACTGGCAGGGGGTTGAACCTCCTGTTCCACTGCTGGCGTGTCATCTCGTGTTGGAGCGGACGGTTCTTTAGGTGGATCTGGAACCTCTTCTGTTCCTGGCTCGACCAACTGCGGGAACGTCAAGACTGGTACCCCTATGGCATTGTTTATTCGGGTCCAAGTTTTGGGGAATTTTCCAAGGATGGTTTGGATCATCTCTTCCTCTTTTTCTTGACTTTGGGGACTTTCTTGTACTTCATCTACTTCTTTTTGGGTTCTGCACCGTTCAGGGCACGTTTTCAGGCGGTCCCGAGAAACTGCTTGATAGGTCCTGCCTTCATCCTTGCTTATGAGGCATACCTTACTATTGTCAAAGTTGGAGGGGATAATGGTGTAGGGCTCGTTCTCCCACTGATCATCCAATTTATGCGTCCTCCGCTTCTTCTTGAGGACTTGTTCTCCAGGTGCTAAGGGAGTTGCTGGGGCTGTTTGATTGTAATGCTGCTCTTGTCTCGTTCTTGCTTGAGACAGGCTCCTTTCTACGCATTCTTGGACCTTACGGTACCGCTGCTGCCGCTCTGTATCCCAATCCTCTATTTCCTGAACCGCCTCAGGTGACACAGTCCCCATCTAAAAGTCTACAGGTAACTTGCCAGGTCTGGCTCGCATCAGGTAAGTAGGGCTGCAGTTGGTCGAATTTACCGGGATATGGTTGTACAAGTCTACCAGATCTGGTAACTTTTCTGGCCATTGGTTTCTTTCTTCCAAAGGTAGAGTCTTGAGCATTTCAATAACCACATGGTTCATCTTCTCGCACAAGCCATTGGTTTGGGGGTGGTACGGTGTGGTTCTGATTTTCTTACAACCGTACATGTTACAGAACACTTCTGCCTCGAATGCAGGACCTTGATCAGTCAGTACCCTTTCAGGGTAACCGTGAGGTCGACAAAAGTAGGCCTGAAATGCTCTCGATGCTGATCTGGCTGTCTGGTCCTTCACGGGCACTACTACCAGGAAACGAGAGTAATGGTCCACAATGGTGAGGGCGTACACATAGCCTGACCAGCTTGGTGTTAACTTCACGTGGTCCAGGGCCACCAACTCCAGGGGCTGCTTCGTGACAATTGGCTGTAGGGGAGACCTCTGGCTGGCATCATCTTTCCGCCTCAGGTTACACAGACCACAGTCTCGGCACCACTTCTCGACTGTCTTTCTCATGTGCACCCAGTAGAACCGATCACGGAGTAGGGTCTCCAACTTCTTCCACCCGAAGTGTCCTGTGTTATCATGATCAGCTGCTAGGACCATTGGAGCATCCCTCTGCGGGACCACTATCTGCCAGACAAGTTCATTCGTTCGCCAGTTGACATATCTCTTGCAGAGCTTGCCTTGGTAGGTGAACAGTCGTCCCCTCTCCTTCCACAACTGCTGGGCTTCTTCTGGAGCATCTGGGCCAAGATGAGTCTCAGCTTGTGCTAGCTTTTCTTTGACCAATCGCACGGCCGGGTCACCGTTCTGTGTCTCTTCCCAATTATGCTGGAGTAATGGGTTGACCGAGACCTCGTGCTGGCTCGAGCGCTTCACTCCTACAGCATGCTCACACTGGGAAACACCTTGGTGATGGAAAGCCGGTAACTCTATCTCTTCGAGTTCATCCAGGTCTTCTCCAGACTCGGGTAAGTGAGGCATTTGTCACGCTCCCCGGGTCCCCTGCTGTGCTCCCCGGCTCACCTGTCACGCTCCCCGGCTCTCCTGCCTCGCTCCCCGGTTCTTCGGTCCGGTCTCCGCCGCTCCCCGCTCTCCAGCCTCCATTGCCTGCGCTTCCCAGGCGTCCTGGTCCCCGCTCCCGGCGCCCGTCGGCTTCTCAGCCCCAGCCCGGCTCTGCTGCTTCCTCCTCACCGCTTCCTGCTCTGGCTTCTGGCACCCGGGCCGCGCGCATGCGCATTAGGGCGCGCGCGCGGTCATTGACCCTTTCTTAAAGGGCCAGCGTCCACTGACAGGAAATGAAGCACACAGGTACAGGGTATAAAGGGGTTTAGTGTCCAAGTGGGCGGGGCCTGTTCTTCGTGTTCCCCAAGCTAGGAGTCAGGTCTCCTTGTGTTCCTGTGAGATACTCACCTCTCTCTCTTCTAGAGCCGATCCTGCCTTGCCATCCGGTCCTGCCAAATCCCGAACCCCGAACGCTGTCTATCTGCCATCCTGACAGTCCGTACCATCTCTGATCCCTGCGGTGACCCGTCATCTCGCTCCAACGGTTCCGGACTCCGCCTGACATCATCTCGGCTTCCGAACCTGAGCTCCGTCACCCGGACTACCATCAGTGACTCCGTGGTCCCAGGGACTTCTCCATTATACTCTTGTGCACGGACTGTTCTGCTACCTGTAGTGCTCCAGCTACCGGACCCCTTACCATCATCAAGGAGTTCGGCCCAGTGGATCCACCTCCTGGGTCTGCCCGTCCACCTGGCCCTAACAGCATTCTGGACAGCGCATCAGCATTGTTATTCTTCTTGCCAGCCCGATACTTGATGGTAAAGTCAAAGTTAGACAGCCGGGCCATCCATCGCTGTTCCAACGCACCTAACTTGGCTGTTGCCAGGTGTGTCAACGGATTGTTGTCCGTGAAGATGGTGAACTTGGCCGACGCCAGATAGTGCTTGAAGCGTTCAGTCACTGCCCAAACAATAGCGAGGAACTCCAGCTTGAAGGAACTGTAGTTTTCTGGATTCCTTTCTGTGGGCCGAAGCTTCCTACTGGCGTAAGCTATTACCCTCTCTCTGCCTCCCTGCACCTGGGACAGAACTGCCCCCAGTCCCACGTTGCTGGCGTCTGTATACAGTACAAACGGCTGGCTGTAGTCAGGGTAGGCCAGAATTTCTTCTCCCGTGAGAGCCCCTTTCAGCCGGGCAAAGGATGTTTCTAGTTGGCTGCTCCATTCAAATGGAGGTCTCTGCTTCTTAGCCTGCTTTGGCTGGCCCACCAGGAGATCTTGAAGGGGCGCTGCTATCTTGGTGAAACCATCAATGAACCTTCGGTAGTAGCCCACCAGCCCAAGGAACTGCCGCACCTCCTTCACCGTGGTGGGTCTTGGCCAGTCCTTGATTACGGTGACTTTCTCCAGATCAGGTGCCACACCTTCTGCGCTGACCACATGACCCAGGTACTGTACCTTTGGCTTCAAGAGGTGACATTTGGACGGCTTTATCATCAGGCCATATTTCGACAAGGACTCAAACACTTCTGCTAAGTGCCTCAGGTGGTCTTCATAAGTCTTGGAGTAGACTATGACGTCATCCAGGTACAACAGCACGGTTTCAAAGTTGTGGTGGCCCAAGCAGCACTCCATCAACCTTTGGAATGTCCCTGGGGCGTTGCAGAGCCCGAATGGCATACAGTTGAACTCACAGAGGCCCATTGGTGTCGTGAATGCAGTCTTCTCCCTGTCCGCCTCTGCCACGGGAACCTGCCAATACCCACTGGTGAGATCCAAGGTGGAGAAATAGTTAGCTGACTTTAAGGCTGTTAGTGACTCCTCTATTCTGGGCAGTGGATAAGCATCTTTATGTGTAATGCGGTTAATTTGCCTGTAATCTACGCACATTCTCATTGTACTATCTTTCTTCTTTACGAGCACTAGTGGAGCTGCCCAGGGGCTACAACTATCTCTGATAACCCCAGCCTCCTTCATTTCCCGTAACATTTCTTTGGCACGCTGATACTGTGCGGGGGGTACAAGGCGGTATCTCTCTTTAATGGGATGATGATCACCCGTGGGGATTTGATGTTTAACCCCTTTCACCTGCCCAAAATCTAGGGGGTGTTTGCTGAAGACCCGCTCGTACTCCTGTACCACCCGGTAAACCCCATGCTTTTGGTGTGAGGGGGTGGAGTCGGTGCCCACATGTAATTTTTGGCACCAGTCTTCCAGCTGCCCCTTGGAGCCATTGTCTTCCGCCTGGTCGGACGGGATCAAGGATTCCACTGCTTTGATGGTATTGTTACTGACAGTGTACAGTTTTGCCACAGTGGCGTACCGGGGCAATTTGGCTTCCTCCTCCCCACAATTCAGGACACGGACGGGCACTCTCCCCTTGCGGACGTCTGCTACCCCTCTGGCTATCAGGACTCCAGGTCTACTGTCTGAATACACCGGTTCTACCAAGGCATGGTAGTCCTGACCCTTGAGGCCTATTGCTGCCCGACACCATATCAACATTTCACTTCTTGGGGGTATTGCAATGGGGAGGGGGTCACTTACCCTCACACTGACAATTTCTCCTCCGGCCAGCTCTACCTGCTGCCTCCTCATCAGGGCTCGGATCTCCCTCTGTAGGGCACGATGTTGCCCGGAGCTGGCAGTTTCAGACGCCTGTTGCAACAAAATTATCACTTCGGCAATACAATTTTCTATCACATTTGTACCAATGGTTAGCAGTGGGTCAGATTCTTTGCGATCAATATCTACAATTATCATCCCCTGACATGGCAATTCTACCCGCCCCACTTTAATGGTTACTTCCTTGTACCCAATTTGAGGTAAGGGCTGACCATTACTGGCCACAATTGTTAAATCATCATCTGGGCCATGGTCAATGTCTGAATCAGCCCAATATCTTTTGTACAGTTTACAGGGGATGGTTGTTACCTGGGACCTCGTATCCAGGAGGGCATTCAAAGGGATCCCATCCAGCACAATAGGAAGGACCGGTCGTCCTCCCACATACTTGCTGCGGCTGGGGGTTGAGCCGGGCTTCCTTACACCTGGGGGTCGGCTCCTGGCCCCAGGCTCGGCCCATTTAAAGGACAGTGTCGTGCAATGTGGCCTGCCTGGCTGCAGTGGCGGCAGATCGGTTGTCCCGTTGAATCATACCGGTCCGTGTCTCTGCCTCGGGTCGGCGGAATCCTCCTCTGTCGCATCCATGGGACGTCATCTGGGCTGGAGGCCAACTCGATTCTTGCAGGTGGTGGGGTCACTTGTAGAGACTGCACGGTCTTGGCAAGGGCAGCTACAGTCTTGGTCAGCTCCCAGACCTGCTGTCTGAGCTCTGCAGTGGGATCCTTTTCCAGGGACTGCGCCTCGGCCCCTGCAGCAGCTGGTGTTGCAGGCACCACCCCAGGCCCAGGATACATGATAGCAAGAGGCCGGAGGGATACTGGGTCATTCGGTGTAGATTCTCTCAGCACCCGGATGGCCTGGTCCTTAAACTTTGCAAAGTCCAGAGCAGGGTTCTGCAGGACCATGATACGCAGCTGGGTCCTGTGGGCATCTGACAGGAGCCCCTCTATGAACTGCTCAGTTAGGAGTTTGTGTTCTTCACGTACACTCTCTGGGTCCACCTGTTTAACTGCTTTCAGGGCCTCCTGCAAGTTTAAGGCATAGTCCCTTATGCTGTCTGTGGCCCGTTGTTTGCACCCAAAGAATCTTATCTTTATTTCTGCTGCGGTGCGGGTGTCAAAAGTACTCTTTAGCTTGGCCAGTATCTGGGCTGCTGTCCCTTTATCTGTATCAGGCCAGGACTTCACTTCACGCTGGGCCGCGCCGGCTAGCTGCCCCATTAATATGCCCACCTTCTGGCTCTCAGTCAGCGGATACACCCGGAACAAGCTGTGCAGACTTTCTCTGAAGTCGCTCAAGGTATGGGACTCCCCGGAGTACTGCGGCAGCCATTCTGCTCCCGGGATGTACGGCATTGTGATCGGCATTACCGGCGCTACAGCGGGGGCTGGGGCGACGGCGACTGGGATTGCTTCGGCTGGCGCCGCGGCGTCTCGGGCTATGGCAGCCACCTGCCCTTCCTCCAAGTCGGACATCTTCCTCCCCCTTAGTGAACCTTACCAGGCTCCGTTCACTTTTCAAATTCCCTTCTGGGTCGCGCGGGGTTAACAGCGCTCTGCTCTGATGGCGCGCTCCCTTCGCGCTCTTTGTCAGGCACGCCCCCCTTCTTCCTGCGCTCAGTGGGGCTAATGGCGGCGGCAGTTTTCAAACAGTAACACAGTCTTTTAGGCACAGTTTCTGCAGGCGCACAGTACCCGGTCGGACCGGGCACGAAATCCTGTTCGTGACACCAAAATTGACTCGCCCACCCCAGGACTGTGGGACACCCGGTGCCGGGCCGGACTAGTCCGGTGGTAGTCAGTGGTGGCTGGGCCCGGCTCCACCAGGGGGTGGGTGTCAGTAGAATATGTGGCTTGCTTATTAATGGTTGTGTTCGTGACGCCACCTGTGGTCTGCGGCTATTAAGCCGATGCTGCTGTGTGAGGCCTCCGGGGTGATGTTATGGCAGCATTGGTGGTACTGCTCCCCACAGGTGGAGCGGAGCCCCGGGGACACTGTTAGTGCTCGTGGAAGTCTATGAGGTTGTGTGGCTAACACGGTGCAGGGCCGACAGGCGATGAAAGAACCAGGCATAAACAACAGTCTCTTTACCTTTTCCTCTTTACTTTGGAAACAGTCCAGTCCTGAGAGACCGTTACAGGTGGTGATGGGGATCCGGTCGGCCTGGAAGTACTTGGGGTGATCTCTCTGGCCAGCTGAGTATGAGGCCTACTCCTGTACTTTGCTTTGTTACGATAGGACCCTGCTTCTCTGAATCCAGCAATGGCCCTCTGTGCTGCTGGGACTGTTGGTACGTCCCTTTCCCTCTGTAGCAGGCTGCGCAGGCTCTCTCTCTGGTGCTTCTCTGCTGTAATCCACACCGGGCCTTGATGCTGCAGCTGTACTTTTGGGATGTTTTTGGGCCAGGTGCTTGCAGCTCTCCTGCCCTTCGGATTCGGCTACCAGGGAGTATGTTTAAGCCCTGGTGGCCACAGACTCCGATGTCCGAGTCTCTTCTGTGCCTCTCAGCTACTCCTGCTTCTCTGGGCCAAGCTACTCTAGCTCTAGGCCCCAGATCCACAGGACAGCTCACTCTGTGTCTGTTCACTTCCACTGCTCTCTACAGACTAAACACTACTTCCTCTCTCAGATCAGACTTAAGGGATGCTCCCTGGAATCCCAGGTTCAGAGCTCCCCCTGCTGGCCGGAGGGAGAACTGCGTTGGGTGTTAAACTTGCTGGCCAATGGACCTCCCAATTACCTCCAGGCTCAGCATTAACCCTTTGGGAGGGCAATGCTGTTGTGGCGACCAGGTCCTGGGGCGCCACACTATCACCTTCTCTCTGCCTCCCTGCACCTGGGACAGAACTGCTCCCAGGCCCACGTTGCTGGCGTCTGTGTACAGTACAAACGGCTGGCTGTAGTCAGGGTAGGCCAGAATTTCTTCTCCCGTGAGAGCCCCTTTCAGCCGGACAAAGGATGTTTCTATTTGGCTGCTCCATTCAAATGGAGGGCTCTGCTTCTTAGCCTGCTTTGGCTGGCCCACCAGGAGATCTTGAAGGGGCGCTGCTATCTTTGTGAAACCATCAATGAACCTTCGGTAGTAGCCCACCAGCCCAAGGAACTGCCACACCTCCTTTACCGTGGTGGGTCTTGGCCAGTCCTTGATTACGGTGACTTTCTCCGGATCAGGTGCCACACCTTCTGTGCTGACCACATGACCCAGGTACTGTACCTTTGGCTTCAAGAGGTGACATTTGGATGGCTTTATCTTCAGGCCATATTCCGACAAGGACTCAAACACTTCTGCTAAGTGCCTCAGGTGGTCTTCATAAGTCTTGGAGTAGACTATGACGTCATCCAGGTACAACAGCACGGTTTCAAAGTTGTGGTGGCCTAAGCAGCACTCCATCAACCTTTGGAATGTCCCTGGGGCGTTGCAGAGCCCGAATGGCATACAGTTGAACTCGCAGAGGCCCATTGGCGTCGTGAATGCAGTCTTCTCCTTGTCCGCCTCTGCCACGGGAACCTGCCAATACCAACTGGTGAGATCCAAGGTGGAGAAATAGTTAGCTGACTTTAAGGCTGTTAGTGACTCCTCTATTCTGGGTAGTGGATAAGCATCTTTATGTGTAATGCGGTTAATTTATCTGTAATCTACGCACATTCTCATTGTACCATCTTTTTTCTTTACGAGCACTAGTGGAGCTGCCCAAGGGCTACAGCTATCTCTGATAACCCCAGCCTTCTTCATTTCCCGTAACATTTCTTTGGCACGCTGATACTGTGCTGGGGGTACAGGGCGGTATCTCTCTTTAATGGGATGATGATCACCCGTGGGGATTTGATGTTTAACCCCTTTTACCTGCCCAAAATCTAGGGGGTGTTTGCTGAAGACCCGCTCGTACTCCTGTACCACCCGGTAAACCCCATGCTTTTGGTGTGAGGGGGTGGAGTCGGTGCCCACATGTAATTTTTGGCACCAGTCTTCCAGCTGCCCCTTGGAGCCATTGTCTTCCGCCTGGTCGGATGGGATCAAGGGTTCCACTGCTTTGATGGTATTGTTACTGACAGTGTACAGTTTTGCTACAGTGGCGTACCGGGGCAATTTGGCTTCCTCCTCCCCACAATTCAGGACACGGACGGGCACTCTCCCCTTGCGGACGTCTGCTACCCCTCTGGCTATCAGGACTCCAGGCCTACTGTCTGAATACACCGGTTCTACTAAGGCATGGTAATCCTGACCCTTGAGGCCTATTGCTGCCCGACACCATATCAACATTTCACTTCTTGGGGGTATTGCAATGGGGAGGGGGTCACTTACCCTCACACTGCCAATTTCTCCTCCGGCCAGCTCTACCTGCTGCCTCCTCATCAGGGCTCTGATCTCCCTCTGTAGGGCACGCTGCTGCCCGGAGCTGGCAGTTTCAGACGCCTGTTGCAACAAAATTATCACTTCGGCAATACAGTTTTCTATCACATTTGTACCAATGGTTAGCAGTGGGTCAGATTCTTTGCGATCAATATCTACAATTATCATCCCCTGACATGGCAATTCTACCCGCCCCACTTTAATGGTTACTTCTTTATACCCAATTTGAGGCAAGGGCTGACCATTACTGGCCACAATTGTTAAATCATCATCTGGGCCATGGTCAATGTCTGAATCAGCCCAATATCTTTTGTACAGTTTATAAGGGATGGTTGTTACCTGGGACCCCGTATCCAGGAGGGCATTCAAAGGGATCCCATCCAGCACAATAGGAAGGACCGGGCGTCCTCCCACATACTTGCTGCGACTGGGGGTTGAGCCGGGCTTCCTTACACCTGGGGGTTGGCTCCTGGCCCCAGGCTCGGCCCATTTAAAGGACAGTGTCTTGCAATATGGCCCGCCTGACTGCAGCGGCGGCAGATTGGTTGTCCCGTTGAATCATACCGGTCTGTATCTTTTCCTCGGGTCGGCGGAATCCTCCTCTGTCGCATTCATGGGACGTCATCTGGGCTGGAAGCCAACTCGATTCTTGCAGGCGATGGGGTCACTTGTAGAGACTGCACGGTCTTGGCAAGGGCAGCTACAGTCTTGGTCAGCTCCTGGACCTGCTGTCTGAGCTCTGCAGTGGGATCCTTATCCAGGGACTGCGCCTCAGCCCCTGCAGCGGCTCGTGTTGCAGGCACCACCCCGGGGTACGTGATAGCAAGAGGCCGGAGGGGTACTGGGTCATTCGGTGTAGATTCTCTCAGTACCCGGATGGCCTGGTCCTTAAACTTTGCAAAGTCCAGAGCAGGGTTCTGCAGGACCATGATACGCAGCTGGGTCCTGTGGGCATCTGACAGGAGCCCCTCTATGAACTGCTCAGTTAGGAGTTTGTCTTCTTCACGTACACTCTCTAGGTCCACCTGTTTAACTGCTTTCAGGGCCTCCTGCAAGTTTAAGGCATAGTCCCTTATGCTGTCTGTGGCCCGTTGTTTGCACCCAAAGAATCTCATCTTTATTTCTGCTGCGGTGCGGGTGTCAAAAGTACTCTTTAGCTTGGCCAGTATCTGGGTTGCTGTCCCTTTATCTGTATCAGGCCAGGACTTCACTTCACGCTGGGCCGCGCCGGCTAGCTGCCCCATTAATATGCCCACCTTCTGGCTCTCAGTCAGCGGATACACCCGGAACAAGCTGTGCAGACTTTCTCTGAAGTCGCTCAAGGTATGGGACTCCCCAGAGTACTGCGGCAGCCATTCTGCTCCCGGGATGTACGGCATTGTGATCGGCATTACCGGCGCTACAGCGGGGGCTGGGGCGACGGCGACTGGGATTGCTTCGGCTGGTGCTGCGGCGTCTCGCGCTATGGCAGCTACCTGCCCTCCCTCCGAGTCGGACATCTTCCTCCCCCTTAGTGAGCCTTACCAGGCTCCGTTCACTTTTCAAATTCCCTTCTGGGTCGCGCGGGGTTAACGGCGCTCTGCTCTGATGGCGCGCTCCCTTCGCGCTCTTTGTCAGGCACGCCCCCCTTCTTCCTGCGCTCGGCGAGGCTAATGGCGGCGGCAGTTTGCAAACAGTAACACAGTCTTTTAAGCACAGTTTCTGCAGGCGCACAGTACCCGGTGGGACCGGGCACGAAATCCTGTTCGTGACGCCAAAACTTGACTCGCCCACCCCAGGGCTATGGGACACCCGGTGCCGGGCCGGACTAGTCCGGGGGACGTCAGTGGTGGCGGGGCCCGACTCCGTGGCCCTGGTGGGTGTCAGTTTAATATGGCTGGTGACTTGGGAGCAATTAAAGTATTGGTTTCGTGACGCCACCTGTGGTCTGCGGCTATTAAGCCGCCGCTGCTGTGTGAGGCCTCCGGGGTGATGATACGGCAGCAATGGTGGTACTGCTCCCCACAGGTGGAGCGGAGCCCCGGGGACACTGTTAGTGCTCGTGAAAGTCTATGGTGTTGTGTGGCTAACACGGTGCAGGGCCGACAGGCAATGAAAGAACCAGGCACAAACAACGGTCTCTTTACCTTCTCCTCTTTTACTTTAGGAACAGTCCAATCCTGGGAGACCGTCACAGGTGGTGAAGGGGATCCGGTCGGCCTGGAAGTACTTGGGGTGATCTTTCTGGCCAGCTGAGTATGAGGCCTACTCCTGTTCCTTTCTTTACTACGATAGGACCCTGCTTCTCTGGATCCAGCAATGGCCCTCTTTGCTGCTGGGACCGGTGGTACGTCCCTTTCCCTCTGTGGTAGGCTGTGCAGGCCCTCTCTGGTGCTTCTCTGCTGGAGTCCACACAGGGCCCTGATGCTGCAGCTGTACCTTCGGGCTGTTTATGGGCCAGGTGCTTGCAGCTCTCCTGCCCTTCGGATTCGGCTACCAGGGAGTATTTTAAGCCCTGGTGGCCACAGACTCCAATGTCCGAGTCTCTTCTCTGCCTCTCTGCTACTCCTGCTTCCCTGGGCCAAGCTGTTCCAGCTCCAGGCCCCAGATCTACAGGACAGCACACTCTGCGTCTGCTTCCTTTCACTTCTCTCTACAGACTGAACACTACTTCCTCCCTCAGGTCAGACTTAAGGAATGCTCCCTGGAATTCCAGGTTCAGAGCTCCCCCTGCTGGCCGGAGGGAGAACTGCGTTGGATGTTAAACTTGCTGGCCAATGGACCTCCCAATTACCTCCAGGCTCAGCATTAACCCTTTGGGAGGGCAATGCTGTTGTGGCGACCAGGTCCTGGGGCGCCACATGACCCTGCTGGGAGGAAGAAGCGTGTCAGTGTGGGGACACTGGTGATGGCATTCCAAACGTTTTCCTTGTCGCAGCTATTCCAATCAGCCGGCTACACAGGGATGAAACACTAATTACCTGCAGGATAACCCTATATCTGCAAGTAAATAATGTTAAGAAAGGTAAGGGTACTCTTTAACCTAAATTATATGGACCCCCAATACTCCAGAGTTCCCTGTGAGCACACTAGAGTAAATATGCAGGATTATTGAGTCTTCAGAAGCGTTGTGTGGTATAATCCATGTGATGGTTGTTCTGCTCCTTCAGTTTTATAACTTTTGGCTTCATCTTACTTGTTTTTTTTTTCTGCCACTGCTTTGTTAAAAGGTAAGAGCCACCTGGAGCTATCAGATCTCATGGACAGCTCCCAGTGCTGTTCTTGTTGCCTTATTTTCAGCATAATATGTTTCTCACTGTTTGCTTCTTCTCCATCTACAATGAAATATGAACTGAACGGCTGCTGCCAGAGATGGTGCACTTACTGTGTTACGGAGGGGGAAGCTCAGCTTCTCAACCAAGAGTGGAAAATCACATTCACTTTTAGCATATTTATACGTTACGCAGGTTTTATAATTTGATGTTGGGAACACTCCAGTTTGTGAGACGAGATTCATACTTTAGCGCAAACCACTGACCATAAGACCTTACAGTCTATAAATGAGAGAGAGAGAGAGGACCTCGCTGACCATAAAAGCTAACACTCTACATGAGACATAGGACCCAGCTGGCCATAAGAGCTTACACTCTACAGGAGAAAGAGGACCCCGCTGACCATAAGAGCTTACACTCTACAGGAGAAAGAGGACCCTGCTGACCATAAGAGCTTACACTCTACAGAAGAAAGAGAAAGCATGGACCAATCTGACCATTAGAGCTTACACTCTACAGGAGAAAGAGAACCTAACTGACCATAAGAGTTTTTACTCTACAGGAGCGAGGACTCTGGTGACCCGAAGAGCTTACACTCTACAGGTGAGAGAGAGAAGATCAAGCTGATCATAAGAGTTTACACTCTACAGGAGAGAGGGAGAAGACCCCACTGACCATAACTGCTTACACTTTATAGGAGAGAGAGAGAAAAAGGACCCCACTGACTATAAGAGCTTACACTTTATAGGAGAGAGAGGATCCTGCTGACCATAAGAGCTTACACTCTGCAGGAGAGAGAGGGGATCCTGCTGATCATAAGAGATTACACTCTATAGGAGAGAGGGGACCCTGCTGACCACAAGAGCTTACACTGTACAGCAGGGTGATAGAGGACCTCACTGACCTTAAGAGCTTACAATCTACAGAAGAGAAAGAAAGGATCTCACTGACCATAAGAGCTTACACTCTACAGAAGGCAGAGGGAGATAGAGGAACCTGCTGACTATAAAAGCTTACGCTCTACAGGAGAGAGGACCCCACTAACCATAAGAGCTGACACTCTCCAGGAGAGAGGACCCCACTGACTATAAGAGCTTACACTCTACAGGAGAGAGGACCCCACTGACTATAAGAGCTTACACTCTACAGGAGAGAGGACCCCACTGACTATAAGAGCTTACACTCTACAGGAGAGAGGACTCCACTGACTATAAAAGCTTACACTCTACAGGAGAGAGGACCCCACTGACTATAAGAGCTTACACTCTACAGGAGAGAGGATCTCACTGACTATAAGAGCTTACACTCTACAGGAGAGAGGACCCCACTGACTATAAGAGCTTACACTCTACAGGAGAGGGAGAATAACCCATTGACTCTAGAGCTAGAAAACGACTCTGCCATACAAACTGTGCTCTGCTGGGAACCACCGATCTCTGATGGCCAAGGTCTTGACCACCAATGTTTAAGGTATGATATCCATAACATGTCCTAGCTGCAGGGCATTGTGGGACACGACAAGTTGACATTAACCCGATCTCTGATGCTTCTTCAGCAGTGTAGGAAATAGTGTTTGGTTAGATGTTTGGTTGTTTTTGTTTTGCAAACTGCGAATCAAATTTCAGAGTGTTCGATTTTGCATGAAACTGAGAATTTCAGGGGATTCAACTCGAACTTGAGCCTCTGCAGTTTGATCCGCTCATCTCTATTTGTCCCCTTAGCTTTTAATAAGTAAGGGTGCTCTCACATTGGCCTATAAAAAAAAATTGGTCCCATTGTGGGACGAGTGAAATCCGTTTCGTATTCCATATGCGAGTGCTATGTGAGTGTGCAATGTTTTTTCTTGTCAAGCAACAGTATTATTTTTCTCAGCAAGTATTATCCTACATTTACAGGACTGTGTACAGTGTTCTATGCTACAGAATGGTAATGTATCTGAAAAAACGGACGCCACACAGACATGTGTGTGCCATCCATTTTTTTTCTCGCATTGACCAGTCGTGTCCAAGATACGCTGCCAATCTCAACATCCTGCAATTTTTTTATCAGTCCAATTTGAGCTGAGGAAAAACTTGCAGATCTGCTCTGTCTCATTGATTAACATTGGTCCGAGTGCAATGTGATTTTTTTCTCACATTGCACTCATCCGTTTTATATACCAGTGGGAGATAACACAGTTAAAAAAAAAGAAACACTAACCTCCACTGGAGCATAAACAAAAATTGTATTTGAAAATACTGGTTGTTGGGGTATAGTATAATCCTGCAAGTTCCTATTAATTCCCCAACCTAATGGCTCAGATTCAGTAGGTCTATCAAAAGATACAAAAGAATCAAAACTTCAATGTCAAAAGCCATTAAGCAAAATGTCACCAGCAAAATTCATATAGTGCTTGGGCATATAGAAAACCCAAGATAAGTCCTAAGGACAGAGAGATAATCAAGCCAACTAGATGTCACACATAGAGCGAATAGGACCGAGTCACTGTCACATGTACTGAAATAGTTACTATAGTCCCATCACCAACAATCAATAATAATACACAAATAGTGGGGACACTGCCATGTTTCCCCCATCCATATGTCAGGTCCATCAGGGACCCCACATTGAAATTCAAAAATCAATGATGGAGATAAATTGAAAGGACTCACAACCCTGCTACTCATGATTATATGGTGATCATGACATGCTCTGCATGGAAGAAGGGTGGTGATGTCAAAAAGAGGATTAGAAATTGGAGGATAGTATGCTCTTTTTAACTACTACTTATTGGATAGATGGAATGAACATGGGACAAAGATCTGTAGTGTCTCAATGTGACTGCAGATGGTCCTATTGTTTCTTTGTATACTCTTCACCCATGGACACATTGTTACCATACAGCAGCACATACAGTGTTGACCACTTTGTTATATAGAGCTGCTGAGACTCCGAGTACATACAAATAGTCAGTCTCCACTGCACCACCCTGTAATATCCAATGAATTCTGAGGAATGTTTTTTTTGCGGGGTATCAACTACTACATCAATTTTACAGTACTCTACTGGATAACATGTGCTTCTATTTATACATCCAGTGTACTGTACTATGAAAACTGTGTTCACATGCAGTGTTTTTGCTGTGGGTTTTTTCTGCGATTCCTGCTCTCTTGTTCAAAATGCCAGTTTTTCTGTGTATTTCACAGCATTTTCGTCGCTCATTTTTGTAGCATTTTAAGCATGCGGATTACATGTGTAATTTGTCTACAGTATGTTTAATAAGTTAGGTTTTTCACCAAAAACGCTTTAAAAGCATTGCGAAAAACACAGTTGCATTTTTGCTCACTTTCTCATTGTTCTTTATAGGTACAAAAAAATGCCGCAAAACACTCAAAGAATTGCTATGTAGATTTAAAAAATTCTGCAGTTTTCCAATTCCGTTAGGAAAAACAAAAGTGTGTGCATGAGATTTCTGAAATTCCATAGCTTTTGCCGGTACCAGAGCCAGACTGGCCATCTGACAAAAGCCACATCAATTGTGACTGTTTTAAAAAGTATTGGCGTCCTCAAGATACTGCTGCTGTCAACCACTGTGTGCTCCTTCACTTAGTCCAGCAGGTTGTAGAATACCCGCTGACTCCTGGAAGCCAGCAATATGCAGATGACGTCCACTGCAAAACAGGATAGAAGAGGAGATAGAGGCTGCAGTGAATGTGGAGGCTGGATTAGGTGAGTATAAGTTTTTTGGGGGGTTTTTTGTGCCTATAATACTTTGTGGGGGGGTTCATCATACTGTATTGGGGCTGTGAGGGAATCATCATACTATATGGGGTTATACACCGTGTGCAGAATTATTAGGCATGTTGTATTTTAGAGGATTTTTTTATTATTGATCAACAACTATGTTCTCAATCAACCCAAAAGACTCATAAATATTAAAGCTTAATATTTTTGGAGTTGGAGTGGGTTTTTTTTTAGATCTGGCTATCTTAGGAGGATATATGTTTCTGCAGGTAACTATTACTGTGCAGAATTATTAGGCAACTTAATAAAAACCAAATATATTTTCATTTCACTTGTTTATTTTCACCAGGTAAACCAATATAACTGCACAAAATTTAGAAATAAACATTTCTGACATGCAAAAACAAAACCCAAAAAATGAGTGACCAATATAGCCATCTTTCTTTATGATGACACTCAACAGCCTACCATCCATAGATTCTGTCAGTTGCTTTATCTGTTTACGATCAACATTGCGTGCAGCAGCCACCACAGCCTACAGACACTGTTCCGAGAGGTGTACTGTTTTCCCTCCCTGTAAATCTTACATTATATGAGGGACCACAGGTTTTCTATGGGGTTCAGATCAGGTTAACAAGGGTGCAATGTCATTACTTTTTCATCTTTTAGACCTTTACTGGCCAGCCACGCTGTGGAGTATTTGGATGCATGGGATGGAGCATTGTCCTGCATGAAAATCATGTTTTTCTTGAACGATACCGACTTCTTCCTGTACCACTGTGTTACGGTATGGCTAGCTGATAGACTAATAGATGGAGAAATACGCCTATCAGAAGTCAGGGTCCACCGTGCAGTAATGTTATGGCTGCTGCTGGTGCCTGAACTGCAACTAGGCAAATGCTGCTAAATATCAGGGTCCCCTGAGTTAAAGAACCCACAGGGAGGAAAGTAAAGGTAAGACCATGAACGCTATTACAACACAGAGAGGTAAGGGGTATAGCTATAGTAATGGCAACTCTGTTTCTGCACAGAGGGGTATGAGGTATAGCTATAGTAATGGCAACTCTGTTACTGCACAGGGCGCCAAGGCCTGAGATCTCGTGTTAGAGATCACACAGATGCTCTAATATAAACTCTACCGACCACTGTTATTTCACAGCGTCAGGTTACGACTTATCACTTCTGTTACTTCACAGAAGGAAATATATAAATACGTGGCATACACAGTATGTATAGGGTGTATTTAATGGACATTAACCGTATCCCACAATGGAGGAGACTCAAAAGGTGTGTAAAGGAGTCAATGAGGTCACTAGCTCCTATCAAGGACTATTGTGGAGTTCCACCGGCTAACCACCAGTGCACCCAGTACTAGCGTAGCCCAGAAGCTCTGCCTAACCGGCAACTGACCCTAAACCGGTCTGATGTGACCACGACGCCTCACCCTACACCTGCCTCCTAACCCTGTAGCAGTCCCAGAGGACTTTGACGCCTGGCCCTGTACTAACGTGGCAAGTGCTTACTGCACCACATATGAAGATGACTGAGCGAGGCCATGTGGGTGCCCAAGGCTTATATAACCTAAGGACAGCCCACATGATGGAGATCCCTATGGCCCGCCCAAACCATAACCAATGAGCGGTCTTCCATGTAACCACACGTCACTGATGACGTCACTGTGGCCAATGGGATTGTTCCACATAATCTGTGATGTCACTACGGCCAATGGGATCGCGCCACGTCATCTGTGATGTCACTAGGCAAATGGGATTGCGCCACGTCATCTGTGATGTTACCACGGCCAATAGGATTGCGCCACGTCATCTGGACACCTGATGCACTAAGTGCCTGAGCATGCTCAGAAGCCTGAACCACTGACTTATGCGGGCTTTACACGAGATGACCGATCGTGCGATGCATCGTCGGGGTCACGGATTTCGTGACGCACATCCGGCATTGTACACAATGTCGTCTCATGTGACACCTCCTAGCGACACAGTATCGCTCACAAATCGTGAGTCGTGTACTCGTCGCTAGGTTTCATAAAATTGTTTAATTAAAATGGCGCCGGTTGTTCATCGTTTCCGTGGCATCACACGTTGCTCCATGTGACACCACGGGAACGATGAACACTGCTTACCTGCGTCCCCCCGCACCCGCCGGCTATGTGGAAGGAAGGAGGTGGGCGGGATGTTTACATCCCGTTCATCTCCGCCCCTCCGCTTCTATTGGCCGGCTGCCGTGTGACGTCGCTGTGACGCCGAACGTCCCTCCCACTTCAGGAAGTGGACGTTCATCGCCCACAGCGAGGTCGTCTGGAAGGTAAGTACGTGTGACGGGGGTTAAACGAGTTTGTGCGCCACGGACGGCGATTTGCCCGTGACGCAAAAACGACGGGGGCGGGTACGATCGCTCGTGCTATCGCACGATAGATCGACTCTTGTAAAGCAGGCTTTAGTCTAAGAATTGAGACTATTAGGCTGAGCATGCTCAGAAGGCATAACCCAGGACTTAGGCTGAAAACACCTCGATGTTCGGGTCAGTACCCGAGACTCAAGGAAGCGAATCGAGCGAGGCCGAGCATAGGGGGAAATCGTCCCAGGAGGCATCCGAGAAGACACCACAGCTTGGTTTGTGACACACCGCTTAAGGAAGTTGCCTAATAATTAAGCACTCCTTATATAGGGTGTTGATGTCATTACACCACACCTTTCCTCATTACAGAGATGCACATCACCTGATTTACTTAATTAGTAGTTGGCTCTCAAGCCTATACAGCTTGGAGTAGGACAACATGTATAAAAAGTATCATGTGATCACAATACTCATTTACCTAATAATTCTGCACACAGTGTAATCATACCATATGGAAGGATGTGGGTGACAATCATACTGTATTGGGGCTGTGAAGACTGTCATACTGTGTCGAGTGAACATGATCCTTTATAGGGATCTGTGGGGGGCATCATACTGTATTGAGGCTATGAAGGACCATCATACTATGTTTGACTACTATCATACTGTGTAGGGTAATGTGGAGGACCATCATACTGTTTGAGGGACAGTGGGAGAACCGTCATACTGTGTGGAGGCCATCATACCATGTGGGGTGACCATCAAACTGTGCGGTCCCGGGCGGTTGCAAATGGGGAATGTCACTCTGGTGGCCATTGCCCGGTCCTGTGCCCTGGGGCTTCTCTTGTAAAAAGGAAATTATTTACAGTAGGGGTGAAAGTTAGTGTACGTGACGCCACCTGCGGGCTGCGGTTAAAGGTTTAGAACTGCAGCTGCTGAACATGGGTACCCCCAGGGCTGGTGGTGGTTGTAGCAATGATGTTGGGCCCTCCGCAGGTAGGGCCGTGCCCGGGAGTTGTGAAGGGCAATAACGGAGACCACACGAGATTGTAATGAACAGTCTCTACTTACTCCAACCCGTGGACCACTGGTTCAGGTCCCATGGAGTATCAGTGCCAATGTAGTGACCCAGGTTTCTCTGTCCCTGGCACTCTTTGTTGGTTGGGTCCCCGTAGCATGGAGCGTTTGGGGCCCAACTGTCCCTTTTGAGAGTATCAGTCTCCTTCTCCGTACGGCGGGCAGTGCGAACCCTGTAGGGAGGTAAGTGTCCGAACCCCGATCCTAGTTTACTGCTGATGCCACCAGATTATTTGATTCGATGAAGTCCATGAAGGTGTCCTCACCGGGCATGTAATTATCAGGCTGTATAGAACTAGCGCCTGACCTAGGGTCCTGTGCCCCATGCGTGCTCCGGTCCCAGCGGTACTTGCCCGTACCCGCCCTGGCGACCTCTCTCCTGTGCCCCCGGGTGACCATTACACGGACCCAGCTCGAGCACATCCGCATACTTCTCCGTGTGCCACTGTTCTGCCTGACCCCTCCCACCAGGCTGGCTAATCCCTGGACTGGTTCCACCCTCTAGGCGACCATCCCGTTACTTGATTATCCCTGCATCCCTCATGTGGAGTGGAGAACCAGGATTTTTAGATGTGTATTGGTGGTATCAGCACTGGTACTCCAGGTCCCAGGGGGTAGGGGGACCTGGAGGGGGGATATCGCTCTAAATTTATAACTATCATAAAGTACAATATGTCACGAAAAAATAATCTCAGAATCAATAGGATCCGTTGAAGCGTTCCAGAGTTATAACCTCATAAAGGGACACTGGTCAGAATTGCAAAAAATGGCCTGGGCATTAAGTGCAAAACTGGCTTCGTCCTTAAGGGGTTAAATAAAGTTTATTTTTAAAAGAATTTTGTTGTGAACATGTAAAATAAACTTTGTTTAAAGTATACCCTGAAGAGTGCCATGTTTTATCTTGGATATCTATGGTTTGGAAACTGACAAGTGCACCTCCATTTCTAGCTCAGTGGCTGTGCCTTACCCTGTTACAAGTTGCTCCATCACTGGGCTGGGACCAGGACATGACGAGGTACGTGGACCCTAGGTCAGGGAGTAGCTTCAGGCAACCTGACAATTTACCCAACGAGAATAGAGCCTTCAAGATCCGCTATCCACCCGCTCCAGAATCGGGGTACTAGCGCAACGAGGGAGATAGGACTTTCCACCAAACGGTCCAGAAAATCCCAAGCGTGAACCCTGAGAGCAAGCTCCCACACTTAGCCATAGTGGGGAGCAGGACCCGGCAAGTTCCATACTACCGGGACCAACAGAGAAGTAAACTTAGTGCCCGGAGAAAGGCCACGGATCACCAGGCAGCACCATTGGGCATGGGACCCGAACTAGCTCCCCTCAGCAGCAGCAGTATCCAAAACTTTGATTTATCCAGTTGTCGGTGTCAGCTTAATGGACTGAGTATGAAAGTAACCCCCTTCGCACCCAACAGCACTTCCCTCTCACTATCACCGAGTCCCGGGGCATTCTCCCTACCCGTGGAGGGGTCTAACACCTGGCTGCCCCATTCCATCATCCCCGGGTACTCCCAACTGCAGCGGTGGTACTCCAATTACCACATACCACGGGTGGTGTCACAAACTTTAACACAATCCCCTGTAAATACCCCCATCATTTGAGTGGCCGCACGACCCCCGGGTCCGGAGACCCCTCGAGCCACCGCGGATCTGGACCCGAGCAGCCTGGCTACTGGCACGGGGGAGGCACAATAACCCTACGTGAGCCCCAGGAACTCCAACCCCAGCACTGCTGGAACCAAGCCAGCTGCGAAGGTGAGCATAGGCTTTTTACTTTTCCCTGGGAGAAACATGTGGAATCAGAAAGGGTTATCATAGTAGTGGACAACCCCTTTAAAAATACACTTACCATTCGTATTCTTTTAATTAAATATGTGTTTAATAAACACATTTAATAAAAAGAATATATATAGACGGGAGGACTTCTTTCATAATCAGTATGGCGATATTATCACTACTGTATATGCTGTTGCTATTTGTCTGTTATATTTCAATACTATTGATATTATTAACAAATCTTATATAGTGGTATTATTAGACGTATATTTAGTAGTAAATCTTGATTTCCTGGAGACAGGGTAATTTATAGACCACAATCTGGGGAAGGGGATGGAGTCGGTATGTGTTTTCAAATGCCAGTGCTAACTTTTTGTCCCAGTCAATCATTGGCTGGTACTGTTTATCAACAGCTTTTAATCTACATAAAAAAAATTATGCAAAAAAATAAACGCTGTATGTGAACATAGCCTGAGGGTATTTTCCCAGTAGCTCAAAAGCAGTGGATTTTACGGACGGAAAATTGCAGCGCTATTCTCCGCACATACAGAAAATATCTGTAGGATAGTGACAAGGTGACTTTGAGGTGCAATGCAATGAATGAAATGGGCAGCCTGGCCACTGTGGATTTTGCTGTGGCATTTCTGTAGGCGTACCCAACGGGAAGGTTGCAAGATATTCCCTGTGAAGGGTCCATATTTATTACCACATAACATATAAAAAAACCACGATTTTAGAAGATACAGAAACCCACGGTGTGTAAACTTAGTGCATCATCTGCGAATGCTTCAGAGCCCTCAGTAAATAATAGTTACCCGCTGATTTTTTTATCACTTTGCGGACTACACATGTTCTGCAACATCAACGCCTATTGTAAAAAAAGAATCCCGAACACGAGATTTGATGTAAAAGACTCTCTGACCCTGTCCCTGGACACTTAGAGGATCACGTGGGCAGTTCACACTCTTGAAGTAGCTGTTAGCACAGAGTCCCTGAATGCAAGAAGAACAGAGAGGAAGCATTGTTCAGCAGCATTGTCTTTATAGGTGCGGATTTCTTTTGCTACTTCTAGAACAATGTCCTTTCACGTTTGTCGTTTTAGTTGTATTTTCGGCTCAGTCGTTCCCTTTAATTAGCTTACTTGATTGACCCCTAATCTGATAAGTTTCCGGTATGTTTTGTAGTATTTTCCTCAGCGCTCATTATCCCATGTATTGATGCTTCCATTAGTGCACACTATTAAAATATATTTATTCTGCTTGATAAATAAAAAAAAAAATGCGTGCGCGGCATAATGAATTTTAAACACACGAGGATTAAAGGTGCCTTTTTGGAATTTTAAAAGCACAGACCGGAATTTTTATTTTATTATTAAAACATTCAGGCTCCTGCATTAAAAGCATTTACCATTTACAAGGAAAAGGGGCAAGCCTTAAATCATTTAATGCACACCCTGCATTGAGTTAGGGAATGCATTAAGGGTAGGATTGGCAACGCTTAGGGGAAGTCAGGGCTGTTTTAAGCAAGAGAAAAAGGTGTCAGGTGTACAGCAAACAACAATAAAAAGTCGAAATTATCTGGCTATTCAGACTAATAATGATCAAGGATTTGCGCTTCGATTCTGCGCACAATACCATAATGAAGATTATAATAGGGCCGGCATATTTATTTAATGATGTGATCTACTCACACCGACATTACCTTTCTAGAAGGCAATGGGTATAAAGAGAATTTAGACCTCGCTAATTGTCAGAACAGAGCCTGCGGATAGAAACATAATGATCATACTACCTGGAAGAGAATAAACATTGGACTATTAGTTATAATATATTTTAGTCTAGGACTGGGTCTTTTGGTTGTACATGAGTCAGAGGAGCAGCTTAGGGTTGAGCTCAGGTATGGTAAAACACATCTGAGTGGGCCCTAATCTGGGTAACCAACTACAGAGGCATACCATAATTATAGTGGCCTGGTGATTGAATAAAACCACCTTCCAAAGACCATTGTCATATAAATGGTAGATACCAGTCCTGCAGACAGTATGAGATTACAGTATAGCTTTTTATGTATTTATTTATTTATCAAACTTGTATGCTGCCCTTCTCCAAAGACTCAGAGCGACTATAGTGATTGCGATATAGTGACTAGTAGCTGATGTTCTTTCTGATGGGCCCCTTCATTGTTCCCATCTTTTACATCTGGCCGAGGCCGACATGACGACTTCTTCGAGCTACGACTCGTCTGCAGATATTACAGCAAAAGACACATATGACTTCTCACATTTACAACACCCCCATCTATTCCCACTCTGCACAAATTCTCCGTCCTGCTGCTGACAACCCAACGCTGAGCCACTGCTGCTGGGCCCATATCTTGCGATTACTGCTCCTGCTCTCTTGTGCGGTGTGAGTGCTCCTCTTGGCGTGCCACACAGTAATAATGCCCACCACTGTGCCTCTTATATAGAAATAATGTCCTTCAGATAGGAAAATTGTGCTATAGAAAATAGTACTGCCCCTTGTGAGCACCCTATAAAGTAATAGTCTCTTTTCTTGATGAGGGAGGACCACTGTCTATTCCCTAAGACAGAAACAACACATTTTTTGTTTACTGTTTGTTATGTTCTGTTTGTTGTGTGTTTTTTAATTAGTAGCGTCCTAGGCAAGTTTTGGCCAAGTTTGCTGTGGCCTATATTAATGAATTATGGTCATGATAGGTAATGTATCACCCATTATCTCCCTAGGAGCTTTTTGGTATATGTGTGTCCGCTGTGACATTTAAAGTTTTATGAGAAATTATTAAAAGTTATATTTTAGTCATTTGCTGAGTTCCTCTTTGCCCCCCAAAAAGTAATATTGTTCCATGTGTGCTCCTTTGACAGTCATAATACCCTGAGTGTTCCTTCAAGTATTACTGCACTTTCAGTGTCCACTTAACAGTATTATTCCCTGAGTGCTTCTAACAAGTAATAATGCCCGCTGAGTGTCACCTTAACAATATATTATAACCCATTATCCCAAAGAATAATAATGCCCCCTCAATATATCACAAAAAAACGTAATAATACCCCCTGAGTGTCACCTTAAAAATATTATATTCCAAGTTACCCCAAAAAGTAATAATGCTCCCCTCAATATCACAAAAAAAGTAATAACACCCCCTAAGCAAACTGAACCCAAAAAACTTTCATGATCTGCACCATTCATTATGTCTTTTAGACACTTTCTACACCTTTTCTGACAAAGGAAAGTGGCTCAGTAGAAAGGGGCATGGTCTAACGTGACATTCAGCAGCAAAAAAAAAACTTAAACATTTTGGAACAAAGATAAGGACATTAAGTAAGCCAACTAATAGGTTGGTGGAAACTCAGCCTAGATGGTAATAAGATGCTCGCGGTTTCTCAGCCAACACGAACCACTATGATACATTTGACACCTTTTAAGATTGTATAGTTTTATTTTTCACCAAGAACTTGAATATGCTCCATTGTTTCTAAAGGTGAATATGGTGCCTTTAGTTTCTTAATGCATGTACCCTCATACACGGATTTGCTGTGTGATTAAGTCTGTGCATAATTTCAAAACCTATAGACAGAGCAGGAAAAAAAATTTCCATCTCCTATATAAGCAAGTCCTTGGTTACCCCTCTCCACACACAGCAGTTTTTAATTGCAATGAGATGACACAGAGTTAAGCCTGCTTTACACGTTGCAATTTTGCATACGATTTCGTATGCGATTTGCAATGCCCCCATCGTATGTGTGGTACGTTCAATTTGTTGAACCCCCGTCACACGTACTTACCCGTCCATACGACCTCGCTGTGGGCGGCGAACGTCCACTTCCTGGAGTGAGAGGGCCGTTCGGCGTCACAGCGACGTCACACGGCAGCCGGCCAATGGAAGCAGAGGGGCGGAGCTAAGCGGGACGTAAACATCCCGCCCACCTCCTTCCTTCTGCATTGTGGGCCGGGAGCCGCAGGACGTAGGTAAGATCTGTTCATCATTCCCGGGGTGTCACACACTGCAATGTGCGCTACCCCGGGTACGATGAACAATCTAACGTGCAATGCTAGAGACAGGTACGATGTGTATGCGATGAACGTTTTAACGTTCAATCACAATCGCACGTACCTGTCACACACTGCAATGTACTTACAATGCCGGATGTGCGTCACTTACGACGTGACCCCGCCGACACATTGTAAGATACTTTGCAGCGTGTAAAGCGGGCTTTAGGGTCAAAGAGCTAGGGACCCCAATATAGAGATATACCATGGCGAGGTTTTGGGGCTCGATTACAGTGTTCAATGCGATTGCTAAATATCTCTTTTTTCCTAATAGTCTTGGCAGGTATGCATTTCATGATTCACATGTTCACTTTCCAGTTAGCAAATTGCATTTTTTGATTATAATTGTCAGCATGCTTGTAACATTATACCATTATCATATTATTGGATGTGCAGCCTTCATCTTTATTGATTATGTATTTTTTGGCTTGCACTCTGTATACATATATACATATTGGTGCTCAATTCAGTTATCCTTTAGTATAAAGAGCAGGAAAAGAGACCGGAGATTTAAAGGAAGTAGTAGAAACGTCAGCACCATTCAGAGATACAGTTATATCAGATAGTAAAGGTGTATTTACACTTCACGATAATCAAGAATCAGGCTTCCTTGCAGTGCATGATTCACGATAATCATGTGGCCTAAACAGGCTACCGAAGAGTGATCAAAACCCTCATTTGCAATTGATTTACACAAAAGATCATCAGTTCTAAGCAGTACATCATCTTGTGTGAACAGGACCTGTGCTATCAAGAACAGGGGCAGACATATTATTGGTGCAGCCAGGGGCCCAAGAGGTTGGGGACCCATTTCTACTTCCAAAACAGGTGAAACTGGGAATTTTGATGAGTTATTGTACTGAAAAGGGCCCATATACTGTTCTTGCACAGGCGCCCTTTTTTTGTCTGTGTCCGCCAGTGGTCAAGAACACTGGCAGCCTATGTGCTACAGCATGGTTGACCTGTGTAAATAGGTATTGAAACAATCGCCAATCAGTAGCAAGTTGGTGGTCATTTAGTGTTGCTGGTCCCCTAGTATAAACAGACCGTTATTCACCCTATTCTACAATCACTATCATATACTGTTTTTGTCCTTGGAGCTGTAACTGGATCAACTATTATCTACCCTATTTTATAAAAACAATGGAAAGGTGGAGGTGGTACTACAACCCCACATACTAGACATACTAGACAGGACAACATCACCTAGACCAAGGCTAAACCA